>NC_135503.1:18183027-18483027 GCF_052857255.1 Amblyomma americanum | reverse complement strand
CACCTTTACTCTGCCCTGCATCCATCCTTGAAGGTTAGCTGCTGCTGAATATGTTTTTTATATGACATGTATGCGAACAACACGATGTGTCAAGGCTTGCTTCAAGTTGTCCAAAAAATTTAACTACATAGCAAGCTATAACCTTTGTTTGCCTAAACTAGGGACTTTAGCATGTAGCAAAGGCATAAATGAAGACCAGGGATGCAGGTCTATGCAGATGGCTTCAAGCACTCGAAAAATTGTGCTGATGATTGATTCAGAAGTGACAGTCAGTACCGTACATAAGCCCAGGTTCTGCAGCATAGGTTAAGAAGTTGCCTTTCAGTGATGTTTGATTACAAATCTCGCCAAAAAGAACAATATTATTAAATGAAATTGTGTGAGCATCAAATGCTCAGTGACAGCTTGCCATGCATCTTACCATAATGCTACGAGTGATGACAATTTTTCGCTGAGCAATCTGATTAGTTCTGCTTCACAATCTGTTCGTAAAATATAATGCCGCTCCATGTATAATAAAACAAGTTACTTTGTGGCTTTGAACAGTTTCGTAGCGATAGCTACATTACAGTAACATTTCAAGCCTTCAGCGTGGCGATGGCAGCGCTACCACCCTGTGGCAGTGCTGCCACTCTGTGGCGGCGCCGCCACACTGTCACGTGGTGCGGAGCAGCCTCCTGCAGCGCGGCGCCTTGGCTGATCACGTGGTTCGTCACGTGGTTGGTCACCTGATCAAGTTCCACTCAGCCAGCTGTAGCTGTTGCGTCACTCCTGGTTTAACGAAAGCTAAACCGCCGCCAATTTTTTCTACAGCCACGTATGGAAAATTGGATGCTGGTGCAAAAGTATGAAAATGACAGAAAAGAAGTCACCATACATGGCCAGCCCATTTATGGCATGCATTCATAAATCGCATTGCTTGACATTGTAGATTCTGCTGAAATGGATGTATACTGCGTATACTCCAGCACGTGTATCGAGAGAGCCTTTGGTGCCACTCCTGATATTTTCCCAAGGAAATGTGGAACAAGGTGTAAACAAAAACTTGGAAAAAAAAACTGTTGGCAAAAATTAACAGGATATGAATTGCCACAGACAACAAATGAAAGAAGCCGCTGGAGCTCATTCTAGTCCGTGTATACTTCATGTGGGAAGGAAAGTACTAACTACGGGGTGCAAATACTGAAATTTTCGAATGCGAATCGAATACGAATATGGAAAAAAAATGGCTTTGAATATCGAATCGAATATTCATCGAATATCAGTTCAGTAAGAAAAGAATATTGCCTTTTTTTCTTTTTTTCTTTCAAAATAGTGCCTGGTCTTTGTAACTGAAAAGAAAACTATACTGACTCAATATTGTATATAAAAACATGATGGGCACAGAAATGTATGCTACTTGATTAGACAGCATAGCAGTATGCAACCTGTAATGTGGCCATGCAAAATGAAATTCATGAAATGATATGACTAGGAGCTAAAAATAACATGATGGCTAGTAAAGCATTATTCATTCGGATTTCAAAGAAATGAAAAACTGTAAAAAATAACCTTTGTATCTATACACGCCAGACCATATTTCACATGTGATTTCTCTCGTTTGAGTATGCCCTTAATGCCTCGCTTAAAAATACATAACATTTTGAAAAGAACATTTGTGTAGTTCTTTCAATTTAAAGACTTACCTATAGGAGTTGCTACAGTTCTGTCATATTCTTCTATAGGGAGTCTGCTGGCATCTGCTAAGGGCTGTAGCTTTGCTGAAATCCGCTAGATGACTTGCTTCAAGGTGATTCAATATACCTTCATCCCAAAAGGTCAAGCGCTGTAGCCATATTTCGTTTACACCACTTTTCCGTTTGGTGTAATGACACTGGCAAATTACACCTGTGCCTAAACAAACACCCCGTCATCAGAAATGTGCTGTAGAAGTGTTCATCGATCACTGTTACCGTCAGCGCATTTGCAACAGCATGCACTGCAGGGGCCTTTCGGATGCAAAGCTGGCTTCTCAGTAATTTTAAGTTGCTTTCTTCCCACAGGATGGAGCAGACACGCTTGAGTATTGTGTGAAGCGCCTCAAGCACATAGTAGAAATGGTTCTGCAACACTATGGCAAGGCAAGTGTGTTATAAATGTGTGCTTTAGATAGCATGCTTTACTGAGCTCTGTGCAATACTGAAATTGTTTATTTGCCATCTTGTGGAAAAAAACCTGTCCGTGGTTAGCTTGAGAGGTCTGTGATCCCTGCATTGTCCTGCAAGCCAGTAAATAGGGTCGAGTGACGTTTGTTCTTATGCTTTGCGCTTCAAAGGAGCTACAAGCTGTGAAACTTTTATTACTAGGTTACTAGACAAAACTTTAAGCATGTTTTTTTTAACATTTATTCCATAGATTTCACATAATCCTTTAATTCTTGTCCCTTTTTCCCTCTCTTGCCCCTCTTAATCTACATACTGGCAGAACACCTGTTTACACCTGATCCAACATTACCAACACTCTCACAGAACATACTCACCACCTCACGGAAATCTCTGTCGAGAGGAAGCAGGCTCTTGGCACCAAATTCATACCAACGCTTTCACCCATCTTGTGCTTAGGCACACATTTTACCCCCCACCCCCATTTTGGTGCCATACATACAACCCTCTACCATTTTACCTGGAACTGCCCCAATCCTCCCTCAGTCCTTGTAACCTTTGCTCATAATAAAAGTTTTTGCAGCAACAGCTGTGAAGCGCCCGTTCCTGGGTTTCACGTCGTAGTAGTAGGGAGCCGAAGGACTCTGCGGTCATTAATTTTTGAAGTTAGGGAAAAAAAACCCAAAATTGCATTTTCTCCTTTTTTCTCATTTTCACATGCAGTGCTCTGAGAAGTGGCATGAGCCAACTAAGACTAGCTGCCAATTAAAAAAAAAAAATGCATTCAGCGAGCGAGCTGCTGCTACATTTTATTCTGGCTTATTTTAGCATATGCATGTTGCATTTCCATTCCTACCTAGTGCTGTTTAATGTGATTGTATACGTAGTAGTAGGCTTTCATGCACTGATATGCCTACTGTGGCGAGCACTGAGCATCAGAGGTCATTTTTGCTTGACCTCTACTTTTGTTTGCTTATTTTCTGTCAATGACAGTGGTACTCTTTGATGCTTATTTATACACAGATAGGACCATAGGGAACATTCTCCCCAGCATTAAAGATGGTTTTATGGGGTTTGATATCCCAATGCAACTCAGGCTATGAGGGATACCATAGTGGAGCACTCCAGTAATTTCAACCACCTAGGGTTCTTTAAAGGGGCCCCGAAACACATTTTCAGTGCATTGTTTTGCCTGTTGGTTGCATAGAATGAGTTATAGTGATGCTGTTAGCATCGGTCGTACCGCGTATACTGTGGTTTTTAATATTTTAATCAGCTCGCAAAAACAAATTCGTGGCGCTGACGGTGTCACCATACAGTGGCGGTTTTTAATAGCGGATATGACATCACTTTGTGCGAGCTTGATGATTGGACAAAGAGTAAATATACTGCAAATTGGGTTAATAACTAGATACGTTTTGTCAAGTTTTTGTGTTTTATATTACATTAACAAAACCAGCTTCTTTGCCCTAGATAAAAGCACTGTAAATCAAGTAAAACAAAAACACGCCACCAGAGGCACTGGCTACTTTTTGCTCGAAGGACTTTGCGCCTCTCTGTAAACATCCTACGACCTAGCACTAAACACTTATGGCTACTCTCTATGTATCTGAGAGCGGCTTTGCGGAATCGATCCGATCGAGCCATTGCACTCCATAAGCGTTCGTTCTGGTCCCAAGGAAGGATGCGTTCGTTTCACATTTAGCAGACAGTGTGCATCGTCAGTTTGTGGAGAATCACCGGGTGGTGGCGCCAGATGGCGCCACGTTCCCGTCAACAGCGTGCGCTCCTCGCTCGCCGTGGCCAACCAGCGCGCTAGGAGCGACTATAAAGCGACGGGCGATAGTTGGCGGTAAGCAGTAGCGGTACGCGCTATGCTAAATGTGTCTGATATCTTGCGCAGGCTGTCACACCGTCGCAGTATCTCGCGCTCGAGTTCGGCTCCATAAGTAAGGGAACGTCACTGATCAGTGTTCCCTTCTCCGCTGTCGACGTGACGGTGAAGCATCGCTGGGTCAGCTGGGCGTTCACATGGTTGTTGTAACCATGCAAACGGCGCTGCCAGCCTTGGCATGAAGGAGTTACAGAGAACAGGCAACCATGGAGTGCAAACTTCCGCCACGTGCTAAGATGGGCTGTTTTGATTGGTCGCCCTGGGTGTTGTCATTGGGAGAGTGAAATGGGAATGGGAAGCTGCGTGAAAATCGAGTTGAGGGCAGCATTTTATTTGCTTGTATTTTGAAATTTCTTCATTGAATAACTCCCATTCCTATGCATCGATTCTCGTAATTCTTTTTGAGTCAGCATCTGTGTGACATAAAGAATCCATCTGAAGCGTAACCGGCATCCGTGCAAGCGGTGTTTCGCAGCCCCTTTAATGTGCACTGACATCGCACAGTACACGGGCCTAGCTGGGATGAAACCCACGTCTTTCAGATCAGGATTAAAGGTGGGACAGCTTAAATGGCAGGATAGTCAGTCTGAGCTTCAGCACTAAGTTGAATTTTTTAGAGACCACTTTAGTTGAAATTTGGCCTCTCTGTGTTGTAAGAGGTCAAGGAATAGTTTAAATGTTTTGCGCGACTACTGGAATTTCCTGTCCACAGTGTGGAGGCTATACACGTTTAAAATTTCAAATTTCACCTTTTGCAGAATTTCTATAGGTGTTGACTATACAATACATTTTTTAATATCACCAGTTATGCATGAAATTCCAAATTCGATATCCTATCATGAAATATTTTTATACTTGTGCCGTGCTTTCGTTGCCATTGCATGGCAAACTGGTTTTACACGTGCTTGCTGGCACTAGGTGCTATCTTGATTTCGAAGAACTTGAACCTACGCAGAAGTGTGCAGGCGGGTGATGGACTCCTGTAAAATAATTCCTTCTCGAGTTATTGTCAATGGGTTCACGCAGATATATGTACCTGGCGAGAACAGTAACGGTGAATATGCTGAAAAAGTGACAAATGTTCTTTTGACGTAGAAAAAAAAGACCTTTCTTGATCCAAGAACTTGGATCACACTAACCTCTGTCTACATGCATTTTTATGCTCGGATTGCACACCTTGCCCCTGCACACCACAGGTGCGGATTGTCTAGTAAAAGAAATTTTTTCCACTAAAAATTGAGCTCTGCAGCATAGTATACACCAGGTGCAGACTATATATCTGAAATTGCTGTATTTCATGTGACAGCATTCTTTGCATTAATCCACACAGCATCAGCATACAGTAAGCATATCAAACAGGGCTCACTCAGGTGATTTGTGCAGTAGAGCCCCATTACTTTTTTCGTACGACTGCGAAAACAAAACATACCATCTGGTAAGCATAGTAGCCGAGAGCAACACGAGAAAAAAATTTTACACCGTTGTCCAATGTATTTTTCAAAATGCCCAACATGCTTCTTTGAAGTTTGAGTTTTTGCAACTCTCGCAATTGTTGTTCATGCATGCAACGTCCTAAGTGCCCTGCGATGGCTTTCCTTCTGCCTGAGCGGCTGTCAGTAGAAGGGAGGCAGCAGCAAGGAGACTTTAGCAGTATACCATGCAGGATCCCTGCTACAATTACAACGTAACAATAGAGTTTGTACTGCATGTGTTTCTATGCGAGCTAGAATGGGGCTGGCTCACTAAAACAGAGCGTCCAGAAACATATGAAGAAAAATCTCGGCAGCTAGTGGGTTACGTTCTGTTCATGGTCATTAATGGTAATGCTGAAGGTTAGGTGCTCATTCTCGTAATATTGTCGGCAGTCATTAGGACCCCTTTTTATTTAACAGCCTCTGTCATTTCCTCAAGGGTGAGACGTTTCTTCTTTTTTTTCATGTTTGCATGTTTTTTGGAAGATTGGAATGAAATGTTCGACATGTTACAGGAAGTGATTGAGCAGCAGGTGGTACTGTCCCACTTAGCAGACATGGTGATGCAAGTCTATGCCATGGCATGTGTTCTTGCCCGTGCATCCCGATCTTACTGCATCGGCCTCCCAAATGCTGAGAAAGAGGTAGGTCTTTCTTTTTTTTTTCACATGGTGCTCTTTCAACTTCTACAGCCCAGTTGCCAGAAAGTAGAGGGCAAGGAAGGAGGGTTTAAGATAATCGCAGATGTGGCTGTATGGTAGAACGGTTATTATGTTTTGGCCATCCTTGCGGCCAATTACACTATTTTATCCAAGTCCGAGCACAGTGCAATCTCATGTCATCATGTCATGCTCCTACAGGCTGCTGCCATTCATGACTCAATAATGTTATGAATATTACCTGTAATACTATACCATACCTCAGAAGTAGGGAAAGTCATAGTAACTCACTGCTGGGGTTAATGCGAAGGTAGACTAGTACTACCCCTCGACTTCCTCATGAAGTATGTCCAGCCGCTGACTTACAAGCAAGACGAGGTGAGCTGCCGCTTAGTGTGAAATCATGAACATTGATAACTGCATGTGATAGAGAGAGGTAATAAAGGTATGCAATACTGAAAGGCAAAATAAAAATTTACTGGTATGGTGCCTGCAGGGCGCTCTCAAAACAAAGGCTGAAAGCTTTATGTACGGAAGGTCGTGCGTTTTATAACCTTTGCAGCGCATAACTGATGGATAGGACAGCAGTGGTTTGTACCCAAATAGCATGAATATATTGGGAGGGGAAAACACTGCACTTAAGAAAAAGGTGATAGCGTTGAAAATGTTTCAAGCAGCTCTGGTTCATTCCTCTGTTGACTGACAAGACAAATAATCCAAGTAACTTGTAACACTTCCATGGTGCTGATTACCATTTAATTGATCTTTGTAATCGCACATGCACACACACCCATGGGACCATGCCTATTTGCTGGCTTTGCAGTCACTGAAAAAGTGTCAAGGGGCTCAATTTTTGCGTCTCCAGGTGTCGCCGCGCATATCCTCTGTCTGTTTTTCTCTGGCCAGCACCAGAAGGTGCCAAAAACAGTGGACCGTTCAGTGCTTTGCTGCTGTCTGTCTGTTGCACTGAACTGAGGTGCTACTTCCTTTGGCCTTATTTTCTGCTGTCTCTGCGAGTAGCTTTCCTCGTGTTCTTCTGCATACTTACTGTAGTGAAGTCTTCCGTGCATTGTTTTGCAGGTGGACATTGCCCTTTGCTTTTGCTATGATGCTAAGAAGAAAGTGAAATACTGTGAAGATGAAATTCTAGACGGTGAGTTATGCAGCATAAGCTACGTTCCCATTAATGACAGGTTTCGGAAGGAGCTCTCTTTCTGTGCCCTTTCTTTTTTTTGCTTTGTCTACTTTGTTATGCTTCGCGACAACTCACTGGGCGCAAGACTTGTGCACAAAAACTAGCTTTGCAGGGATTGTAGAGCATGCTGCATGATCAGTACCAAACTCGATATTTATTCAATACGTAAGCACAATACTTGTTCCTTGAAGAATTGCAAATTGGATCACATCGAAAAGGGTCATAAATGTGAGCTGACATGCACATGGAAGAGTTATCACAACTAAACAAGGCAGTTCACGCTGTACTTAGCGACTATTGCTTGCAAACTTCGCACACTGATGTTCTGCAGATGCTATTTCATAATTTTTCCTTACGAACAAAAACAAGTTCGTATGCACCATCAACTAATTGTTTAGCTGTACTGCACTGTTACTCCAGCCATGAACTTTTATTTTTGTATGTGTGTTGCGCATTCCTTTATTTTCTTAGCTTTCCTGTGCCATCACCTGTTATGAAACATCTTACCATAGAATTCGAATTCTACTACAGAAATGTTTGTAGAAAAAGTATTTTCAGGCTTCATAGGTTTCGTTATGAATGCATTGAACCATTCTTTTTTGGACAAAAGAAAACTGTCAGCAAGCAAGCATTTTTGCAGGTGATAAAAGTGTCTTGTAAAAATTACCCAAAAATGCGATTCACAAGCTTGACTTTCCACATCTGCGAAGAGACTTGTCATCATGCCCTTTTCACTCTTCTATTTTTTTGTACCATCTCTCTTTGGCAGCAAGCAGCCTTGTTTCAACAGCATTCAAGCCAGTGTAAACAATGATGTACAGCATCATGGCATGCACATCACTGTGCCTAGATGGCATATTTGCTCGTGAACTGTTAAGTGCGATAGCTGTTATAGCGGGCGTTCCCCGCATTTAGCCATTATGTATCTGTAAGTTGGTTTGTTTGTCTGAAGTCTGTTCTATGGCAGGCAGCCCACCGTGGTAGGTGGCAGTTCAATTAATGATTGGTTGCAAGAGGTTGCTCAGGAAGAGCAACCAGGGTCTCACGAGCCCCACTGATGGCAGCACCTGCCATTTCAAGGCAGTGGCGCATCACTTAACCTCTGCACTACTGTGCCAGGAGTGGTATGAGGACTCCCAGCAATCTATGAATGTAAAATAGAGAATGACCAATTCTGCATATATGGGCATTCACCCATTGCCCCTATTCAAACAACTTCCATCCGTGAACAATGGATCCGAACACCGGAACGGAACTGAAAACCGAAGTGCTAGCACACCTAATTCACATTTTGGCTAAACTATGTAAACTGACCGCTAATTTTTTTCTTTAGCTACTGACTTGCCGCGCATCTTTACACTGCACAACTGTTAATTTGCTGCGGGCCTTCTTTCAGAGTTGGAGAACATGACGCACTTCAGAAAGCGCCTAATAGCTGACAAGGTGTTTGAAGAGAAGGCCTACTTCCCAGTACACCCACTCGTGAGAAATTGATGCAGCGTGTCTAGGAATTGAGGTTGTATAGTCTAGCCATTCTCATTGCTAAAAAGCCATCATGTTGTTTCTGACAATTTTAGGAAAAAGACAGGACTGTTTATATCACATGCAGGAGAAATAAATGTCATTACTAAATTATATGTCGACGTTGTCAATGTACTGTTGAGCATACACATGATTGCAATAGCTTCTTTGCTGTGTAAAGTCCATATATCATGTTTACTTGCATCACAAATGTACCCCTTACATAAGCCATTAAAATAAGAAAATTGTTTTGTACAGGAAAAATTTTACCCTCATGTACAAAATGTGCCTCCAAAAGTGATGATCTTTTTCTTTTCTCAGGGAAAGTGCATTTATTAAGGCAATTTACAATGTGGAATTAGCGACTAGAGCTTGTCAGACTGTCACTTCATGACCTTTTATGTGTCGCGGTTTTTTGCATTGAAGACCTCAGTTTTTGTACAGCAAGGCATCCAGCAGCACAATGCTGCAGACTGGAAGATCTCTCATAATTACCTTAATCACATAACTAGTAGCTTCCAAATTCCCCTTAGTACTTACTAACATTCACAGCCAGCTGTCTTGCCACTGTTATTGCATCTATGTTTTTCATTAGGGGGGGGCGGACATGGGTATTTTTATTTTTTTTGGCGTGCTTATTGGATGATTAAATTCGTTTTCACTCGTATTTGAGTGAGTAGTTTTGACAAAATTCTTATGTGCTTCGCTGCTATACCAAATTTTCAGAAAGCCTGACATGGCAACAAAACAAGGCAGCAGCCTAAAGTCACTCGTAACTTACAGCCAAAGAAATTGTTCATGCAGTGACCTCCAAATATTTTTATCAACCTGATTTTTTTCTACACAGAACACTACATCCATGCTTGCATAATTTACTTCTTATTGTCTTGTCAAAGTAGTTTCAGAGCAAAAAAAAAAATGCAGAAATTTTTTGGGGACCAATTGAAAAGGCCTTGTAAATTCCGTATCTGCTGTTTTGACATTAGTTGTTACGAGAATTTCACGATTTGAAAAGTGCGTCCCCTTTAACAAAATTAAAAGTTCGTCAGTTAGTGCACCAATGCAAACTTCTGAATAGCATCACAAGATATCGTATTACATGTGCTGAAACAATAATTTGCCCAGAAATGCCATTTTAATATCAACGCCATGGCATACCTCTGAAGTGATGCCAGTGCTTATAGCACGCTACCACAAATGTATGACCTAAACATGCAACAAATGTGCAAATTGAAGTGAACATGTTACAGCTACATTGACATTACCATGCTTCTGTTTGCACTACACGTGTAATTACAGCTGTCACATGGCCCCTGCCACAGTATTTCATCTAGGTGTGGTGCCCATTGCAGTGTAGCAATGGAAAAACTGCAGTGCCTATAGGGAGAAAAGTGAAAAAGCTGAAGCCCACATGCAATGCATGTAATGCAAGATGCAGTGAACTGCTAAGAGCTGCAACCGATTAATCTAGTGTCACAATTCCATTAGCCGTTCTAGGTGTGGTTGATGGCGTAGGCATCCAGTCAAGCGTTCCCTCGGGTAGGCTAGCCAAAGTCCAAGAATGCATCCAGTAAAATCTTGTTTCAGATGCCTTCCCAAGCAGTGTTTTCATTCACAGGAATAATGCTGTAAGTGTCCCTTTTTTCTGTAAATTTAATGCTGCAGCAGCACACCCATGTGCTGTGCTGCGCAATGTCAGTGCACGTTAAAAGATCCCCAGGTGGTCAAAATTGTTCCGGAGCCTTGCACCATGGCACCTCTTTTTCTTTCACTCCCTCCTTTATCCCTTCCCTTATGGCGTGGTCTTGGTGTCCACCGAGTTTGGGTGAAGTTACTGCATCATTTTCTTTCCTGAAAACGAAATTTCATCTTGTTGCACTTTTTCAGTGCTTGTCTAAATGCCATTGCTTAGCAAACATCACTTCCTACCGATTTTTTTTTTTCTATGCAGTATTCCTAAGCTATCAAAAGTAGTTTTTTTTTTTGTCTGCCTGAGCATTACATGATTAGTACGTAATCAAAAATTATCAATACTGGTATGGTGTTTGCAGAAGGAAATGCCATCTGAATTTTAAAAATAAGTTAAATAATGGAACTGTCAGACAAAAGCAAGCGGAAATTGACTTTTTAAAGGTGGGTTGCGATCTGTAAAGTTGCTCTAGGTTGAGCAAAAGGGCAGGACGTCATATGGTCTGCACGTCCACGATGAAACTGCCATTGCGGTAGCCAGTACAAGACCCTTGTGTATGGTTTCAAGTGCCCTCACATGCAGTGGGTGACCATGGTGAACAGAGCTACGCTAGCCAGTGAGGTGGAGCCTCCCAGTCTGCAGAGGCAGGAAGGTAGCACAGCACTACCTCAAAACTGACAACTGCGCTGCTTAATCCAACAGTACACTCCCAGCAAACCCCTGGCTTTCATACTTTTTCTCCTTTGACTGAGTGAACTTAAGGGGGGACGCTGGTCTTAGACCTACTTTCCTTATTTTTAGTCGTCCTAATGAAACTTTATCACCTTGTTGTTTTATATACTGCTTTCAAATATGAAATTGCATTTTTGATTAATTTGTTGGTTCCTGAGATAGTCATTTATTAGTACTACGATACAAAAAAAATGGCTCAATAAAAAATAATTTTTAACCCATGGCTAGTATGGTGAGTAGAGTGCAATAGTCAAAGCAGTTTTTTTCATTTTACCCTCAATAGTAATTTTACAGCACTTAGAATAGCAGCATTCAGTGTGAATATCATGCATTGATAAAATTTGCAAAATTATAAATTCCTGAGGTGTGATTGAACAATTAGCCTTCGATTATTGCATACATTGTGCCTTCAGCTTCCCTTAGCAAACAATATGACATGTCTATCTGTTCTAGATGTTGAGATATTGACGTACTGACAGCCAGGTGTCCAAAATTTTCATCGCGTTAAATCGCCTGCTCCTGCATAAATTGAGCCCACACAGTGATCTAAATTTAATATGGTCAAAATACCATTTCCTGCAGGAGAAAACTGGTAGAGTTGAAGAATAATGGCTATAGGCTCCAAAGATGTCATTTTTTAAAAAATTGATTTTTGGGTCATTTTTTGGTCCCAAAGACCAGTGTCCCCCCTTAACAGAATCATTTGAGCAAGTGCGGTTATCTGAAGATGATGACCGTTTCAGTTAAACCGAATTGAAAAACTTGAATTCAGCGCACTTTTATCAGTAACTGATAAGTCCGACTCCCAATTATAGGTCACGGTCTCTAAGGCAAACAAGTCGGGCCTGGCACAATACAGATTCAAGAATAACATATTGTGCAAGGACTGGGCACCAAATGAATGTCTTGTCTGCATAACCATGCATATATGTAGTGTGGACCTGCAGTGGGATGTGCCTTAGTGTGCAGCTTGTTTCATAGCAAAACTTTCATCATTGTCTAAAATCATTGCTAAGAGCGAGAGCCTTCGGAGACTGACTGTACCTAGCTAACAACTCGCTCTAGGTTTTAAAATGTGATTGGATTTGGGCTTCCACAAACCACACAAATCAGACAGTGCCACGGAGCAATAGAAGTGTATTAGAAACTCGCAGATAGATGCTGCCAACTTCTAAAACTTCGCCTGCGGTCGCACAGTTGTGAACCGAGGGGAGTGGAAGTTCCTGCTGATCCTTGATGGCATCGGGAACTTGAGCTTGCTGTCCTGGATAAATGATAAAACAAAATGAGCTCCGCGCTCTTGTGTGCTATTCCTCAGCTTCTGCATTTTGTACACTGCCAGTGACCCCAGTGCAGCCACTCAAAATATTGTCCTTTTAAGAACACCAAACAGCAGAATGAGAGTATGAAAATGTCAGTACCCAGTAAGTTCTTTTAAGCCCTATCAACACATAACTCCAAACTGTCATTGGCATACTGTTATGGTGCATAAGTCTTGGTCACAGGTGTGATCAAGCCCAATTGAAATAACTCTATTTACAGCAAATACTTGCTTAGCATAAATGAAGGTGGTGTGACTCGTGATACACAACAAAGCTACGGCACCGAAGCCTGGCACAATACAGATTCAAGAGTAGGCTCAGAACAAACGTGTATGCGGGACTGACACAGAGAACAACACTGAGGTGGCACAAACTAGTGTCCTAGGATGCACAGCACAGCCATGGTCTTCCACTTTTCACATAGAGAACGTGAAAAGGATGCAGATTACGAAAACACAAGTGCTGGACGGAAAAAGTCGGCCATGTGCGCACATTACCAACTTCAGAATGCATCAAATTATGGCCACGCAACAGGCGTGTTCGTTATAAATGGGCTTGACTGGACTTCATATGGCAACTGCTGCCTCCAACCACACACAAACCATTCAGCACAGCCTAGCATGAAGAATGACCATGCATTTGAAAGCTTTTGGAATCATAGACTATGTCAGCTACTTGGTTCAATGCGATGCTCACATTACTGGTGAACGTGCATGCGACAAGAGCTTTCTTCCTTTAGCGCCCATTCCTGACCGACCAGGACTGAGGGAAGGTCCAAGCTGGCAAACGGTACATGGCGCAATGCACATAGTTTTACGCAGACACAAGTTCTCTACTTCAACTGCACAATGTGCACATATCTCGGGCACGTATAGCAACTCCACAGAAACAGGAAAGCCCAACACATAGTGGACAGTATATTACCCAACAAAGCATTAACAGCAGCACCCCAGCCACTTATCTACTCAACGATAAGTATGCTAACGTGAACACCTCATATTCTGTACAAAAAATGATTTCCACACCAAATATCCATGGCTTTGAAATTAAGGTCACGTCCCTTCTTGTCAGTCACATGTAAGCTACCACTAAACAACCCAAAGTAGCTGTTACAGATATCGCACACACAAAAACTTATCCACACCCATTCCAGACTGTTTGTTCTCTACATCACAAGCCACATTTTTAGCTTTTTGGTCTACCAAGAGCAACCATCCAAAAAACCAGCAACACACATGCATATACCCTTAAAGCACTAGCTGACCTGACTGAACAAAAAACATTTCTGCATTAACAATGCTTACGTGGAACTGCTTTATGTGTGGCCTGCGGCACTTGGCAGCCGGGATCTCTTCAACGCGGATGATTTGAATTGAAGACGCCCGCGCGCTGTGTCGAGCACCCATGTCGCGATCTGTAAGCAAAATTATGGCAAGCACTGTGTGAAAATTCTATTCAAAGGATCATAAGCATCAGCATTTGTTATAACTTCGGCAACACAATAAATGCTTGTTAACTCGAACTGCAGGGGGAAGCCAACAGATTAATGAAAATGTGCAAAAAAAAAGTGCAGTACACCTACATCGGGCAGCAGTTTGATGGCGAGATAAGACTATTTTATTAATTCCGATCACCTCCCGATTTCTTTCCCTAAAGGCAACAGGCAACACCTGTTCTAAACACCGAACAGTGCATTCCACTTTCCACAGTGAACAGCCACACCAGAATACTTATGCCGCCTGTTAGCATGGTCCGGAGATTGGAATATCAAGCAGTGTGCAACCGTCCCACGACTGCTGCTTCTTGACCAGAACGGTCGCGCAACCTCTGTGACTGACAAATTCACACGTGCGAGTAACAGAGGTTGCATGACTGTTTAGGTCAAAAGGCAGAAGTCAAAGAGACCGCCACACTTTGCTCAATTCTCCAGCGCGCTTTTTGGATTGAGAGCACTTTTTGGCAATATCCCATTTCAATAATGGCCCAGCGTTCAGTTGAAGAGTTTTGGCATGGTACAATTATTGCAGACTGATGGCATTTCTAAATCACTACATCGTAGTACACCATGTAGGCTTAACTTGCAACCAATCACAGGGAATGTGACACATAGGGCACTGGAAAACCACACACAGCAGAATCGGCAAAAGCTCCAATTCGTTCATTACACGCACATTCAAATTCGGGGCCCCAGTGATACTGCGATGTGCCTAATTCGCTCCATGTCTACACTGGCCACGTTATCTATCGCTCAATAACAAAAGCTAGCACAGCAAGTTACCGAGCCTTCGATATCTACAATAAGCAACGGTCGAGTACAGATCTCTAGTCGCCACCATGCCACCGCTAATACAGCTGCTATCTACACGTCACCGCTATGCCCACACATAGCGTTGGCGCGCGCTCTCCCCACAAACTGTTGCTCGTCAGCGCTCAGCAACGAAAATATTCTGGCATATGAGTTGTGCCGATACACTGAAATCGCCATATTTGCGCATGAGAATTATGCCACCAACCAAATGATGTTTGCATCACAAACAAAATCTTTGATCGTTCGACACATGCTAGGCCTAATAAGCTGGCCAATACTTCACCTGACTGAAGGTGGCTCGCGAATTCGTCATAAAAAAGCAGCACACCATGGAAGTCCGCGCTGCTAGGTTTTTTTTTTTTCGAGTCCATTTACTGCAAACTTTGAACTTGGGAACAAATGCCGCGTGACTGTCACATTCATTACAAGTGGGCTTCGAAAGACCTTAACAATTAGAAACCGTAGTGACATCTATGTGTCACCATAGCTGAAAAATGTTGAGATCCAGCGCACACCACCACCCAAGCGAAAGCAGCGAGTCTGAAGCAGTTTTGCACAAATTTCCTCATTTTTGTCAGTATGGTGCAGTTTATCAAGTTTGGCACAGTTTGGCACTTTCGGCATAAGGGTGGCATCACTGCATTGCCTTTGTGAGCTCACGGTTCAGTGCAGTGTTCACATTGCTGGTGAACGTGCACGCGATGAGAGCTCATTTCTTTTAGCGCTCATTTCTGGCCAACCAGGACTGATGGAAGGTCCCAGGCTGGAAAACGGTACATGGCGCAGTACTCATGTTTTAATTCAGGTGAGGAAATGTGACACTGTATATGGGTCGCAACAGCTAAAAAGGCTCTGATGACATATATTAGAATGGGCAAGAAAAAGAAACATAAGTGCCCAGCCCGTGCTGCTGGTTGGCACAACAGGCTCTGGTGACAGTGAGCCACGTCCGTTCAGTGTGAAACACCAGTTAGACAAGCCTTGCTAAGCAAAATGCTTTGCTCTCCATCACTGTTTATGCATGCTCACATAGACAGAATGCAAATGCAGTAACACCTTGGTAATTCAAACTCTGCTAATTCGAAGAATTTGTGGTCTCGTGATTACTAATGCAAACTTGACCAGATAATTTGAAGTGGCGGCCTGCACGAGCCCTGTGAATTTGAAGATGTGGAGTACTATCCAACGTCAATTTCACTACAAACCGGTGAAGTAACGACCCCTCAGAACTGCAAGATGGCGCCATAGAGCAATGCCAATTCTTGATATGAGAAGCGTCCCACCCCCAGCCCCCAGCACAAAAAGCAATCTTTGGTACAGCTCGCAGACTGTAGGAGTGCGCATCGGCAGAGGAGAAGACGTGCTTTGCTGCAACGCAGCCATGGATGCGTTTCTAAGTAACCGACTCTCACTTCAAGGCACAGATAGACTGGAGGCAGTGGTATAGGCGCTCATCACTCCTCTCCAGTCAGGAGAGGTATCTCAGTAATACCTGTGCCACACGGGCAAATTTAATGCCATTAAATGCTTACTGCCTCAAGTTTCAATGGAATTCGTGCAGTGAGTTCCTACTGAGTTCGCCACCTACTTAGTTCACAACTCATTTGTCCAAGCAATGCGTACTCTTTTGCCCCATTCCACACGCAGAAAAGCATGCAACTTTGTTAATAACAACTGCCTGTCCAGCAGCAAACGGTTAATTCCTAGTTTTCAGTCAGATGAGGCATCTACTGCATTTTTGATGCGAAGGGCTCCATTTTTACCAGCACTACCGACAGGTACTCTCGACTTGCATGCCGAATTGAGTTTATTTTCGACTTGTCAAGCAAGAACAGCTGTATTTTATGCAAAATAATTTTTTATTCCATTTGAACATTCCTGATCATTAGCACTGTTTATGTTCAGACAAAACTGACTGCCTTGCAAGCGTTATCGTTATTATGACTTTTGTATAATGACATTAAATGTGAACGTGTAGCACCAACTCCGCATTTACTACCATTTCTTGTGCACGTATGACACGGGTATAAGAACGTATCTGGTCTCCTTACAATGTATGATATAGCAAGTGTTATTCAAAGCATTGTAACCAAGAATAAAGTTTATTGCTATTACTACTACATTATTACCGCTTCCTTAGTTAATGTCAGATAGGCCATACAGCCAAAGTAGAAGCCTGGGCGAGTTGGTAGATACTCATTCTAAAACAACGCAAACAAGACAAAGACGAAGAAGACAAAGGACAGCACTCATGTTGTATGTTTCCTCCGTCCTTGTCTTGTTTGCGCTGTTTTAAAATGAGGCCATACAGGTCAACTAATTATGCTGATGGATTAAAACAAAATTTGCTTGCGACGTCTTTCTTTTCATAGCTGTGTTGTGGGAAAAAAGGGTATCTTGGACGACCCGTACTGATATTCTAAATTATTTGATTTGATTAGTAAAAAATTTTTATACTCGTACTTGCTTTGCACCCAAAAGTTGCATACCTCTAAAGAGACTTTCCTGGTAATGTTTCACAAAACATTTCATGTATAAAATGAAACTGGCAATATTGCCAGGCAGTATTCAAAACACAGCATTTTCTTTGCAGTCAATTTTCAATATCGGAACTTGCTTCTCACCCAAAATTTTGCTATTCGCACAGCTCTGGTAAATACGCATGGGTATGCAATGCAAGTAATGAATTTTTCAGGAAAACTATTTCCTGGGGTTGCACAACGGCATCGGTTCACTGCAATTTGCAGGTTTGAAATTCTTCGCGCGGTTCATGATTTTGGCAGCTATTCATGTGGGCGGCACACAGCTGGCCGCTGCAATTTAGTGGCAACACAAATGCTAGCAGACGGCTAGACCATTCGTTTAAGAAGCAGCCAGTGCCAAGCAGCACTTGAACTCCCGCTGTATGCTCATGTAACTTAGCAGAACTCGCACAGCAAGTGCAAATCGAATAGACCTAAATATGGCAGGAGCCCCCACCAAAGAAGGGAAAAGCAAATTTTGAAGACACGGGTTTCAAATCCTCCTCCGTCTGGAGAGAAGACCAGATGCGTTGCTTCTGCACGAGCAAGTTGTAGAGGACTACTGTGGAGTTCGCTGACCATTCCGCGAACTCGTTGGTCTTGTGTTCGCAAGGAAGGCCGCTCCAGTGGGGTCAGAAGGCGCCAACAAAGGGGCCCGTCCCGTCCATGCCTCCCCTTCGTGCGGCGGACGTCCTTGTTTACCCGCGCCGCCTCGGGCATAATCCGCCTTGAAAAAGCCTAACCAGATACAGCTGTCGACATGTGTGCGTCGTCAAGGGGTGACGAGACTTCGGCGATGCGGGAGAGATACAGCTGGGTGGGGACCGAGTGCTGGGTGACCAGGAAACGGATTATTCCCTTAACGACCGTGTTCTCTCTGTTGCTGTCAACAACCTGAGTCATCGCCTCGTCGGCACATGTTTCTAGCATCTGTGGTGCCGTGGGTGGCGTGGGGAACGGAAGTCGCATTTGTGTTGTTTGTGTGGTTATTTGAAACCTCCTTCCCAAATGTTTTAATCAGAACTTTTTCCCCAATCTCTGATCAGTGGGCGGACCTTATTTTCCTTTCCCTAACCACCGATTGGCGAGATGGGTCGTTTGTTATCTTATTGGTTGCTGTCCCCGCTAAGGGCGGAGACAGAGGGTTTAAAACCAAGCGCTCTGGGTTGAGCGGGGGCTGAATTCGTCTCATCCACGATTTAGTCATGTAAATAGTTTTCTCCTTGCTTTGTTTCTTCTTGTTTTTTTACCTATGTTGTAAATAAATAGTTAACCTTCTCCTTTCCTTGAGTAATGTGAACGTTTGCAAGTAGAACCACCGGGTCATCAAGAAACCCCGATTTCATCATCAAGTAGTTTCCTCTCATCGCCACCGGAAGGGGAAACTCAACTACTACTCACAGCACTGGGTGACAGCAGCCGACACGGTCATGTCTCTGTACTCCCGGTACATGTTGTGTGTGCCACTGCGCGAGTTGTAGCGCAGCCACACGCCGAAGTTCTTAACCTTGGTTGGAGTCTTGTCATAGATCTGACCAAGAAAGTGACAGAGACAAACTTAAAAACCGCTCAAGAATCAAAACACAGCTGCTGTGAAAGGCACCAACCGTAATAAGCTAAAGTTATCTGTAGGTTTTTTTTTAACACTTCAATACCCACGATGCTCAATATGCACAACAACCTAAGCAAGTAGGCATTTTTGCACTTCATCTTTTAGAAGCTATGACAGAAGCACTAACCGCACGAGGCGATAATTGTTTGGCTGGCAGCCGCCAAACCACCCTCGCTCAGGTTCTGGGTTTGCGGGTACGTAACTTCCAATCTAGCTGTTTTGTTTAAGTCTTTTTCTAGCACTGTTTCAGTAAAGCAGCTGCTCACATCATTTCATCTGAGGCGTATATTGAAATAGTTCAGTGGAAGCTTGCTAACAATAATAAAACAAGAAAAGCTGTTGCTTGCAATATACACCAATGGCAAAGTCGAGTGCTACAGATCAACTTGCAAGACAATGAAATACACCATGTTGGACCACAGATGAATTTTTACCCACGTTTAACTACACTGACAGGTATGAGAACTAATGTACTGAGAGCACACGAAAAAAGTATTTTCTTGATTTATGGACTAAGCACTAATCCTATCAAAAAGATCAAATGCATGCTCGGATACATGCTCTTGCCGACTACCAGACTCGCACAGATAAAGCAGAAAACAAAAAAACGGCTAATTATGGTTTAACGTTCTGAGGAACACCGTAGTAGAGGGCTCCTGGTTAATTTAGGCCATCCGGGGTTTTTAATGTCCGACGACATCGTACAGGTGCTGGGATTGAATGAAACTCCTCCAGATCAGTAGCCAAGTGCCCTAAGCACTGAGCAACTAGAGCAGGTGATAGGACAGAAGTGGTAAATCACACTAGATATCTTGCAAGAAAAAAAAAAGGGGGGGCGGGGTGCGGGGTCCCATGAAGCGTTACATGTGCCTGTCTGTTATTACAATTTAACATCACACCTCAGTAAAAATTTGCTTGGCATCAGCTCCAGAGACAAGAGAGTTCAACTGTCTCGAATATCATCTTTCTGCTTCCTTCATGAAAAACGGCACCATTTTTGGACTGCAGAGATGCACATTCACACAAGAAAAATAATGAGGAAAGAAAAAAAGTGCCCCGAAACAAACTGGCCAGGCAAATGATCGCGCCCTGTTTTGGTGTATGGGGGTTTAACGTTCCAAAGCGACTCGGGCTATGAGAGACGCCGTAGTGAAGGGCTCCGGAAATTTCGACCATCTGGGGTTTTTTGACGTGCACTGACATCGCACAGCACACAAACCTCTAGAATTTCGCCTCCATCGAAATTCGACTGCAGTCTTTCGGGCCAACAGCCGAGGGGCTTAACCACTCAGCCACCACGGCGGCTTGATCGCACCTTGATTTAAAAAAGGCTTTCATACAGTGATGCTGGCGTTTGATAAAGGCACACAGGCCAGCTCCAAACGAGACTTTTGTGGTCAGAAGGCCTTCAAAGCAGCACGCAACCTGCATCAACAATAATGCTTCCAGGGAGAGCAGGTTCAATGACCACCTTTGTATATGCTACGGTCTCTACAACTGCAAGATTAAGGGGACAGGCTCGCTACCAGGCTTGCTATAAAAGAAACCCGTGGTTTTCCAGTACTGCAAGATGTGCGCAAAGAGTTCAGTGCATAAGCCGCGGAATGATAATTGCGGGAATGCATGCGACCTTTGCTGTGTTGTTCTAGCGTCACTTCTGACCAATCAAGGCATTTGCTGGCCTAGACTGGGTTTAGATGGCGCACAGTGGAATAGGTATAATGATTTCAGAAGCTCACCCGGCGCAGGGACACTATTTCAGAGTTGGTCTTCTTCATCTTCTTTAGCTTGCGGGTGAAGTACCAATACCGAGACTTGGCAACTACTTTGTCAGGTGCAAAGATCATCATCTTGTACAACGGGGGGAACTTATTCTTATCGGAGGGCAGGTGCCGCCCGATGATCTCATACTGCTTGAGCTGCAAAAAACAATAGAGAAACGATTTAAATAAAATATAAGCAAGCTAACGTAAACAGTAACTGCTAGTAGACAGTACCTGCTTCTGATCCTTCCATATGTAAGCACACAAGAGGCAAGAAAACAGCGGGTTAAACACGAGATAGCATTAATCTCAGAACCATTGGTGGGAGAATTTTAGCCGAGCGATCTTTCCGGCTACCGGCAAAACAGACAGTGCCTTAGAACTAACCTTGCACAGGTGGTATCACCTTTGTGCTAGCGGGTTGCCTGTGTGCCTGTTCTAAACAAACCATGCTCAGCTGTCAAGACATTGTGGCGTTACTTGAACGATGCTTGAAAAAGTTCATGTGCCGTTGCATTAGCACTGAGCCGCACAACTTTAACTTGTTGCAGACACCCTTGAGCTTCTTTCTATTATTGCGTTCCGAGACAGTGCCCAGCCGTTTGCACTAGGAAGAACAAGCAAGCACTGCTCTAAACCGGCATGAATCCGGTTACCACTGCCCTTCCAGCCGTGCACACGAGCCCTTTTCCACCGATCACATAAACACAGCACTGTTCCATATTGGTGTTTTTTAGTAATAAACAAAACGCGTGGCATCGACGCACGCTCGGAAACAAATCAGTGTATTCAGTGTATTTAGGCTTAACGTATCGCACGGCAACACGTGGGCACATCACGCAAGTTTGGCTCAAAGACTTTTTTACGGCGTAACTTTTTCAAAATGTTTCAATTCACTGAACTTTACACTACACACAGCAACTACGATTCGCTCCAAAGTTGAATAATTATCCGAAAACTTGCGAAAAATCGAACACTTACCAAGCCGCTCGCCTTCATTTTGCTCGCAGTGAGCGCAAAAAGGCCCTTACAAAATAAAAAGAAAATGGCTTTGATTACCTCCGCAGAAATATAATTTACAATTATGTAAACTGTTAAAAGCAACTAAAAATAATTTTTCATTTAATTTTAGCAATTGAAAAATACGTAAAATAGTTTTTCATTTAGTGTCAGTAATATTTCTATTTGCTGCGGTATTGAGGAACTTGTCAACGGGACATGGCGTTTTATTATTGAGGTGGCGACTGATCATGGAATTTAATTCAGCGACAGTTGTGAACCTGGCTGTTGACAGCTAGTTTTAAATAAGGATATTTTTGACAGAAATTGTGGCACAGCTGACTTTTTAATACTGCACTGGGGGATTTTTAGTGCAGTTTCTGCGTCTCTATATGGTATCGGAGGGGTATCGCATGTGCCTCGTCGGCAGTGTTGAAGATGCCGGAGCCGTTTGCTGACTTCGTAGTGAAAACATGACCGTAAGTATTCACCGTCATTAAAACAAGGCCTTCCACATGGTGACTTTTATTTTTATGGCTTTGTTTAAAGCTTATTGGCATGTGCGCTCTCGTGCACTTTGTCCGTGCCCCTTGCACGTGGGCTCAGCCTGGAATTCGGATGCGTGCGGCATGCCATGCCTTCGGGCAATGTTTCATCACGCCCTCGCGGGTCGACAGCTCTGCCGTTGATCGCGTGTCCGATCGCTGACACGGCGCAATGTGGAGAAGATTTCCAGTTATTTTTAACAGGGAAAATTATTTGGCCTCGGTGTGCTCATTTTATTTCGCTAACCAATCAAACGTCTCACCATTGCGGAGTTCATTCATACGAACAGCACTTGTATCGCGCGTAGCAGTCGTCACGAAAAGCATTCGCGACGCTTTCTTAGATGAGCGCTATGATCTTTCCAATGTGCCAGCGGTGACCGTTGTACGGTGTTATCAGCAGATCACTGTTTTATCTCGTAGCGATGCTCAGCATGCTAGCCACAGCAGCACTCCTTTGGGAAAGCTCGTTGAGAGTGCCTCAGCTGGGCACATCTGTCCCACACCCGTGCGTAAGGAGTCATTGTAATTACACCGTTGTGGCCCGTTTCTGACAGATTTGAATAAGCGGCTTATATCCCGTGCCCCTTTACAAGGTAGTGGAAAATGCCACAAGTACAGCGCAAGTAGTGTGTTCAAATCACATATGAAAGAACAGAAAGCCACGTCCACCGCAATGAGCCTATACAAATGGATGAACTGTTCGGCTGTAGTCGCAAGATAGGTCACTCGTTCTGGAAATGTTCTTCAGAACGCAAACAAGAAATGAAGTAATGACGAGTTTCTACAACTTGACCTTTTGGCAAAACATGGGTTGACGAATTTAGCCAAGGGCAGAAGCACTGCATACTAGTACCGTCATGCACATGCAATGGATGACGGAAACACTGCATACAAGCGCATGCAGTGTTCTTGGAGTGCACGATCGCAAAGTAAAGCATGAAGATCCATCTTTGCATCACATGTATGATATATATAAAAAAAGAATTCATGGCATTTGAAGCAAGTGTTTGCGTGAGCATTCGCTACATACCTCGTGCAAAATAAGATGAACAGGCTGATCTTGCCATGCTCACATATACATATACATACTGTTTTTGGGGACTATAGGGCTGACAGTTCCTGCCGAGGCCTATTGAACCATCGTTTATAGATTATCGTTGTATTGAACGACCAGGCCTGCATGGTTGGCAGGATGCTTTGAGGCTGTATGTAACGATCTCGTGTGGCTGCTAGGAGCGCTTCAATTATGTGTTCATCCCTTATTTGTTGTTTGTGCTTGAGAGAGCTGGTGACGGGCTGATGGCTGTGCGTTCATGTTGTTCAAGCGTTTTGTGTGTAAATTTAAAACTCTTTGAACATGTCAAAAGCGCTATGCGCTTTCAAGAACACAATGTCTTGTCGTTTAAAAAAAAAAGAATAAACTGCCTTACAACCCGCATGAGTTCCTTAGTCTCAGTAAGTCTGCTGGCGCTTCCTCACTGTCACACACCTCTGCAATGTCTCAGTCAGTGTTTTGGTCTGCTCAAAACTTTTTCACCACTTACAACATGCTCAAGCAAGTATACATGTTGCGGAACTGAGCTGTCGCCATGCAGTGAAGCCAGTGATACTACTGCTGGTGCCATTTGAAATTGAGAAATAGTCCTATTATTAACCAAATTGAAAGTTAAATCTTTTATATTGGGAAGGTCACATATTGTGTCTGCAAGGTTAAATGCAATAGTATACTGAGCCTCACTACAGAGCCAGGTAAATTGCTTCTCGAGGGCAGGCTTGATTACAATACACTTGAAAACTGCATATTGTTGTCACGAAAAGACATCGGAAAATTCGGTTTTTACAGTCTGAGCATGTAACGTTGCATAGGATTGTCCAAGTCTACACTACATGGAAGTTCTTCTTTTGCTGTCAAGGAAAAATTTAGTGGTAACTCTTTGGGGGGCACTTGTGGAGGGGGTGCGGTCCTATTTGAAGCACGTGTTTCCTGGACTTCGTCAAAAAAAGGGAGGGGGGATTCAGCATGGTTTTTCTGTGCAAGATTTCTCGTTTATGGGGGAATCTCTTCTCATAAATCCAACCTTGTTTGCTGTTCCTTTGCCCAGAAACATTCTGTGCTTTTTTTGGTGCATTTTTAATCGTGACATGCTCCGGGTCACAATAAATTGTAGTCTCCACTTTTCTTCCATGCATGCTGTTGCACTTCACAGAAGGTTACTTCTAAGTAAAATCGAAGCAGTAAGGCTTCTAAACAGTGTTGTTTAAAGAGTCTTGCTGCTAACCAGTAAGCAGTCATGTTCTGTTGTGATATGATGCAAAAGTGGAAAGGCTCTTCAAGCACACAGTTTTTTTGGCCATGGTCATCGCAGCTGTATTTTTTAAAATTGCCTCCCAAAGCAAATGCCTGCCAACTTGCGGTGCTGCATAGACTTTTACCAGATGACATGCTGAAATCTGAGTTTCTAATTGCCTTTTCAAAACAAAGTTGACCTAACAGTCAGTCGAATAGGATTTCAGTGCTTCTTCCTCACCTTGAAAAAAAAAAAATGGTCTGTGTGCCTGGCTGACAGTAATAAATCTCTCATTATGCAAATAAATTTTCATCCTCAATCATTGCAGGAATTGACATTCCAACACGATGGACGTTCAGGTGATTCAAGGATTCCTTGCACATGGGGACCAGGCTGCACATGCCAGGGTGAGCAAAATAGCTTTTAGCTGTACTTTGGCTGAAGAGGTCATCAGTGTGTTCTACAAAGAGTCATTCAAAAGAAAAATTTTTCAAATATCCAGTTCAACCTGTTATATTAATGTATTCAGCACGCTTGGAGCATGTTGCTTGACTGCTGCAAGAGCACTTTGCTTAGTCCACCTCTACTAATGCGCTAATGCTTAACAGATCTGGTGCTTAAAAATGCATTAAATTTTCTCATGCTGCAGACATTTAAAGACTGACTTTCTTCTCAGTTTCAAAAGCTGTTTTGGCATTTTCTCGTCTGTGGCTATGAACTCGCCATTGGCCCTAACCACAAGATAGTGCTGTGCTGATTAAAAGAATTATTGATAACTTTTATTTAATTAGCTAATATGATGCTTTTCAGAATTACCAGCGCTTGCTGGAGTTCTTCCTGAAAATATTATTTCTATTTGGACCATGCTAATTTTAGGAATTTTTGTAACCATTCGCTGAAACAACCAGTAGATGGCTAATATGTCCTGGTGAGTGGAAAGGAAAATTATGCATGACATTGAGAGATGATAAAGTGAGCAGAGCCAAATTGGAGCTTATATACTAGCTGAAGGTAGAGCAATAAATGGACATAGGTAGGGCATGCAAGGTAAAGAACAGATAATTCTCTATTGGAAAGGCAGAGTGGTCACCAAAGCGAAGGAAGTATAGTCTAAAAAAAGAAATTGGGTGGGCCGATGGAGTACTCAAAGAAACAAACATGGATAAGGTGGTCATGGCTGGCATGGCATAGGCAAATTGAAGGTCACTGCAACTGACATCTTGCAGTGGAGTTGGTGGCTGATCAGCGTGGCTCTTGATTATGCAAATGAGTGTTGTGGAGCTTTTGTTTGTATGTTTAATGCAAATAAAATGCAATGTTTATGACTTCTTTCAATGCCTCGCAGCTACTTCTATCATGGCGAGCAGACAACAGAAGATATTCTAGATTTTACCTCACATTTTTCTTGGGACACAGATGAAAAAAAAAGAATTCACTTGATTGCACTGAAATTATATTCCAGTTAAAAATTGTGCTGCACAGCACAAGCTTTTGTTATGCCTGACAGCCAGTTTATATTTGGCAGGTTGTGGGAAGCTCCATGGATGCAAATGCCTTGACAAATTTCCACATGGCACTGTGCTGAAAGTGTTCAGTACCCAGTACGTTTTTTGTTGCGTGGCTGGTCTAGTGGTAAGGCTGCCAGATGTGGCTATAGCTTTATGCGTTACAGGCAGCAACAGTTGTAAAGAAGTAAAAGTTCAAACCTTGTGTCATTGACAAGCTTGCACTGGTATCCGCTCTAGAGCACTTGCTTAAAAGTGCTGCCTTTAATGTGGAATCTGTGGTTAACTAGGCCTCAGTGTTGATCACGCTTTCTCTTTGGTGACTAACACAGGCACTGCAGTACTTTGAGCAGCTGAAGAATGCTCCAAATGGCTGGCAGCTGTCCATGCAGATGCTTCTGCAGCCCTCTGTTCAGTGAGCATCGTCTTCTCTTGTTACCGTTCAGATTTGGAAGCCCAGAGCCTTATTACAATTTTAATCCTTATAAGATTGATAGCGTGTAACTTGCTTGTTGGCTGAAGTAATTTAGGGGACTTTATCAGTCCAGCTGTGAGAAAAGGTGCAGCCACTGTGCCCGCACTCATTTCGCTATGTGGTGCAATGCACCATGCAAAATAGTCAGGATTTTTACACGACCGCCTGTCCTGTTATGACGCCTCAACTCGTCGCTTCAGGAGCGCGATGCAATATTCCTCAAGTGGGCTTTCCCGCATATCATGGTTGACCAAAACGAGATGGCAGAGCTCGCGCTTGGAGAATTATGAAGGTGTCGGGAAAGATCCCATGGGTATGGGCGTTAAGGGTGTACCACACTATGAAAGGATAAAAAAATAAACAGCGTGCTTTCTCGTTGCAGTTGTTTGGAGCAGGTGATCGGCCATCTTGTCATTTTGTGCATACTGAAGAAGTTGGCACAGAACAATGAGGACAAGCGAGACAAACAAAGACGAGTGCTAGACGCTCGTCTTTGTTTGTCTCGCTTGTCCTCGTTGTTCCGCGCCAACTTCTTCAGTATGCGTATCATCCAACTAGCCCAACTTTCTGCTGTCCTATGTTGTCATTTTGTGCTCATCAGTCATCGTGAGAAAGCCCACTTGCGGAATTTTGCATGAAGTCGAGCTTAGCAGCTACCATATGTGATCGCTCCATGCGATAAATATCAGATAAGAAAGGGAACAGGGCCCCTGTGTTGTTTTTCTGACACTAAGCTCGATCGTGGTACAATTTATCCAGATATTGTGGGTTTGCCATGGTTGAATTTATGAAAGTCGGCACGGTATACAGCGGTATATGGTGAATATTCGGGAATTTTCGAATATTCTCTACTATCAGTTTCTTGAATATGAATACGAACCAAATATCGTACGTGTCCAATTCGTATTCGAATATTCGCATACCCCCGCTTTAAATGCTAAAGCCTTGTGGGGCCTCATTCAGCGCATTCTTTGTTTCTTCTTTGGGCAAGCTTTAGCGTTAACCTTTGAATGACCTCCGCAGGTGATTAATGAAATGTGTAGAAAACATTGGCTTGCACAATACAATTCAGGCTAAACTACGATCCGTTTGACAGTGCATGCTGGACTGTTATACCACTATGCCCATTCATTGCAATGGTTTCACTTCATCCTAAAACATCATTTGTCATTCTGCTTTTAGGGACGACTCGGTAAAGTTTTTCTGCCTGAGTGTCTTGGAACACTACATAAAGACAGGGTAAGGTTGTCTTTAGCATTTCTTGATTTCAAGCCACAGGCACCGTTAGTATATTGAAGCGCTACCTGGGCACTGCAGGTATGAGGCTGCAAAGGAGGGAGATCAGCAGGCTGTACGGACCTTTATTAGCCAGTGGATACAGCTGCAGGTGAGTTGGAAATCCTCCTCCTTTCCAGGATAGCCCCTGACAGTATGTGACGAAATTTCTAATGAAAACAAAGTGCTAGATGCTGTTCAAGGTTGCAGATTCTCGCCAGCCTTTGTGCCATAAACATTTTTAAAGTGAAAGCTTTACTGGCCGCGAGGCTCACTGAGGATATTTCTCTCTCTCTCTCTCCCTCCCTAGTCACTATTGGGCATGCGCCACTAGTAGCATCTCCTCTCCTCAAAATCCAACTTTCAATTTTCAGTTTTCTCTTTTGTCTTTCCCTCCCTCCTTTATCCCTTCCTTTATGGTTGGGGTTCTGGTGTCCACTGAGATATGTGAGAGGGTTACTGTGCCATTTCCTTTCCTCAAAAACCATACAAAACAAGTGAGCCCACAGTGTCATAGGCAAATTTGAAAAGGCCATTCATTTTCACAAAAGGAAAGGCACACAACCGGCTCTGTGGGTCAGTGGAGACCTCAATCTTGCTTTCATGTAGTGGTGTCGGTGTCCGACTGCAAAAGCCTGCTTTGATTGCATTTCGCACACTGGATAGGCAGCGCGCCCTCCCTGCCACCCTGGGAGATGGCATGCAGTTAATGGTTGATCACGAGAGATTGATCACCAAATGAACGCTGTGGCCTAGGTATTGCTGCAGTGCCGCATGTCAGCCACAACGCTGTCAGCGCTAATGCATTCAGGCCACATCTCTCTCTCTCACCACCGCCACGTGTACCAAAGCAGGAATGAGGCGTCCGCATATCCAGGGAGCCAGTTATGCGCCCTTCCTTTCCTCAAAGCCATCGCCGTCTGGAACATTGTCAGCGCCAACGCCAATGAACACACTGAACGCCGACATCTTTCGCTTTGTATATCCTGGATTAGCTGAGCTAATCCAGATTAATTTTTTTCTTCTCCCATAGGTGTACGCTCCAGTGCTTGAAAAGGTGTTCATCCGGAACAAAGTGGCACAGCTGGTGTGCTGGGTCTTCCTCTGGGACTATCCAGCACGCTGGCCCAGCTTTTTCACCGACATACTCCATACGTTGTCCCTCGGGCCGCCTGCAGTTGACGCCTATCTGCGGGTCCTGCTTGCCATCAATAGTGACATTGCAGACTGTGAGATACCCCGCACTGCCAAGGTGGGTGTCGCACTATCCCAGTCTGCTAGTACAGTGTGGGTTGGAGGCTTGGAGTCTGTTGCTTGCACATGTTGGGGGAAAAGAGGAATACTATGCAGTAGTTGAAGCAGATTATGCTGCACATGTCACAGGTACGTGATAGAGAGGCCTTTTGTTCAGGCATTGTTTCTACTGGCTTTGAACTGTCAGCCTTTGCAGTACGTGTGTGGATTTGCACCTGCACCGGCTTTCGGCTAATGCTGCTCAATTTTAACAGGAGCAAGATCGAAACCGACTGCTGAAAGACAATATCCGGGAAACGCACGTTGTAGACCTGGTGAACTCCTGGTACACTATTCTGGTAAGACTGCGCACTTTTGCCGCCTTCAGTTTTGGCCACTTAGTTGACAGAATTGTTACGCACTGTTAGTCAGATCTAAAGGTCGAAAGTGCTCTGCTCCACATTTTCAGCTAGCGAAGTAATGCAGTTCGAGAAAGGACAAGGGTGGAGCAGATTTACAGGGGTGCTGCAGGTTTACAGGGGTGATAAAAATAAATGTGAGCTAATCGGAGAGTGGCTCTTCGAGGCCCAACGTTCAAATTATATACACTAATTATGTCTTTTTCTATGTATATTAATAGAAGTATAGAGTGTTCTCTGAAATTGTCCAGTACACTTGAGTAGGCGTTAAAGTTACAGGACACTGAATTTTAAGGAACCAATTTTTTCCAGCGCATTGGAAAGCTTGCTGTATAAGGTGCTTGATTCCGCAGCAGTTTCATTAGAAACACTAGAGACGATTTTTACTGAGAAATTTTAGATTAGTGCATGCACTCATTTTTATGTAGGCTGATGCTAGAAACCATATTCAGCGAAAGTGGTGGTGGTTGCACATCGGCAGAAGTCTTGTACCAAAGAATAATGTAAATCTCACCCCTCGGACAGTAATTAAACATATTTAATACAGAGCAGCATCCATTTCAACTTTCACGGCCAAAGCTGTTACGGCACAGGGAGGTACACGTCGTCGATGACAATTTTAGTGGACCATGGTTGTGGCTTCATCCAAAAAATGCAAAACACAGTGGCACCATCTAGTGACAAAAGCTAAACCACATCTTCGGCGAAGCGAAGGATGCATTGCTTTTCATTGACGGGCGCACTGGAGATAATGTAAACTCATAAAACATGAGGAACACTCCTGAAAGAAAAAAAAAGACTGCATTTAAAACAAATCTGATATTTTACCTAGATGTGCTCACGTAGTGCAGGCAGGGTTTCACCGCACGATGGCACTTAAGGTAACTTTCGATGGTAAATTAAAATAATCATAAATTCTCATTTCTTTGATATTGCTTTGTTTGATTCTCACAAAATAAGGCACAGTCTTTTCATTTCCACCATAAACTCCTGTCACGTTTTGGTCAGTGGTCTGTCCCTTTAAATCCCTTGGAACTGATGGACAGAAAACATAACATGCAAAAAACATAAAAAAAGCTTGGACACTTCTCTTCATTGTGCCTGTGTGTATGTGGTATGCAGTGAACAATGTAACAATATTCTTGTGGCGAAGGTTAATTTCTGGTTCCCAATTTCCCTCCTACCGCAATCAACAGACCAGCCAGTGCCAAAGTCCCGCTGGAGTCGAGCTGTGTCGGCTGTGCCTGGAGGTTGTAGGTGCATACGTGGCCTGGATCGACATTGGCCTGGTGGCCAACGACCGCTTTGTCGATGCCCTGGTGCACTTCCTGTCTCTGCCGGCTCTGCGGGAGTCGGCCTGTGACTGCGTGTGCGAGATCCTGGCCAAGGGCATGGAGCCGGTCGACAAGCTGCGCCTGGTCGAGTCGCTCTCCATGGTCCTTCAGAGGGCAGGGGTGCTCACCGTGTCTGAGGCAAGTGCTGGGACGTTGCTGCCATCAGGACCCAACCTGCCGCTGTGGCTCAGTGGTTAGGGCGTTTGGCTATTGATCCGGAATACTCGGGTTCAAACCCGACCATGGCGGCAGGGTTCCGATGGAGGCGAAATGCAAAGGCGTGTGTGTGCTGTGGGATGTCAGTGCACACTAAAGATCCCCAAGGGGTCGAAATTATTCCGAAGCCCTCCACTGCCCCACCTTTTTCTTCCTTTCTTCTTTCAGTCCCTCCTTTTTCTTTTCCCCTTACAGGGCGGTTCAGGTGTCCCCGAAGGCACAGTTCAGGTGTCCCCGAAGGCACGGTTCAGGTGTCCCTGGAGATGCCAGTTAGATACTGTGCTATTTCCTTTCCCCACAAACCAAAAGACCAAAAACCAATTTTCCATCAGTACCCCACATTACTATGGTAGCATGCTGAGACTTTGTTGTGTTGTCATTTTGTGCATAAGCAGAGCAGTAATAATTTGTTCACACTAAAGATGAGGAAAGTAGAGTTGTGCAGATATCAAAATTTTTTAATACGAATTGAATATGCATACATTGCAACAGTGTACGACCTTTAATATGCTTATGTAAAATAAGTAACAATGAAGTTCCCGAATTGACACATGACTGGCAACTAAAAATAGCATGCCGGTTAGTAAAACTTAATTTGTACTCCAAGGGACCAGAAGAAATTCTCTAATTATCCTGAAGCTAAGTTATTTTGCCTTACCCTTCCCTTCCCTCCCGGCAGAAAAAAAAAGATTGCAAAAAGCTCGTGATGTGAGGAGCGCACATTTTCAGCATGCTGGGAGAAAAGAAAAAAATAGTCAGTGATGCGCGAAATTGGCACACAGCTGAGTTCGGACCACTGGTGAATGTGGGGCCAATGGCAGCCGTCGCCTTGGGCTGCAGCGAAGCTCAGAAGCCGAAATTATGCAGCCAAGCTAGTACTTTACAGCCTAGCATTGTCACACCTACCGTTCCCATATGTTTTAGCCAACCTTTGGGAGCCTGGTGCTGAATTCTGCAAGTGAGCTTTCGCACATGTGAGAAAAACCTCGCTCTTTTTCACGTTTTAATTGTTTGAAGTAGGTGCTCAGCCAGATTGTTCTCATCACATGTGATATGTGGGAAAGCCCACTTGCGGAATTTCGCTCTGGGTCAATGCCTAGTAGCGTCCAGATGTGATCAGTCCATGTGCTAAATGACGAAGAAAGCAAAGAGGATGCCTTTGTATTCTTTAGACTGGATCTGCAAATGATTTGCATGGATGTTATAGTTTTGCAGCTGTTAGATTTATGAAAGTTGGCGCGGTATTGGATCACTGCCCAAGATTCAGAAATTATGGAATATCAATTTCCCGAATCGAACATGAACCGAATAACAAACACATTCAATTCGAATTTTCAAATATTTGCACACTCCAGAGAAAAGGCATTGGTTATTCATTGAGTGAAGGAAATTGCTTCTCTTTTGCTTTGTTCTAGGGAGAAGATGTAGACTTCCTCATCAAGCTTGCTAAGCTTGTCAATGCAATTGGCATTCAGCTCTTTGATGCCTACTCAAAGTAAGTTCCATTATCACATACTTGTCTGGTAAAAAGAAAACACCTCTCTACTGTTCTTTGAACATAATTTTGTGCTGTAGTTATGTAGTTTTTTTTTTGTGTAGCCAGGGGGGAAATATTACGTGCCTAAGGATTCGGTGTTTTTGTTTTGCCCATGCTCTCACATTCATTGTTTTTTTTTAATTGCAGATTTCAGCAAAAAATTTTATTTCTTGATGTATGTGCATGAAATGTTTTTGGTGTGTCAAGAAATAAGTTTATGAGTACTCTCACAAAATGTGACTGTTATATCTCAAAAAAATTGTTTTCTAATGTAAGCTTTTCTTCTGAACCTTGTGAAAAGGCTGCAGAATTAAGAAAATGTGGCAGAAGGCTGGTTTAAGCATTAATTGCATTCCTGCTGGCATGCTACAGGTCAAGGCCAAGAAAGGGCCCGACATTCCCATTTCGTACTTTTTAATGTGCGTGCCTCGTTTCCTTGGTTCTTCGGAACCTCCCCTCTTATAGACGACTTAAATTACTGTTGTCAGTGATCTCTCCCTCCCTCCTCTGCTGCCTGCGCTCTTCACTGTCATATCTCCACAGGATAATGTAAAGAGAGAGAGCTTTTTTTTTTCTATACCATAGGCAGCTTCCTCATAGGGTGGAGCCCTTATGAGGAGACCTATGAGGCTACCCTCGTAGGAGGGTAGCCAGGAGTGTGCGGCTATTCCGAGGTGCAGTGGTAGACTGTGGGCTTTGCCCCACAGAAGGGGACAGGAAGGGGAGATAATTTGTGAGATGAAAGAGGTGAAGGATAAATAGACAGGAGAAGGAATTATAGTTTGGGGTTGTCACCATGCGACTGGGGTTGTCACCATGCGGGTTGAGACTGGCAATCTTTTTCATGTGTGGACTCTTTTCCCCATTTCTTGGTAGATTGCAGAAAAAAGGGGATGCGGCCAGCCGGCAGCTGGTGCAGACGGAGCTGGCCTCCAAGATTCCGCTCATGCTGCAGTTTCTGCGCCACGAGGATGATGATGTGTCCCAGGGGGTGGCCGAGTTTGCACGTGAATACATCCAGTACCTCAAGCAGGCAGGGAACTACATGCAGCCAGACAAGGCTAATATTGAGGTACTTCCTTGGGCCCTGTTTCCTTGTCCGTGTGAATTGTGCATTTTTTAGTGGCCCCACTTGACACAAAGTCAGAGTTGAAATCAGTGAAATCAATCCCACACACCTCCGCTGGAGAGGTGCAGTCAGTAATATTCAATACCAGTCAGAACTACAGTAAAACTTCGTTGATATGTTCCCGGTTCATAAGCTCGGAATCGCTGGCATTAAAAACGTCTCATTGAGTTACATATTTTTCTTCTGGTTTGTCACCTGATATAACGCGATTTCCTGGCTACTGCATTTAAAATTTTGACAAATTCTGGTCGTATATAATATATTCAGCAACCAGCTACACAAGTGCGGACATGAAAATGGGGCCATACTCCGGGGGCATGCTATGTGAAGAGCTAGAATGCATTGGCAGTCATTTGCTGTGTTGGCCTCTCTGCAATGCTTATTTGCGATTGGGCGAAGCATCAGAAAAAATGTGCAAATGAGCGGCCCTTCCTGTGGGTACGCGACATGGAGAGGAGAAACACAGCGTGCTTCTTCGCGGCGCCTAACGGCAAGGGCTGAAGCATCTGAGAACTACAGCAAACACTACACTATAAAGCATGAATGAACTGGGTCTGGAGAATGCAGCATGAAATGCAAAAATCTGCAGCAGTCAGCTGTCATGGCGGCTTCCCCACACTGCATAGGTGCAAGGGGCGAAGCATCCGGAAACGAGGAAGAGGTTTCAGCCACCTTCACCATTGCTGTCGATGGACTGGATGTGTTGCAAAGTTACCTTCCGTTTTAAGATAGCAAAAAAGCACAAATGCGGTCTGAATTGGGAGCACAAGAAAATGAGCTGTTCAGACCTTATGCCAAAAAGTGATAATCGGAAAATTGTCAGTAAATGTCTGCGCACCTCATTAAAGTTGCAATTTTCAACATTAGACAATTTGAACCTTACTCTTTTCTGAATAATACATTTATTTCCGGATTTATACTCTTTTTCTGAATAATACGTTTATTTCCGGATTTTTTCTTAGAAGATTTTTACCTGAGGAGTGTGCGATGGTCTACCGTATTTACACGATTGTAAGTCGACCCTTTTTTTTGAAATTTAAAATTCCAAAGTGAGGGGGTCGACTTACAATCGAAACGATCTATCAGGGACGCTACTGCGATGTTAGAAGTTTTTGTTTGCTCTGCGGCTCCAAGCATAGCATTCAGGTATTCCGCGGGCTTTTTGGCCAGGATTTTTCATTTTTTTATTTTTACTGCGCATACCGTTACCCACCGCGATGGTTCAGTGCTACTGAACAGGATACTTGGGTTATAACCCGACCGCGGCAGCAGCGTTCCGATTGGAAGCGAAACGCAAAGGCGCCCGTGTGCTGTGCGATGTCAGTACAGCAGGTTAGAGATCCCCAGGAGGTCGAAATTATTCGGGAGCCCTTCACTACGGCACCTCGTTCTTCCTCTCCTTCTTTCACTCCCTCCTTTATCTCTTCCCTTACAACTGGGTTTCCGCCGATATTTGAGACAAATATACTGCCCCACTTCCTTTCCCCAAAAACCAATTTCATTTCATTTCATTTGCGGGAAGGGCCGCTGTCCGGCTGTTCCAATCGCGGAGTCTGCGCCAGCGCCCGGGAGTGTCGCTAGCTGATGGAAGAGCCGCTATTTCAGTTGGTTGCGCAATACGTAACAGCGGCGCTTCTGGGGAATGCCGATGTTTGCTAGAAGAGCCGACGCCCCGACACCGATCACTCTTTGTTTGGTGGTGCTTGGAGTTGGTGCTTTTGACTCGACTGCCGGCCGCGTGCTTCGCCATGAGCTCTCCAAGTTCGAAAAGCCTTCGGCGCTCATTCACTGCAGCGTTCAAGAGGGAGGCCATGATTTACGCCGAAGAAACCAACAACTGCGCGGCGAGCTGCAAGTTCGACGTTTCTGAACGGTTGGTGCGGGAGTGGCGGAAGCAGCGAGACAAAATTTTCGATTGCGACTCCAAGCGAAGAGGTTTCTGCGGGCCGAAGTCGGGACGCTTTCTGGAGCTGGAGGCCAAGCTTGCAGCGTATGTCACCGAAATACGTGATCAGTCCCTTCCAGTGACATGCGAAATGATCACGCAACAAGGCCGGGTCTTTGCTGCGGAAGCTGGAATACTCCGAACAGACTTCAAAGCCAGCAGGGCTTGGGCTTCGAAATTCATGAAGAGGGCTGGCTTCTCTCTTTGTCGGCATACTAGTGTATGCCAGAAGCTGCCTGCTGCTTACGAGGAGAAAGTTCTCGCCATCCACAGGCACTACCTCAAGCTCCGCGACTCACGGCGATACCTGCTCGGCCAAATCGGCAATGCGGACCAGACTCCCGTCTACTTCGACATGACAAGCAACACAACAGTGAGCGTGCTGGGAGCTTGCGAGGTTAAGCTTCTCACGACAGGAAACGAGAAACTTCGGTTCACTGTTATGCTATCATGCTTAGCAGATGGCACAAAGCTCCGACCGTACATCGTCTTCAAAAGAAAAACTATGCCAAAGGAAATGTTCCCGAAAGGTGTGATTGTGCGAGTGAACGAAAAAGGCTTTATGACGGACGACTTAGTTATTGATTGGTACCGTCGGGTGTGGCTTTTGAGGCCAGGAGCATCCCAAAAATCGCAATCCGAACCAACTCGTGCTGGACTCATTTCGCGGCCACCTTACTGCGAAAGTGAAGGCAGAGCTCCGAAAAGAAGATACAGATATGCTGGTGATTCCCGGCGTTCTGACGGGGCAGCTGCAGCCGCTAGACGTTGGCATTAACAAGCCATTCAAGGACTTGTTCCGGCGTGAGTACAACGAGTAGCTGGCGGCAGAAGGGCGGGAACTTACGCCAACGGGGCGCGTGAAGAGAGCCTCCCTGGCTGCTGTGTGCAGGTGGGTGATTTCCGCTTGGGCGGCCGTTCCACGCGATGTCGTGGTGCGGTCATTTAGGAAGTGCGGGCTTTCCATGGAGGACGATGTGCTGTGGGATCACAGCGGCGACGACGACAGCAGTACCACTGAAGATGACTCAAGTGAGGATGAATAGCCCATCTATGCAATAAATTTTCGTTTTTGAAGCGTTCCACCGGTGTTTTTTTTTTTTTTTCGGACATGCGGTTGGGGGGGTCGACTTACATTCGTGTCAACTTTTTTTTTTTTTTTTTGGACATGCGATTTGGGGAGGGGGGGTCGACTTACAATTGTGTAAATACGGTAACTCACCAGTTTGCATGTTTATCTGGCACACTTGGTTATGCCCAGGTTCACCAGACCACACAGCCTCAGCAAATGTTACAGGAGTGAGAGACCGCACTAGAAAGCAGTTTGACAAACATTGGTATTACTCCTGTTTTTAAAGAAAAAATATTTGTAGATATGTGCTTTTGATAGGCACATTAAATGTTTATCATTAGACATCTGCAAATAAGTGCCAGTCTCTGCTAATTTGCCTCTTTAGATGATAGATCAGCTCCTTGTTGATCTTAACACGTGAGGTTTTGGCAAATGGTTGTTAACAGCCTTACAGTAAACATTCTTGGGTGCCGCCGTGGTGGCTGAGTAGTTATGGCACTCGGCTGCTGACCCGAAAGACGCGGGTTCGATCCCGGCAGTGGCGCTCGAATTTCGGTGGAGGCAAAATTCTGGAGGCCGGTGTACTGTGCGATGTCAGTGCACGTTAAAGAACCCCAGGTAGTCTAAATTTCCGGAGCTCTTTACTACGGCGTCCCTCATAGCCTGAGTCGCTTTGGGACGTTAAACCGCAATAAACCAATAAACATTCTCGGGTAACTTGCTGAGTTGTTGTGGAAGGCATGCCGATATGGAAGATAGAAAAGAAAGCCCATCTGGCCAAGCAAGCCAGAACTTTCGTCACTGTGCCACCCAGTGCACACAGTGCACAGTGGTGCAGCTGATACCAGAGAGCCTAGCCTGATCCATACAATGAAAAGTGTAGCATTTTCAGTGTGTCTGTTCTCATTGGTTGAAACTGGGGTGATCTGTAAACAGGCCATATATGGTTTCTAAAAGATTACATATCCTAATTAAGCCGGGGCTATTATGATTTATCAGTGCAGAGGGATTTCAGTGTTTTTAAAGATTTTTGTTGGCGGAAATCTTGTACGAGTGAGCATTTCTGCCTGATAATTGCAGGATCAAGGTGTCTCTTTGGACTTCCTTTTTGTGTAGTTTTATACTGAACTAGTTCTTAATACAGCAGACCCACTTCTGTCTTCAGGTCCAGTACTGGTTGCACTAAAAACGCTTGATTGAAGTTTGCTCGATTGTTCTGATTGTATAGCCCATTTATAAAAAGTAAAAAGTGGTCGTTTGTGTAGTTTTCAATTCCTGTGACAATTCTTGGCACTTTATGTTCTGCTAACTGCGTTTTTCTTCTTTTTTTTTTTTCAGGCGGTGTTGTACATAGTAATTAACAAATACAAATATGACAACTCTTATTTATTTGAACGCCAGGTGAGTTTACTTTTATTTGCCTACCCTAAAAGACTCACAAGCGTTCATCTTCTAGGGGATTACAAAAATATTATTCCTTGCTTTGATTCATTTGTGTGTCGTTATTTGCAATGCTTATTTTACCATCAAACAGAATATGTGAATGTGCAGTGCAAACTATAATGGCGAAAAAGTTAGGCAAAGGTCATTGACCTTGCTCTGCTTGCTAGCACTCAAATGGTTTTAAAGGAATCAGTAAAACAAAATCGAATGTCTTAATTTCTTCTGAAGTGCCCACATTTTTTGGGCAGGCCTTTGGGACCCCTTGCAGTATTCATATTTTATTTTTATTTAAAAATGCCTTCATGGTTAAAAGGCATTAAAGAGCAGAGGAGGTACACAAGGAACGTAACAAAAATTAGTTTAGTAATGACACGAAAAGAAATTACTAGTTATACAATGTTAGCTGTGTGTAACTGTAAATAACCTGAATTGCTGTTTGTCTGGTGTGTTCACTGAGCATTTTGTAACATCATTTATGTTCATCTGTTTTTTCTTGCTCTTTAGGGGGAAGATGAAGCCTTGTTTTTAGAGTACAGAAAAACATTGAAGGTGCTGTTTGACAACATTGCTCAGCTGGTGAGTTCACGAGTGTCCTTAGATCAAGTGGTGCAGAGCCACTCTTCTTTGTACTATGGTGCCAGGAGCTGTCTTTGCCAGTCTTGTTAAAGGCCAGACACTAGGACAATTGTTGCATCAGGTCTCTATTTAACGGTCAGCTGGACGAGTGCCACAAAGAATATTTGTCCGTGGTACATGAGTGCAGAACTTCTGATTATCAGTCTTGACAGCATTTTTGTACTTGTTATCATAGGAATTTGCACTAATAGTGTTGTGAATAGAAGTTTACCGCAGGATATAGAGGCTGCTTGCTGGGGGGGGGGTCGGTGTGGGCCCTTTGGAGCAAACTGTCTCATCTCCCGTGCATTCTACTGTTTTGAATAAATCCCAGCTACAAGACAAGTATGCAGAGCATTAAGAAACATTAATTGCTCATACGTTATGAATAAATGCAATGAATATGTCCTCTCAATCTGTTTCTGTGTTGGGTGGGTAGGGAGGTTTAAAGGGCTAAAGCAGTTCTCCACACTTTTCATATTGGGGGCTAGCACTGTGCAAGTTATGCTTGCTGTCTTATTTAATACTGGGTCTACTAGAATGTGTGCACATTTCGACGTCCATTGCCTTTACTTACTGCTTTTGTTCCACTTCTTTTTAGGACAAGGACCTGACTCTGTCACTGACGCAGGGCATGATAAGCACGACACTGCAGAACTGGAGGAGCCTTCCATTCCAAGATGTGGAAGTTGCCATCTCCTTTTTATATCTGCTTGGTGAGGCCATTCCGGTGAGGCTTGAGTTCAGTGGCAAGTTTTCTGCTTTATTGCTGCTTGTCCATTGGCTGTTCCGTGCTGCCAAACCTGTGTTGGTTGTCAGCCGTGTTTGTCTTCTGGATGGCCACAGAGGCTCCATTTCCACTTCAAATTCCATAGTGCTACTGGTTCTTGGCATTAGCTTGCTGACCGATGTTTAAGCTCTGCAACTCTCACAGCTAAGCTTTCCAGCCAATTAAAAATGCCCCGGATGATGCAGTGGAAGCTCTGAACTGCTCGCACCTGTGTCCCAGTAACTGTGCTCCCTCTATTGGGAAACACTAAAAAGCATTTTTTGATGTTGCTGAAAACACTGTTTATTTACATGTGTTCTTGTGAACCATAGAATTATTTTGAAGCAGATTAGTGTTTTCTGTGAGGCACATATGTTTCAAGTAGTTTCCTTAAGGGGGTGTCCCTGGTATTCAGCATGGGGTCATTATATAGTGTTAAAGTTGAAAGTAGGATTGTAGAGCATAGAAAAATTAGTACTGCTATAAGTTTGAACCAGAAAAAAAAAAGATTTATTCTGGAGAAGACTGGCAAAGTCTGTTGGCGAACATCTGGCCTACTTCTGTACCCTATGGCAAGGGTAGGGAAGTGCGAGCTGGCATTTTTCATTGTCCACAGTGGTGACACTGCTTATTACTGTATATGTGGTTCGTGATTGTAGTGAGCAAGTTCTGTGCAGCCAATTGGCATCTTGAAATTTTCAATACATTGCAATTAAAAGGAATTTACATATGTAAAGGCATTATCAGCCCAATGCGTCACCTATAGACAGTTTGCTCTCTCCCTCTCTTCCAACCTGTTTCCAGGGATTCCACAATATCCAGATACCTGGGGCTCCTGATGCTGTTGCACCAATTGTTGTCATCATGCGGCAGGTCTGTATCAGCATTCAACTGCAGTGATTGTGACAGATGTGCTGCCCGACTTACTTACTCTTAATGGACAGCATTATGGCCCCCTTTTGCCAAAGTCTCGGTGGTGTGTTCATGTAAATTTCACTGCCCCAGCAGCGCTCGCAACAGAATAGCTCCAGGTGACACTTGCCGTGACATCACCACTTGAAGTGCATGTGCTCGCTGGCTCTATAGTGACGAGAGAGCACATGATACTTGCGTGCTGCACCCTGATTGCTTCTCTTGATCATGCCATGATAGCACTGTTGCTGTATGCATCGTAGCCTCTTCCTTTGCGCCTAGCTCAGTTCTCCTCTTGCTTTTGAACCGTTCGAATGTGCGTAACGTCAACTACCATTTCTTTCCATGTCCTCTGTCAACAGCAACAGCTTGTATGCCTGTGCCAACACAAGGAACAAGATCCCTCTGAGCTACAGGGATTCCAAAAAGCAGAAACTCAATGTTGTCTCGTATTTATGGCATCGCATTGTATTATAGCCGTTGATTGCAGAAGCATGGCAGTCAAAGCAGCTGCTGCAGCTAAACTAACTCTTGTCTAAGCAGCTAAACAAAACCTCTCATTTTGAAGGTATAGGAAAGCTTTTTATGCTGCATTTGTTATGTTACATTTATCTTAAGCAGCTGCTCCTGCACATTTCTTTGTCTTTGATAGCTGGTATCCAGTGGTGTCAGCACCTATGGCCATCCAGCGGTGACTCTGCAGTTCTTTGAGACTATCGTGCGATATGAGAAGTTCTTCAACCAGGACCCGGAAAGCATTCCAGATGTTCTTGTAAGCATGGCTTTTGTTCATTCCTTCCTTACTGCATGTTCACCAGTGCATAGGAAGAGGCGAATTACAGTAAAACCTCCTTAATTTGACCCCCATTAATTCAAAAATCCAGATAATTCAAATTGGCAGCATAGTCCTGGCCAACATCCACAAAAGTCGGTGGCATTGCACCAATTAATTTGGATGGGCTTCTGAAGGAGGGCCATATTGAGGTACGACCGGCATGGCCTGAAGTGCACCTTTCTTTATTGCACATGGACAGCAACACAACTGCAGCACGGTGACAGTCAAAAGGCCCCAACATAGTCTGGTTGGCATATCAGCCAACAAGCTCAACCCAGCTGCATGCCATTTCAGACACTGATTGGTGTGCCACTGATCTTTTCATTTTCTTTTTAGTAGGCATTCTGCTGTTTTGGCACTAATGTACATTTGGCTTGCTTCTGTCCGTGTGGTATTGCCATTCTTCCCGTGCACCAGAAGTATGCGTTCTAATGTGCTCTTTGCTGTTTGTGTGGTGAATGAAGCACCCTCGCATGCGGTGCCGCTGCTTATGAGCAGGCTCTAGCATTACCACATCACACAATGAAAGGAGCTGCAGAAACCCTTGTCATTATGGGAAGCTTGTGCTTAAACACTACTGCCGGTGTGTGCACAGTAAAGCAATCAATGGAACTCGTAGCAACTCTCTTTGGTGTGCAGTTTTCATCTCAAAAACAAGTGACAATTGCCCAGTTTTTTACTGCATGTATTTATTATGGTGTTACACAAACTGTTGGCAGTACTGCTAGTTGCGTTTCGATAAGTCAACATTTCTTCCAGCCTCTTGAAGTCCGAATTAATGCAGTTTTACTGTACTGTAAGAGGCCACAAGATCGCAGGTAAGTGGGCTTGCTTTCAGCATGACAAGTGCTTGCGTCTTGCATGTAAGGTGTCATGAAGCACACTGTAACATATCATAGGATCTGTTTTAATAGTGTTTCTAAAGACTGGGTTGTCTCTGATTAGGTTGCCTTCATGGATGAGAGGGGCCTGCGCCACCCAAGTCCCAGTGTGCGCAGCCGGGTTTCCTATCTGTTTTCAAAGTTCATCAAATCGCAGAAGTGAGTGCTGGTACTGACTACACTCTCCTCCCCGCTTCTTCACCCCCCCACCCCCTTCCCCTCTGCCTTCCTGTGCAGTTGGCCTTCTAGTGATCCCGAGCTGCTTGGCTTGCCTGCATTATGTTCTCATGCTGCTCTGTGCCACAGGCTCATGGTGCCTTGCTGTGTGTTCTCTTCCTCCAGGGCGCACATGCTGAACTTCACCGAGGACATCCTGAAGCAACTGCAGGATCTGCTGGTGCTGTGCCCCACTGAAAATGGCGTGACCATGGCCTCCCTCCTGTCACCCGATGACCAGCTGTACCTTTTCGAAGCAGCTGCCATGCTCATAGTTTCTGGGCAGTTCAGTGCTGAGGTGCGTCACGTCTGTTGTCATTCTAGTGGCGGCAAACAGGAGGGGATGATTTTTGGCAATACAGTTATGAGTGGGAAATCTCTCTTCGAGTTGCAATTAAGTTGTTTCAGAGTTAAGAGCTCCAGAGCTTGCAGTGGTGAATTGTGAAACCAACTACTGATGGGTGAACAGTTGGGCAGGTTGGGTAGTATTCATCATGGCTGAGCACAAAAGCAAATGGATACAAATACAGGGAAGAACATGCCCTGTCCTGTTTCCTTCATCTTTTGTGTTCATTTGTTTTGCACTACTTCCAGAATATGAAAGCATTGCTTCCCGAGTCAAAAACCCATGTTTCCCTTTTAAAACCGTCATAAAGCTATACTGTCAATAGCAGTTCCATTAAAAGATGACAACGTACATTCTTTTTCTGCAGCATGGTTCTTAGTCGTTTATTTTTTAGTGCGCTAGCACGAAAAAGCCATTACGCCTGGGTGAAGCCTCCACCTGCCAAGGTAGAAAGAGAAAAAGAAATCCCCTCTCCACTTGTGGGGGAGAGAACATAGAGGCAGGACCAAGAATGGTTCAGCAAAATTAAATGCGTCCGCAAGGGGAAGTTGCTGAAGAGGAGCCATAACGTGCTCATAGATGCTGAAGTGAATGCTATCGCATTTTTTCCGCATTGATCCAAATGATCGCCCCTATACAAGGGCAAACGTGCTGGCACACCTAAGTCACATTTAGCTTAACCATGTAAATCAGGGGTCAGTTCCTCCTCCCCCCCATTTAACAAATTCAGTGCTGTACTCTTTCTCTTTTTGTTGTTAATGTTGCCCTTGTATTTTACATGCACTTTGACTTCAGAAGAAGCAGCTGCTTATGAAGAATCAGCTGACACCCGTCATGCGCAAGTATGAGTCCTTGGTCCAGCGGATGCCTCTGGAGCCTGTGGAGGAGAAGCGGCGGGACATTGCGGAATGCATGAACCATGCAATGGCAGTGACCAGGTGTGTGCCTGTTTGACTGAGTTAATTCTAGTGGGTCGAAATATGCGTCCTGAGACTGAAAGACGAGAGACTTCAAGTTTGGCTTTATTGTTTCGTTTTATTTCAGTCGGACCAGCAAGGCATTCTCTAACCAGCAAACCATGAAGGCCTGTAACTGTGTTTCTATTTACCTGGAAGCACTTCAGGTGTTTCTGCAGGCCTTAGATGTGAGTACTGCCACTCTTTCCTTGAATAGGTGGTGAAAGCATGGTGCAAAAGATTGCTTCGTTTTTGCGACTTGCTGGCTTGCAGTTGTCACTCTGGATTCATGCACACTGCAAAACACATTGGTGGCGCCTTTTATTTTTCATTCATCTGCCCTGCAGTTTTTTCACATCACAGTTCTATTTTAGCTGGAGTGCTTGATTTTGCTCCTAATAACTGCTGCAATGGTGTTCCATATACACTGACTTTGGTTAGCTAAAACTAGTGCAGTTTCACACCTTCACAAAGGTGATGGTAGCGTGGATTTCTGCTTTTGCTATCTGGGATCTGGCAGCAAGTGACAGCTGCGTTCTGGTGCTGTTGCAATAGAACCAGATGACACGTTTGTTGGCGCCATGTCACAGTTACTTTCTACGTACATTAATGGTCACATGGGATCCTGTAGTAACTCAAAGTGATGAATGCACCAGTCATCATCGGGACATCTGTTAACCTGGTTCAGCCGGCAGCAGGACATTTTCCTTCACTGCCTTATATTTTTGTTAAGATGACTTCCAACGTGTTCCAGGGTCCAGTGAAATTTTAGAAATTGGAAAGAGCAAGTGAAAGTTGTTCCACTTACAAGAAAAAAAAATCAAAATTAAGAGGACCAGACAAAATTGCGTCTCATTTGCTCATTTTCATTCACCCAGTGCCAAGATTAAGCGCTACCAGTCAATACTGTGCATTGCACCGCGCGCAGAGGAAGCTTCAGTGTCTCTGTTTCTTTGGCCTGACCAACCCCCATCCATGCATATTGATGGCATCATTGTTCAGCATGCACACATCGCTGACGGGACAGGTGCGACTAAAGGGTGTGACCCCAATGCCTGCTCTTTATTCGTTGGGAGTTGATATTATCAAGTTGGAAAGCCTAGTTACGATGGCTTGTTTTGCGGAGGCAGTTAGTGCCCGGTGAGCCAGCTGATATGTGCCCTCTTTTTGGCTCAGCTTCCATACGAGCAGCCGCTGCTCCAGGCAGGTGTGCGACAGTTCCTGCACCGCATGGTGGTGTGCCTGGAGGAGGAGGTGCTGCCGCTGGTACCCCGGGCCTGTGAGGCGCTCCTGCGCAACCCAGATGTGCGCTCGGTGCAGGAGCTCATCCCACTTATCAATCAGATCGTCTGCAAGTTCAAGGTGGGCAGGCTCTACTCATTGGCAAGGGCCTTTGGTCTGTTGTGTCAGCGCAGTAGTGTGTGCCACACGAAGTCCTGTGTGCCACTGATCTTGGGAAGGCATTGTCTGCCAACAGGGCGATTTGGCCTATACTTCATTTCGCAAGTTGTTTGCAGCGCTGTGAAGGCTGCAGCGACCTGAGCCAATCGGAACGCCTTGCGCTGCAAAAGGTATTTCTCAGTGCCTCTCACCGCGAAACTGGTGGCTCCATCCCTGGGAAGGAAAGAGCACTAGGTACGCACAGGAGACTCGGCCGATTCTGGGGCCCCATGTTAATGTATGGCGGCGCACCATTTTCTCTGCGGACTTCTCTGCTAATTTTACCAGTGAATGGAACGCTTGCTATACTTTCAAAACACCATCCTAAACTACCTTTTTAATTACTGTAATAAATTGTTCAGAAAAATTGTCACAACTCTGCTCAAATATTCGAAGGACTAGTTGCTGTCTTCCTTGGTCCTGATTGAACGAGAGAGCTCTACCTTTCACAATGCTGCAAACAGCTTGTGGGATGAAGTATAGACTACTTGCATTGCACTCATTAAGCAGCCAGTGTTTGTTCCTGGCTCAACATGGCTGAGTGCCTTACAGACATACGGTGCATCCTGCCCGTGGAGAAAGAAAGCCTTTCTTTCGCTGTCTTGAGCCTTCTCACGTAGATCGTTACTGTTTTCCAGCTTCTGTTCCTAAATCTGTTGAGGGGGATTCGTGTGCATTCAGGTAGCCTTAGCCACAGCTTGAGCAGAACGTGAACCCATGTTCTAACTTTGATTCCTACACGAATTGAGCCATCAAAACATTCACCGATTGGCTGAATTGTGTCACTCGTTTTGCTGCTGAATCGTGCTTGATGCGGCCACACACCGTTTCTTGCCGTATGGCGTCTCACACTGCAGGTGCAGCAACAGTATTGACAGTGGCATAGGTGCACCGATTCTGGAACAGTTACCCATGGCATCAAATCAACTTTGATGTTATCTCAGTTGCATAGCAGCTATGCTGAAAAGCACTGATTAAAAGTCTGGTTCTCCTTGCTGGCGAGCAACCTTATATTTCGAGACATGTTCTGTTGGGTGATATGATTTTATGTAAGAGTACATATAATATTGTCCTTGGGTGTATTGTGCTTTTAGTTTGGAAAATCACTTTACACACCTGTGGCAAGATTCCAATGGGATCATACTGTTCAACTGTACACTACACTTTTTGCTACAAGGGAGCGTGCTTCATCCAATCAGAGTGCGAAGGGTCGAAGTCAGAATGCAGGCCCTTGAGACGGGCTCCCCTCCGGGTTGGGCCACCTGAGGTTGCAAGGGGGGCAGCTTTCTTGGGTGTTCCAGAAAGAGGTGGTGCCCTTCCTGCAACGGATGTTCATGCCTCTGGTCGGGGTCATCTTTGGTGCCTTGGCTGCCCCCGTGGAGCCTGGTGATGAGCAGGCACTGCGTGACCGGCAGCTGCTGCAGCGCGCCTACTTCCTCTTCGTGGCAGCCATCATCACCAACAACGTGGTCGAGGTGGTTGCCTCTCAAGGTGAGCACAGTGTCATCCAGGAATCCCGTCCATTGCTTACTAGGGTGCACTTTTTATGTGCAACACATTTTGTTGTGATTGGTGCGGCAGTTTCCTTGTTATAGCATATGTGTATACTAATGATAAACTACTTTACTGTACGCAGCTGAGACCAAGTGTGGAGCCTCAAGGCCGGGGCCTTTTAGCCAATGTCTTGGCACGGTCCACCAGAAATTCCTGGCCAATGACCATGTTACAGCACGTTTTTAAATAGGGACATAAGGGAGTAATTGCTCATTACTATCTGTAAGGAAGACGACGAGCATACGCGCGAGCCACATGGCCATCGCCTGGTGCACGCTCCTGGCTGGACTAGCTGACCTCGGACTGCTGTTCGCCCTGCTCTCGTTAAGAAGCTTCTCCGAATGAACCCCACCTTACGTTTGGTGGAAGTGCTGGGTGATATCCTCTCACCCTAGAATTCCGCAACCGAACACTACCCCCTACCGCGATGCCTAACCATCAAGCCGTACAAGTGAGCCCGGCCATCGTCGTCTGTGCTGGTTCTCTCCGCCAGGGAGACCCCGCTATCTTCAGTGGCACGGACGACCATGATGTTGAGGATTGGCTCACATCGTATGATCGGGTGAGCGCATACAACAAGTGGGACGCGGCAACCAGACTGAACAATGTGATTTTCTAACTCACGGGCGTGGCGAGCCTGCGGTATTGCAACCACGAGGCAAACATTGCATCATGGTCTGTTTTCAAAGAAAACTTCTCAGAGGTATTCGGCCGCCCGGCAGTCAGAAAACTCCGTGCCGAACAGCGCTTGCGTGTATGGTCGCAGCATGGAAGGCGAGAAATTCACGAGTTACATCGAGGATGTCGTCGATCTGTGCAAGAGGGTGAACGCTCAGATATCCGAAGCCTACAAGATCAGGCATATTCTCAAGGGCATTGATGACGACACCTTTCAGATGTTGTTGGCGTGAGACCTGCGCACCGTCGCGGAAGTCGTCACCCTATGTCAGAGCTTCGACAAACTACGCAAGCAGAGGGCTCTGACACGCGAACACACCACAAACGACGACTCGCTTGCTGGCTTGGATCGATGCAAGAGACCAGTCATCGCTCCTGCCGCACATCAAGAGCTCCATCCGTGAAGAAGTTGCTCGCCAGCTCTCGCTTATTTCATGCCATCAAGAGCCATCACCACACATAACTCCGAATTTGCGGCACATCATTCAAGAACAGGTCGCTGAGGGTCTCCCGCAAGTTCCTCAGCCCACACCTCTCGCGGCCCCTCTGACGTATGCGGACGTTGTTGCGCGACCTCGTCCACCTACCTATGCTCCGCCTCCTGGTCCCGTTCGAGGGTCCGCTGCTTTTATTCCGCCGCCTGCACATCTGCGAACCTCCTGGGGCATGCCTGATAATAATCGACCGCCTGCTCAACCGGGAAACTCCTGGCGCACGCCTGACAACAGCCCGATCTGCTACTTCTGCGGCTTGGCCAGGTCATGTGGCGCGGCTTTGCCGTCGACACATAAACGTCTCACAAACACCTCCTGAAGTTTCCGGTTACTAGTCCCAGCGTCAGTACTCACCTCCTGCTGAGCCACCCCTAAGCCGCTCTCTGTCTCCTGAGCGCACCCCCTTCTCTGGACGCTGTTCGCCTTCTCCACGTCGGCGCTCCATCTCTCCGATGCGACGGCGTCCCTCGACCACTCAAGAGGAAAACTAGGTGCCACAGTCCACGAGGCAAGAATTGTGCAGTCGTCGAAATTTGAAAGGCCTCGTTTGTCTGCCGCTAATTTAATTGAAGTTTTTGTAGAGGGCGTATCTGTAATGGCGCTTGTCGACACCGGTGCTGCCGTTTCTGTCATGGATGCAGCACTTTGCCAATCTTTGAAGAAAGTGAAGACACCCCTTTCTGGCCTGTCGTTACGAACTGCAAGTGCGCACCTCATCCAGCCGTTAGCAGCGTGTACTGCTCGAGTAGTCATAGAAGACATTTTATATTTTGTTGAGTTCATCGTTCTGCCGTCATGTTCACATTCGATCAACTTGGGCTGGGACTTCCTATTGCTTCATGACGCGGTCATCGACTTTGCTCGGGCTCAAGTAGTGCTCTCTGCGTTGCCGAATCTCGTGCCAGAGACTGAAATTTGTGGTGCCCCTGTTTCTGCCAAAGCTTCTGTCGCCGACAGTGCCGATATGCCTGCGTGCTCTTCCGTGATTGTGCCTCTCTCCTGTGCTTGTGTTCGCGATGCCAGTGTCCTCTTCACGCAGTCTCCTACTTTTCTGCGTCGTCATTGTCTGCCGCTGCCTTATGCCCTGCTCACTTTCTCCAAAGGCCTCACCGCACTGTGTGAATTCAACCCCATCACTTTGCACCGTGGAGAATACGTAAGCACCGTGCAGCTCTTTGATTCTGTTTTCAACCATCCCGACGCTGCCACAGAATCACCGCCGGTCGCCATGGACGCCCTCAGCTCACCTACTCTGGCACCCGCCCCGTTGTTGACCGACCTATTCTTTCGCTCTGTTGACGCCACTCTATTTCCAACTCAGCGAGCCCAGTTTCTTGCTCTTCGCTCCTCCTTCGATTGCCGCCAACACGTTTTGGGGCGCATGTTAACTGTCGGGCATCGCATTGACACCGCCGCACCCATGTCGTGTTTCCGCCACTGAACGAAGAGTTATTGAAGCGGCGTTATTCAGCCTTCCACCGGCCCCTGGGCCTCCCCGGTTGTCCTCGTCAAGAAGAAGGATGGCTCCGTTCGATTTTGCATCGATTACCGCCGCATTAACAAGATCACACACAAAGATGTCTACTCTCTGCCCCATATCGATGACGCTGGTGCACACTGCTGGCTGGACTAGCTGACCTCGAACTGCTATTGGCCCTGCTCCCGTTAAGAAGCTTCTCCGAATGAACCCCACCTTACACTATCTATAATTATACTCCCTTAATTCGAATCTACTCCATCCCTACACACCTTAGGGAAACCCAAGTGGTGCCTGGTATACGTCCTGATTTTAATGGTTTGTAACACAACTTAAGATGCTTTTGGTAATTTGTCATAAAGAAGAGGGCATGGAGTACATATCGGTCGTCGGTTCTTGGCATGTAATCATAGCTTCCTGAATTTGATAAACCTTCGACCACGCACTTATATCTACAACACTCGTCAAAATGCCTCATGGTTTGTGCCTTTCTGTCGCACAGATTACGGTCACCAGTCCATTTCATATCATGCAGCTGTTCTTTTAACACTTTAGTGACCGCGGGAAAATTGGTAGTTTTCGTGTAGTCTGGTAATTATTTTTTTCCTGCCACAGAAAATGATTCATGTTGAAGTGTGTGGTATCAAATTGTAGAAGAAATTATCTTTCCAACGGTATTGATTTCAAACAACATATTTATTAGTGATAGTAAGAAAAAAATTATCAAAGCAAAAAAATCGCAACGAGAAAGAGCGATAAAAACATCAATGCTGCTTTCAGAAAAAAATATTTAAAACAATCGAAATATACATTTTCAACAAAAGAGCCATATGAAATTAGCCTGCAAATATTAGCTTTGTATCTACAAAAACTGTTCAGGTACACAGGGACCGCCGTGCAGCACTCCGGAGCGTGATTCCAAGGCCCACTCCCGGCGGTCTTCGTGGACAATACTCCACTCTCTGCGCGGCTGCCAGCAAATGGTCCTGTCTGAATGACGTTGACACCCTGCAGATAAGAACTGTGACCTTTAGAACACGCTGAAAATTCTTACGGCACGATAACACGGTCCGAGAAGAAAGCAAAACTCACCGGCCGATACCTGTCGATGTTCTGGGGTGGTTTGCCACACTTTCGTTGTCCGTACTGAAGTCCGACGAATCGAAGAAATCTTCCGAGTCTGTGCTGCTACGATCAATCGCAAATTCGAGCCCAGATGCGTCGGAATCCGTTGCAACACGCCGCTTCCATGGAGCGGACGCGCGCGACGCGGATGCCATCTCGGAAACAACGAGCACTCGCCGCCCCGACTATGCAGGCACTTGAAAAATCCCTGCGCTGTGGAAAAGGGAAACACAACTCCAAAACTGATAACATAGTCTCTCTTTAACCCGCTCGACGGCGCTCGCTGTCCATAACGCTCGGAGAGGCGCCAAAATTCAAACTTGTATAATCGACAACATACTGTCGACGGGAATAGGTGCGGTCACGAAAGTGTTAAGTAACCTTGCCGAGATGGGAAAGATAAATTCATGCATATTTCCTTATGGCCGACACTTTATAGTTTCTGTATAGTACTTTTGTTTGTACTTCTGGCGCTCGTGATGTCTGTTGCCCGTTGCTTATTTTCTTCGATGCTGTGCTTGGATTGCCATGTAGTGCTCTGTACAGTCGAGCCCGCTTATAACGAACATGAGCATCAGCGGCGTCCGTTCTTTATATCCCGAAGTTTGTAGTAAGTGGGCCACAGCTTTAAAGACAGTTGGTTGTCAAAACAAAATTTTTTCTTTACGAAAAAGTCCATGATGGACATCTGTTTGTGCTGTGCAGATCTGATGAGGGAGGTTTCCAGTTTATTTAAAGCAGAAGCATGCTCTTTGCCATGGTCCTTGGCATAGACAAGTTGTCTGAGGCTCTCTATGTAACCCATTGCTAGAGGCGCGCTTATGGGTGCTGGCTCCGAAGTTTCATCCTCATCTGATTCTTCCGCATCGCTCTCGTCCCGCACTTCAGAAACTATGCCCTCGCCCTTGCACGGTTCCGTGATGTCGGCGTCGTCATCCACAGAAATAAAATCATTCCAACCAATGTCAGAGTCGACAACACGCTGCCACAAATCGCCGCTGGGCTGGTCATCTTCCGAAGCATCCGGCTCGACACCAGACACTTTTTCGACGAAGCAGGCCTTGCGGAAGCAGTTCCGCACGCCAGCGGCCGTCACCTCCGCCCAGGCCGCTTTCATCATCTCTACCGATGAATACAATGGAAATGGGCACGGTGTTCCCGTCTGCCATCCCGAATTACAACCAGGCCCCGAGATTGGAACGAAGCCAACGAGACATCCGCACCGCAACAAGAGTGACAAAGCGCGCGATGGGGTAGACGTGCAGCGTGCACAAGCGGCAATCAAGCTAAAGATACAGGCGTACAACACCACCGGAGAGACCGATAAGGGTCGTCCGTGAGCGTCAGTGCAGCCACCTCTTGGCTCCCACGGAAGGCCTGCTTCACGGAGCGTGGCCTCCGCTATCGGCACCAGTGGTGGCCACGCACAGATTTGCAAGAGAGTGAGGAAAGGGGAGGGGTGCTGCAAGGAGGGGCGGGAGGGCGATCTTGGAAGGCACGTCGACGGGGGAGGGATAGCTCGCTTGAGAGCGGCACCACGAAACGGGACGGGCAGTTCGCCTGCGATGAGGCTCGGGAAAACATACCGTGCAAAGGGGTCGAAGGCAGGTTATCTTGCATCGCGGCGCCGGGTTTGCGCTGTCCGTTCGCTGTAACCGATCAGCAGGGCTTAATGACGTTCGTTATACGTGTGATTTTGTGCCATTGAAACAATGCATATTTTGAAGGTCGCGCAGGTCTCGTTCGTTATAAAAGCAAAAGTTCTTAAGCGGGGCCGTTATATGTGGGCTCGACTGTATTTGTTGAATGGTGCTGAAATTTTGTTTTACTGGCTTTGATTTTTAAGCTGACATGTGTTCAGCTTAATGTATTGCACCAAACTGAATGTGTTATGGCCTGACAGGTGTCCAATTGAATTTTATTTTCAAACTACTGCTGCCGAACTGTACACAGAGGGGGCCAGGCTTTGTCAAGCCGCAATTAAACGGCTTTTACCCGTCACCCCCCCCCCCCCCCCTTTCTCCTTGAGAAAGAAGAAAAAGATTGATTTGATTTGAATACTAATGTGCTGTTAAGCATCCCATGCTTCAGCCTTAGCAGAGTTTAGATTTGACACAGCCTGTTATTTATAAGAATCTGTAATGCTATACTTGCTAGCTGGCACCTTATGTCCAAGTGTTATACACTGTGAAATGTTTGCAGAAAGATTTTTTACTTAGTGAGTTGTGATGTGCCTGCTTGTAGTAAGGCCTTCCGTTTCATGCCGTGTATCGCTTGCTTGTCCCCATTGTTCAGATGCACAGAGCTTGGAGCAGGTGTTCACGACAATCATCCAAGGGGCCGTTGAGTTCCCGGACCCAGTGGTAAGTTCTATTCAAAGGAAACTGCATCTCGAGTCCTAAGAACCTATGCATATTTTAAAGGGGCTCTAATAAAGTTGCAGTATGCCGGGGATGTTAAAGCACGCCGCTTCATGAATATTGTCCAGGAAGAACTTTTTAATGCGCTTTGTAGAAACAGAGTTATCTGTAATCAAAATTTGAATTTCAGCGTCTTCGCGCCTTTCTCTCTCGTCTCGTCACATTTTGCACGCTGGAAGGGCAGTGCTCCTCCGCCTGCCCCTCCTCCGGGGGAGAGCTTCCTGGCCTGCCTGAGCTACGCGGCTTATTGGCCGCGCCCCTGGTAGCTGCCTGATCAGCACGAGCTCCATTCAACCACTCGCGCCCGCGATACAATTTTTCCGCAGGTCCGTTTCCAGCCAGCAATGAAATTTCGTTGCACTGAAAGTGCGCCAAAATCTTCATTATATTGAGGCTAAAAATACATGTTTTATGGATGCAAAGTTATGAAAACTGGAATACTTCGTTATGTCAAGGATTTCGTTTTATTGAAGTTTGTTACGTCGAGGTTTAACTGTAGGTGTAACATTAAGAGGCGGGAAGAGGGCAGAGTGGGTGAGGGGTCAAACACGGGTTAATGACAGCAGTACATGTGTCCTATGGCAAGTTTTGCTCTTGGCATCATTAAAGCGCATGCATTGCCACAGTGTTCTCTTATGTTTTTGATGACTGGCTAACGCACTGTTAGTCTGTGCCTCTAGTATCCTTAGCAGTTACTCTCCATTTTCTTCCAGGCTCAGAAAACCTGCTTCACAATTCTGCGCAAGATGGTGGAGCTGTGGGGCGGCAAAGACGCTGAGCCGCACTTTGTGGACTTCGTGTACAAGTCGGTCGTACCAGCCTGCTTCCATGCACCACTCAAGGACACCTTTGACCTGACTGACGCTCAGACCATCTTGGTGCGTACTGTAGCTACGGAGACACTCATCTGGCAATGTCAGAGAGAGGCGTGCAGTATGAACTGCTAGCCTTACTTAACCCACCCTTCAAATTGGAAGTGCTGTTGTTGATGTCAGGACGGCGCGAAAGGGACAAGGACAAGAGAGGCACAAGAACACAACAGGACGGGCGCCAATTTACAAGTACGGTTTATTCGCCCACACCCTTACCTTTTATGAGGCACCCGAGCCATATCACAGTAGCCTATCACAAACAGAAATACATAGTACGAAGAATAAGAAATTGTCAACAACAATCAGAATTCAGAACATAGATGCTAATTCTAACAGACAGGAAGAAACAATTCAGCACTACACATCTGATAAGAGCAAACTTGTTGAACTGAGTCCCAAGATTATCTGAGCGCTCTTGACACATTATTTGCCGCTTTCCTGCAGATTTGCTGGCAGATGTGCCAAAAGTTATGCATGTGTGCTGTGTTGATGGCAGCTTTCCTGAAGCAAGTAGCCAGTGCCTAATCTTCAGCAGCTTTGCCTGGTGGTGCAAGCGGGTAGCGGTGAAAGCTTGTTCAGTGCTTGTAATGTTTCCATTTTTAGTTGTGAGATCAGACTGGTACTGTAGCCGTCCATGTGCAGCCACTGAATGGATAACATGCTGGTGCCACATTGTCAGTCGACCAATAACATAATTGCAAAAATTCAGGTCAACATATCTGTGCATAAACCTGAGGCTGCGTGTGCTTAGGGCACTCTGCTACTGACACAGAGTACCCGGGATCGAACCCGACCACGGTGGCCATGTTTCGATGGAGGCGAAAACACAAACCCCCCCCCCCCCCCCCCCCCCCCTTGCTGTATGACATCAGTGCACTAAAGATCCCCAGGTGGTCGAAATTATTCCTGAGCTCTCCACTGCCGCACCTCTTTCTTCCTTTCTTTATCTCTTCCCTTATGGTGTGGTTCAGGTGTCCCTGGAGATGTGAGACAGACACTGCACCATTTCCTTTCCCCAAAAACCAATTTTCATTTTCATTTAGCAAGCTCCTCCAAGTGCTAACTGCAAGTAGTAAGCTGCACGATGATCCTCAGCTAATTTTACTTGTTCCTTTGCTTTCTCTTTTTAGTTATTTCTGCAACTTGTGGGTTGTCTGTCCATGTCCACAAAAATCTTAACTGTGCACTTGCCTGCTTACTTGTGGGATCCATGTAAATTGTAATTCTTGACATTGTTCTTACCTTTTCCTTTTCAGGCCTTATCTGAAAGTGCTCTTTGCATGAAGACCATCCTTGCCGAACGGGTGTGTACCTTTGTTGCATTTTTGGAATGTTGAATTCTCGCTTTTTGCATCGTTTATGAAGTTATTTAAAGACAAAACATGAACTTCAAGCTAAAAATTGTGAAAATTTCCCAAATCTTTCCAGTTCTGCTTTCAGCAAAAGCAGGCACCATAGTGCTTGTGTCTTGCAATCTGGAAAATATGACTGCTGCTAGGGGCAGCCAAAATGGAGAAAAGGGTTAGGAACATGTTAAATTTGTTGCGAGGATACAGTTCACACGTGGTGAACAGTGGCCAGTGGTTTATCATGAGTAAATTTCAAAGATGCCATTTCCAGAAGACCTATTCTGCACTATTTTTGGTCCCAAAGACTAATGCCGTCCTTAATAATCTCCCAATTTTACTAATTTGTTTCCTCCCGTAATCAGTATTTTGACCATAATACTTAAATTTTCATGTGTGCTTGCGCGGGAACAGAAAACAAAATGGCATGCAAAATTTGGGCCTCTGGTTGTTTTCGTTTGTCGATATCTCTGCAGTTAAGCCAGTAGAGATGCAATTTTTTCCCCAAGGGAAGCTAAAAGTGCGGTGTTTGCAATGTTCAAAGCAGAATGGCTCAATCAGGACTCAAGGGTTTTCTATTTTGCAAAGTTTATCGATGCTTGATAGGTACACCTTGAATGTTGATATTCCAAGTGCTGTAAAATTGCCAAACCAATACGGGCTAAATGAAAAGAACTGCTTTGAACACTCTTTGGACTCTGCAGCCATGCATAAAAATTAATTTTTATTGGGCCATTTTCTTTGCACTGAGGTATACTGATCAATGGCTAAATGAATTTATAGAAAACTCAAAAGAAGCAATAACGACACGAATCGCACACGAATCAATAACTCTGGCTCCATTAACCGCCGGTTCAGACAGTTCCCCCCCAATGCAGATCTGAAATTGGATTTAAAAAAGTGAGCAAGATGGTGCATTTTTGTTGGGATTAGACCAAAAATAAGGAAAATTAGTCTGACCAGTGTTCTAGCTGCTCCAGATGTCTGGGAGGGGGACACTCATTTCGTTGCAAGTATGAGCTTGGTGTGGGGAAATGCAAAAAAAAATATAACGGGAGGTAATATTTAATTGGGATTTGTTTCAGGGTGAGGAGTTCATGGAATACTTGCGCACCCCAGTACCTTCCCACACTGCTGAGGCTGTCGCCACAGCAGATCCAGGACTACTGCATGCACCTGCGGGGCGACCCCAAGGTGTTCAAGAACTATGTCAAGGTGGGTGATGACCATCTTTTTCATTTCCCAGCCTTGTTTCTGCAGCTGTTAGGTTTGAAAGAAAAAAAATTACAGCCTATTTAGTTTACTTGGCCAAATGTGAAGTATGTGCACTAGCATGTTGCATTTCATTTCGGTTCAAGGTCGATCTGCAAAATAGGTGATTAGGGACCTTAGTGGTAGCGCATTATACAATTTTGGTACCATTTGACACACCTAAAGAGGGCGCTGCGATAGCGGTGTGGTGTGGATCCATTGCGCATAGATGGAAGTTGATGAAGATGACAATGTGCAATGCACATCGCGAGAGTGTGTTGCTGTTTACCACAAGGCATGATCGGTTGCGACGATAGCAGTGCTGTCGTGCAGTGGCCAGTGAAGCCGATCTGTTCGTGCCACCGCAGGTTCGGAATCCAGTCGCAGCAATATTTATATTATTTCTGCACGTCTAGCTGGCTTCAGACAGACAACTGGCTTTTTTTAGATTGGAAGCCTTAGTGCTAGCGCACTAAAAAAAAGAATAAGCTGGCGCAACACTCATAGACTGGTATGTCAGAAAAATGTTTTTGTCACAATGTAAAGGGCGACTGTTGCATGACGAACTTGCTGAATGGTGCACTACATTGTCACTTTGTTTTTGAAGCAAAGCAGCAAGTACCACTTCCAAGTACAGTGTAGCAGTTTTACTTACCCACATTTAGGTTTATGCACACTGCTGTGTGATCTGTAATGCCATGGGCATGGTTATCAAAGGAATCTTTAGGGTTTGTACCCCCTTTCTGTTCTCCTAAGAAAATGTTTGTGGGTCCTTTCCAAGTCAGGAAAGACAGTCTGCGGCACCATTATAGAGTAGCCGACAAGGGTAAATCGGACTCCAATAATTAAGACTTGTAGGATATTTCGGACTTCGATGAGGCACCATCAGTCACCCCATAGAAGCGCATTCATATTGGCGATGGATATTTCGGACTTCAAAAGTCCGGACTAATTTCAGTCGCCTGTGTGCCAAAATCGGCCATCTTATCGGCTTTTCGCCGGCGCAAAAAGCGCCATCTTGGATTGAGGTGGATTTACTCTGCAGTTGGATTGGCTTGATCATCGCCTCCTCTAGGAAAATGCCTGCCGTGTGCGCCAAAATCCTGCTGCCCTTACCTTTCCCTTTTTCCTCCTTTCCACTTGAGGTAGCAGCTAGCGATCCTTGTGGCGGCCGCTTGCAACATATGCGCGCCGTAGCAGATGACATCTCTGTGCCAGACGGTGCCCTCCGCGCGTTTTCGACTGTTTAAGCGAACGAAAACAACAGCATGCAGAGCTGAAAGTAAAAAGTCGCATGCAAGTTCATGAAGCCGTTGTTCACCAAATATGCCGCCAGCGCTACCGACAGAAATCCTGTTGTCAAGTTTCTTGACCGCAAGCCTATTTCCCGCAAAGTGCTTAAATTGTAGGTGACTTAAGCATACGCCAAGCTCAAATGATTTGCTTTTATGTTGTCGTTGAACCTGCCCCGAGTTTACCACTAAGCAAAACTACGTGCGACTCGCATCATGCTGCGTTAGCGACATTCAAGGACGAGGCAAATCTGTCAAAATAAAATATTTTCTGAGGGTGTCTTGTTACGTTACTTGTGAACAATAGCTACATTCACTGCAACAACTGTGACACGTGCAAAAAACTAAAAACTAAAATTTCATTGCAAGTGGCCAGAACACAACGACTTCACTCAAATACGATTGAACAGATGGGTTGCGCCGCGCTTGTCGAGCAGCTAGAGCAGCGCCGCCGATGCCCGCTATTGGCTGCTACCGCCGCGGCACCTCACAACCCTGACCAGCCTTGCGCATTGGCGTAGCTAGCGCCATCTCTTAACAACTGTCTGCAACTTAGGACACAGCGGCAACTTAGCAGCATGGGTGTGCAAGCGACGCCACAGGCATGTTTCAAGAGGAGGCAAAGGCTTGACATACTTTCGGTACCTCATTTTTCCCAGTAGAGGCCCCTGCGAACTCTGACACTTCGAGGTGGCAATCAGATTGTCATTGCCATCAACTTGCTTATGGCCAGCGTTGTCTCACGGGTTGTTATCACTTGTCTCATACATTGAAAATTGGTTGTTGGGGAAAGGAAACGGCGCAGTATCTGTCTTGCATCTCGGCAGACACCTGAACCGCGCCATAAGGGAAGGGATAAAGGCGGGACTTAGAGAAGAAAGAGGTGCCGTAGTGGAGGGCTCTGGAATAATTTCGACCACCTGGGGATCTTTAACTTGCACCGACATTGCACAGGACACAGGCGCACATTGTGTTTCGCCTCCATCGAAGTCGGGTTCGAACCCAGGTACTCCGGATCAGTAGCCGAGCGCCACTGAGCCACTGCGGTGCCATTCGCCATTTCGTCACTTCAGTTCCTCCGACCGCGTCGACTGAGTGGTGCTCCGTCTTCACGAAGTTACATCCGTTCGCCGTATTGTGATTGCGTCCGGCGGTTCCACCGCTTTGAACGAAAAGTGCCTTGTCTTTGCCTGTGTGTGACGAGCGGTATGGTGCACACTAGCGTTGTAGACAACATGACCCCGCCGGGTTCGTCAAAGAAGCATGGGAAGTGTTTTAACTAAACGCCGTGACCTTGCTGTCTAGTGTGTACAGTGAAAGCCCAACTTTGACGCAAATGCAGGCGCAAATTGTCGCCAGCAAGAGAAATTTTCCACAAGGTAAAGTCAGTGACTTTTTTAAGCCAATTTCATCTCAGCAAAGTGATTTTTTTTGTACTTCACGGATTTTTCGGACTGTTTGATTATTCGGACCAATTTTTCGGACTCGAATGGACCCGAAAACCATTTTTCGTTTTTTCGGGTCCCTTCGAGTCCGAAAAATTGGTCGCCGACTGTACATCAAGCTGGTGTTCCACGTGCATCATAAGTGCATTCTCTTTGCTTCCCTTATTGCAGGCTTTCTTCCAAAGGCTGAGGACATCTTGACACTTGGAGCAGGGCTTTGTTCCCATTTTAATGGCATGACAAGGCTTTTTTTTTTTCTGCAGATCGTGTACAGCAATTATCAAGGGCCTTTGTGTACATTGCACTTTACCTTGGGTTTTCTATGCATTGCTTTCTATGGAATTTTTTTGTACAGGCTGTGATGATGCAGAGCAAAATAAATGGCGACTCAGATGGGCTTGTGAAGCTCTATATAACACAGTGTTTGAATGCCATTATTTTTAGCTCTAATCAGTAAGCAAAAAAATCTCTAAGAATGACTTTATTGCAGACTGCAAGACATGGGAATGAGGAGTGCGTTCGATATGTCGTTTAAGTCGTTGAAAAAAATTTATTAATGAAGTCACAATTATGCAGTCTTCAGGAAACATCCATTTTTGAGAGCGATTCTAAATGTCATTTAATTTCATGTAATAAGTCATTTGGGGGTGGGGGGGACATCGGTATTTGTGTTCATGAAGTCACAATTGTGCAATCTTCAGGAAACGTGTTTTTGTGTGCAATCATTTAATTTCATGTAAAACAAGTCCTTGTGCACTTAAATGTCATGAAGTCTTTTGGAGAGAGCATTTAAGAAATTTTGCTGTAGGGAACTTGCAGGCTTGGTGAGATTTCTAAGAATATTTTGTGTGAATCTCTCTGGCATGGGCATTGTGGATGGCATGGTGGGTGACAGTGTGCTCTTGTCTAGCAAGCATGAACCAAGTGTTTGAACTAGCTCTGACACTGCTGTGTTGCACAATGTGCTCCAAGGTTTTTAACGCGAGAGCGTTGAGGAGCTCGTAAGGTGGAAAAGCCGGCGTTGTCGTCGCCGCCATCGCCACAGTCTCAGGCTGCCACGGCTCCGTCGTATCATTCGTGCCTGAAAAATTCCAGGAGCACCAGAGGTGGAGGCCTTGCGCAGCTGCTCCGTGCCCCAGCACCCCCTTTCTGGGTGCGGCTACCAATAGATGGTAGCGGCCCTATAACGCTATTGCATTCTGGTTTTAAAGGCAAAGCTTAAGCGTCTTCCAAGTTTTTTGTATTGGAGCAGTGCCACAACACATCCTATACCTTGTTTCACATATTCACGGCGTGAAGTGTTCCAGACCAGTATTGATAGCCGACTTGTGTGTGACAACAGCACACTAGCAGAAGCCACTGTCTCATTCTATTGCACAAGAGCCTCTCTGTCAAAGCCTGAACTGGACACAATATACATTGATGGGAGATCCTGAGCACACGTAGTGAAAAAATTGGGGCTGTTAGGGTAAAGCGGCAACTCAATGGACACTTCCAGCCATGAAGGGAAAAAATTGGGGGGGGGGGGGGGGGGGGGGGGGCACTGAATGGACAACTTAAACCATGAAGAAAAGTTTACAGAAGCTGAGAATCGGTCCACCCCGGGAAGTCGCTGACAAGATCGACATGCCCATGCAGATAAGATCACACATTACGACTCACCCCATACCAAAATGCATGGATGAGGAATATAACAGAGGGCGGAGACTAGCCAGAGCTAGACACCTCTCTAAGCGCTGGGATGGAAACGAGGACACGATCTACGTCGATGCGGCTGGACCCGTTAACGGAGTCGCGGCAATTGCAGCAGTTTCACCCCGGGGGGATATCATTGCAAGCAGCCTTATCCAAGCGGTGGATACCACATCGGCTGAAGAAGCAGCTATCGCACTAGCGATATCAAAGAACAGCGAGGCAACGGTTATGTCCGACTCACAAGCAGCAGTACGCAATTACCTCAGAGGCCGCGTTGGCGCTCTGTGTTGGGAAATTTTGGAAAGGTCTAATCCTTCCAACATCCAGATCTTCTGGACGCCAGGGCACCTCTCAACGACGGGCAATGAGGTGGCCAACACAGCTGCTCGAGCTCTCCTCCTCCGAGCATCTGGCACGCAGCCTCTCTCTGACAGTTGACAACCCCTCACCCTTACTAAGCTACGCAGAAATTACGGAGTACTATAAGATCACAAGAAGGAAATATCCTCTTCCTCACAAAACCCTAAGTAAATATGAAGAGCACATAATCAGGCGACTACAAACTAATACTCTGCCCAATCCTTACCCAATGAGTAAATGGTACCCAGGCACCTACCATACGTCCTGCCCCTTCTGTGGAGCTGTTGGCACACTCTTTCACGCGGTTTGGGAATGTCAAGAAAGCCCAGACTTGGACAGCAATCCCGATCCGACTCATGAGCACTGGGAGGCAACCCTTCATAGCCACAGCCCACTCGACCAGAAATCGCTGGTTGAGAGGGGCCGGATTATGTTGACTACCAATGGGTTCTCGTACTGAACCCACCCAGTTTTTGTGCTCTGAATAAATGTTTTTCCTCCTCCTCCTCCGGGAACCTGAAAAAGCTTCAAGCCATGAAGAAAAGAGTCACCCAGAGCCACCACTCTCCTCTCATTGTTGCAAACCTGACGTACTGCACAGCAGACAGGCTCTGCTGTGGTCATCTGGTCAGCTGTGGCCATCGATTGATTATGGCTGGCTGGTTTGCAAAGTAATGCCCCTACACATGACTGCCGCTGAAGAGAAATAGCCACAGTAGCCAGTGAATTGTAGGGCTGATCCATTGCTTCACAGTCTGGGTAAGGTGCTCTGGTTCAAACTCTGTTGCCAAATTTGGGCTTTTTCCATAAGGTTGCCGTGCATAAGCCAGCAGCTTTGCACATGTACAAAGTTGCCTATCTTTTGCTGTGGAATGGGGCATGCAGACAGGACGATGGCAACGTGAAACCAGGGGAACTAGGTTAATATAGCTTTTAATGCACTAGTGAAAGGATGCCAACGGCATTGCAAGTCATTTGTAAAGCCCAGGCAGCAACTGTTGGCAACTGTTCACAGGACACTAAAGCAACCCAAGCGCATATCTCAAGCCACAATGGCTGCACTTTGCCATGGTCTGCATAACTGGAAGACAGTGGCGTGTACTGTGTACTCATATGGAAAGCAATGAATCGGTGTGTGTTTCTACATAAGAACCGCATTGCCAGTTCCTGACACTTTGCAGGTGGTGCCACTGAGAAGCATGCTTTTGCTGCAGAGCAAGACTGCCCTGTTGCGACATCTTTCTTAGACCCACCGTGTAGAGAAATTCCTGCATTTCAAGGGTGCTGTGCAAATAGGGTTCATCATACATAGGTGACCCAGTCTCCTCTCAATCCTGAAATTTCAGGACTATACTCCGTTTCATACATCAGGTGCAACGCTGTGAAAGGTACGGTAGTAGTCTGGACGGGAAAATAAAGGGAGGTGTGCTACTCCGCGCTTGTTCTGTGCCCGAGTGGTCTAAGGCACGAGAAAGGTACAGTGTGACATCAGCAGGAAGAGTCCATTTGATAAGGTTCATGACAAATGTGACATGTAGTAAGCCTGCAGACAAAGGATTCACTATGTTTCGCTCACCACAAGGAACGCACTACTTTTTGGTTGCGGATGCAGGCAGCGCAAACAAGTGCATAGCTTTGACAGCGTTGCACCTGATGTATGAAACGGAGTATAGAGGGCAACTTTACATGCAATATTTTTTTCAACCATTCCTCCCAGGCAAGTCATGTTGGAGATGGCACAGCTTGTAAACAATGTTGGCGTGTCTAAAAAAGAGGCTATAGTCGGATACAATTTAAGTCTGCAGTGAAGCTCCGCCCACATTTAGGACCGGTGCACAGAATCCCTCCATGGCAAAAACGTAGTCAGTTGTTAAACCTTCTTTTGTCACCTAAACAGGAAGCTAATCACGAGAAAAAAAGTTATAAGCACTAGAATTTTTATACCTGGCTTGTTTGATAAAGTCAAACATTAAAAAGATTATTTCGTTTACTATTGTGATTGGCTAGCGGAGTAATACAGTATGCCGCGGACCGGGGCACAGTGTTGACAACTGCCGTTTTTTTTAAGTTGTATCCTACTATAGGTGTGGCATTCACAATAATTGACTTGCTAGCCTGACTCTGCACGAGCAACATTCAGGGCCCCCAGTTTTCCTCAAATCCGCGATTTTTTGCATATTTGAGTATTTTTGAGGAACTGTGTGTAAGTAGCCACATTCTTTTGGATATTGTTGACGTCAGCAAAAACAGCAGACAAATGGGAATTTCGTTAATTTAATCGTCTGAACTCTATTGAAGGCCAGACTCCGGACACTGATGAAGCTCTACGGATGCCTAGACGCTTGCTCCCCAATCTACTTGACCAAGCTAGCACATAAAGTGCAGCAGCTCCAATAACTGATTGAAACCTTTCCCTCTATAGAGAGAGTCGTAAGGCATTCTGTAACCATGGTAAGAGAGCCCCAACACAGGCCGCAGTCACAAGTTACACCTCCTTCATGAAAAAAAAAATTGAGAGGGCACTTAAGATTGCTTATGTGCTGTGAAGGTGAAAGCATTAATGTGTCATAGTGAGCATTCGACCTCGATGCAGGTTTTGTACTGAGAAACAAAATGAAGACTTGCCTCCTAACACTGATTCTAGAAAATGCTCAATCCACAGAGGTCAGAGTGAAATGCTCTGTTTGAATACCTGTCGCGAGCTAGCCTCCAACCTGACAGACGTATGCTAGTATATGCAATAAAAAAATCTTATGACACCACCAGCAATAGGTGCATGACATACGGTTGTGCCACTATTTTGATATGAAAATTGATTTTTGAGGAAAGGAAATGGCTCAATATGTACCTCATCTTGGTGGACACATCAACCGCACCTTAAAGGAAGAGGCAAGATTGGTTTGGTTTATTGGGGTTTAACATCCCAAAGCGACTCTGGCTATGATGGACACTGTAGCGAAGGACTCCGGAAATTTCGACCACCTGGGCCTCTAGCATTTTGCCGGCATCAAACACGTCTTTCGGGTCAGCAGCCAAGCGCTGTAACCACCGAGCCAACGTAGTGGCTGGAACTGGAAGAAGTAAAGATTAACGGGGAGAGAAAGTCTGGAATCTCCACTTCCCTGCCTTGACAGCTAACTACCCTATTGCGAGACACGCAGAATCCGGAGCAGTAAGCAGGAACAGGGAGAATATGTGGCTGCAATGCAGGAAGTCCTCGTTTATTCTCTCAAATAAAGTTTTCCCAAGTGTGGCATTTTCAGCTCTCATCCACTGCTGCTCCAGTGGAATTCACAGTCTGCTCAACATGCGCCTTCTCACGTTGGTGCACTCTCCAATTGTGATGGTGCATCCAGGTCATTGCTGGAATGCGAAAGGTAACACGGGGTAAGTCACACAAAGAACAAACCATCGCAAGATGACCGTTTAATACAGCACCGTAAAAACCTGCATACAATACGAAGTGTAATGTGGGAATAGTAAAAACTGAAAAAAAAGTTTTCATCTGCGTATAATGAGAGTAAGGAAAGGCAGTCGGCTGAAAGATGTTCCGGAAGCCGAACGCTCGCCAATTACTTGCGTACGCTGGCGCTCCGGGCACGACGCATGTCACGCGAGTAGCAGGTATGTGCAGAGGCACCGCGCTCGCGCTGGCGTGCACGCTTTGGAAGTGTCTGCCAGAGCTTTAGTGATCGTCACCACCGGGTGTGCTGTTTTCCCAAAGCCCTTGTCGGTGATATCTTTCCATCGAAACATGTCTTCAGTACAGCTGAGTGCATTCGATATCCCGCATTTCCCGATATAACTGGCGAGCTCCTCTGGAATGCTGGCCCAAGTGTCCGGTGGCAGTAACTGCATGCTTTCCCTACCTCATACAGACCATGTAGCAGCACTTGACGCGGTGCCGATGCTTTCAGCAACTACGATTACTTTCCTTCTGAAATCAGCCGAGTGCTGCTGTCGCGACCTTGGTGCCATGCAAGGTGTGATTGTTCTGGGTGTCATGATGTCAGGTCATTATAGTGAAGTGGGGTCGAAATCAAAACTACCGACCTACGCCACCACTAGACAGCGGCTCCTCTCGTTGGAAGCGTGACGGCGCTCGATAATAACGATATCAGAACTGTGGATTTTGACCGAAAATTGTTCGTATCCGCATATAATACGAGGTGGAAATTTGACCTGCCAAAATTTGGAAAAAAAAGACCCTCGTATTATACTCTGCTTTTGTCTGTCAAGCATTTAATGCAAGCGCAATTCTCCTAAGCTCATACTCAGACAGGAAGCAAGTTCCTTATCAGCTGCAAAAATATGACGATTGAAAACTACTTTTTTTATATTAACGAGTTCCTCACAGCCAAGTTACAAAATCCATACTAGCTTGAAAACACTGGGCTAGTTAATGCTTGTTCAAACACATTCTCAATGACTAACAATTTTGCAGCTGCAGTCATTCAATAATATTGCCTCACATCTATGGCACCCATTTTAAAACTATTTACGTGGAGGCAAAGTAAATGAACAGCAGCAGGGTCAGCAAACTGCAGAGAATATGAAAGACTGTACTGATGCAGTGCACAAGCAAGTTGGACAACCACGACACACAGTTGCACAGGGCAGGCAATGGAAAAAAAAAATGCAATCGCCCACAAAGAGAACGAACTGGGTTTTGGGTACTAAAGCATGAAACGGCTGCATATCGTGAAAGCAACCTTAAGAACATCGCACAAATTTAGCACTCCTATGTATCCTGCAGGATCCCAACTTGCCTCATTGCCTTGAGAAGTATCGCTGCACTCTCCTTGTAGCGCTCCTCATTTGCCATGGCTGCCTCCTTCCATCTGACAGAAAAAAGTGTTACCGGGCTGACTAATAAAACATTTGGCTCTCAAATGCATTCCATGCAAATTGTCAGTGCAGACAAATTTTACCATGCTTTAAATCAGTTAAAGATGCAGAGGTTATAATTTATTGAATGATTTGACACTGAGCTAAAGGAATCCCCTTCCAGCGCTGGTTTTTCGGCTTTAAAAAAAAAATCGACCCCCAATTTACTTCCTTAAACTAAACGCGACAAAGGGGCACTAGAAAACTATGTATGGTTTGGTTTATGGGGGTTTAATGTCCCAAAGCGGCTCAAGCTATGAGGGACACCGTAGTGAAGGGCTCCGGAAATTTTGTGATTTTATAAAGTCTCTGCCTTGCTCTGGTCTACCTTGGCAATTTGAAATGAGCTTGGTATCAATTTATTCAGGAGGAGCAGAGCTATGCGGTGATGCTATTTTTACTGGCTTTTACATTTTGCATTAAATTAAATTAGCAGCTTTCCTAAATAACTAGCCAACCCATTTTGTATGTTCCATTCATAGATTTTTTTTCTTACGTATTTTCAGTGAGGCAAGTGTGAAAACAACATTACCACACAAAGTGCATCCTGGGTGATGCAGCTCTGTAAATATTTCCAATCATTTACAAACATTTTCTGGGCCACTGCGATGGCTCAGTGGTTGTGGCGCTCTGCTGCTGACCCAAAAGACGTGGGTTTGATCCTGGCCGCGGTACTGTGCGTGTACTGTGCGATATCGGTGCACGTTAAAAAACCCCAGGTGGTCGAAATTTCTGGAGCCCATCACTAGGGCATCCCTGATAGCCAGAGTCGCTTTGGGATGTTAAACCCAACTAAACATTTTTTGGCTAATGGCCTGTAATGAAGGGGCCCAATTAAAACCACAAAACTCCTTATAATTCATATTCTAGTTGAGCTATTCAAAATATCTCATGAAGGCCAATGGCCTGTATTTTCTTTCCAGCAGCTATAGTGTTTTTGGCATTACAGTTATCCTATTTGTGTTTCATTTGACGAGACAACAGACTTTTCAACGAACCTCCTAAGCTAGAATGCAACTGCATTAAAACCAAGCTCACTTTTGTCGCACAGTCTTCCAGCGTGTTTGATGACCAGCCAAAAGAACGCTCACAGGCACAACTTCAGTGTCGTCCTGAAAGTGACAAGATCAAGAAGTTACCTTCACAACAAGGGAAAGAGATGACCATTTGACTGAGAAAGGCAAGCATTAACTGAAAACTGGGAGAGCACAAGTGAATAAGCAGCATATTACCACCTGAAACTCCAGTTTAAATTGCACTTTCCATGATTACATTGATAAGGCTGTAATTCATCTCTACTACGCTTTGCTTGTCTCCCTCAGTTAAAAGCAGAATGTCTGTTTGCAAGCCCTGAACTGCGGCCCCTTGCCGCCAACTTATTTACCTGCATCTTCTCCACAACTTTTCCCTGCTCCATTTCTAAATACAGAATAACTCCAGACCTTGCAATCCTATGATCACTACACTTACCGCTGTCTCGCACCTATCTTGCATAAAATCTTAGCGCTTGCCTTGTACGTCATTGTGTCCTCTTGTGTTTTCTAAGCAGTGTTTACATTTGGGAAGCATTGTTGCGTAAAAACCAGGATGACCGCACATTTCAGAATAAATTTTTCCATTCAGGTTCTTCGATGTCTTAAATTTTATGTCTGCTGAGGAAGATATCCAGAATTTGAGATTATTCCTTTCTGTCAATTCTACTCTACTAACAGCTCTTCCCTATTATTTGTAAAACCTATGCCATAATACACCGCGCACTTCTCACCTGCCTGCTTTTTTACTACATTGGCATTTTGTAGCTCATCAGCACACTGTGATCCATTTTTACTTTGTTCATCAAATTCTAGGTGTTCGCAAAACCTCCAAACAATCTCGTCATCATGACCAAATGCTGGTGCACAGGCCTGCACTTTATCCAATTTGCATCCTTTGTTAAGCTTGTTTACAATGACTACCACCACCTATGTTAGCTCTGCTTTACTTTTATTAATCAACATGCACAATGTGTTCTCTCTTGTCCGGTAGGCCCAAATAACAGATTACTATTTGCCACTACGTATGCCGCCCGCTGAGCACTACAGTATCCATTAAACAACCTGATAGGTCTTCAAAAAGCAGAGCCAAACTTGACCCACTACATAAGGTTCTCGCATAAAGGAACACTGAGGAGGACAGCTCCATCCTATTATTGTTCTCGGTAAAAATCAATCCTCTGCCTCTTTCTGGCTAGCCGGTCAATTCAAACTTCTAACATTTTGACCAAAACGGACAGGTTCCACCGTTTTGAAGTGAATGGTGGTGTAGTGTAGCGTACCTTCTGGGATCTGCGCCCAAAAATCGATGTCAACGCACACACTTTGCTTGTGAAATCAGCCAGTGGTGGCGACGCACGTATTTCGTTTTTTGGTCTTAGCTTATAAATGTTCTGTTCTTGGCGAGAGTGGTATCTTGGAGATTACAACGTGGTACCCACTGAATACAGGCAAACTTCTATTTGTCCTCAATGCCCGTTTAAAAATTGCAAGGCCCTCAGTTCCCAGTGGCAAAAGAGCAAGTGGCCAAGGTAATGGTCAGACCTGTAACGCAGTGAAGGCTGCTAAGATTGTGGATCCAGAGAGAGAACCATCAGAAAAACGTGAAGAAAAAGGGGCACTTTTGTTCAAATATAGGAAGAAAGCAAGTAGTACAGAACTGAGTCGTTAAGCAAAACACTGAGCAATGAGCAGTACGAGCAGCAATGTCGCTCAAAAAGCATGTGCGGTAAAAGAGCGAGGAGGGGCTAGAGAGATAGGTGTAACATGAGGAGGTACATGCTTCTTGCCTGTTACTCCACACAAGAGGGAGGGAAAGAGCAAGGACTGAAGAAGTGAAGTGACACAACAATCTGCACATGCAGTGTCCAGAACATTACATAATGCACGCATCCACAAGGTTCCCTTGCAGCTGAAAGAGCAGGTGCGGCCAAAATAATGCAGAGCATGCTTCAACATTTGAACTTGTCTCGCACGTCTCACAGGAAAATTATGAAGGTTTCTCTGGTTTATACACGAGCACACCAGCCACATTCCCTGGCACTCACAGATCACAGAAGAGTGCTCAGCACTATTACGGGCTGTGACTATATGCCGCGCACAACCACAAACTCTCACCGATGCCATGAAAAACTTCTCGGATGGCTGTGGAACAGGTGAAGGTATCCTCAAGTCTTTGACATTACCATCTTTATCCTTTGGAGGAGGCACAGGCGCAGGTAATTCGATAATGCCCTTTGTGTCTTCGTCGTCTTCACTATCATTGGTGGTCTGTGATAATGGAGAGTGGGGAGGGTGAACAGTCACAGGAAAGTCTAATTTAAAGGACTAACCCATTCGCTTCCAAAGAAGGAGACACTACGTCCTCGCCTTAAATAACCGCTTTAAATATGCATCAACAAATAACACCAGATGCTTGGATGATAATTTTTAGATCGTAGTTTTCACTCCAGACGACACTAGTTGCTCACTAGTTTCAAAAATATGCTGCAGGAAAAAAATTATTTTCTGCCCGTTCTTTTAACATAACCGTAGTTTCCGGGGCACTGAAATTCCTGTGCTGCTTTTTGGCAGTGAGGGGAATGCAGACTGAAAATACCCTGAACTTTTAGATGACAGTGGAAGCAGTGAGTGTGACTTGATTTTCAAGGTGAGGATTATTACTCAGACTCTGAGCCTGGCACTGCAGATGTAGCTTGAGCCCTGGCTTGAGAATTGGAAAGTGAGCAAGAATATATTCGTCACTGTGATGGATTTGTCTGTTTATATCAGACATATATTCAACCAAAAGAGACTGTAAAATAAAGTACTACATCGAGAAAAAAATTTGTTGCGTCGAAAAGATCGTTCACGTGGCTGTGTTGCTCCTAAGCAAGAGCGTGGGAAACCAGCTGTAGCTTCACCCCAATTGAGTCTACACGCTTGTCAATGGCACAATTTTGATTGCCACACACTTCTGAATGACGGGATAGCAGAAAACATCATGCAAATATTTAGTGTACAAAGCCCAGGAAAAAACAGCTAACACGGTTGGGAATGCGACAAGTGCCTCTTGACAGTTCACACACTTGACCGCTTCAAGGCTATTCACAAACAAGACAATTTTTACTTGCTCTAAATCTGCGATTGTCTTGAGACAATCGAGATTGTCTTTCTCATATGCGACCTTTTCAGCACGAGTTATGGCTAATTCTTTCCAGCAACCCAGATCGTCCTGTGCTCTCACGAACTGCCCATTGAAGGAAATGGGTTGAGGAATGGTGAAGCTTGAGCACAACACCTAGCACTGCTATTACCCATGCATGAAGAAAACTATATATCAATCGACCACAGACAACTTAGCACATTTCTTCAGGGTCGCAGCTTCAGCTGAATTGTGCGAGTGGTCACTCACTGTGCAATGCAAACTGCTAGCAGAATAAAAATCTTTTTTGGGCATGGCTGACATGCAGGTGCCATCCTTATCATTTAACTACTAACAACTTGAAGGGACAATGAGGAGAAATAAAGTTGGCCTGTACCAACTGAGTGCCATGTTCTAGTCACTTAAGATTCACTCCAACAAAAACGAAACTTTTATAAGCTAGATAAGACCAAAAACTGAAATACAGATGTTACCATCACCGCCAGTTTCACAAGTAAAATGCATACTAATTTTTTGGCATAGATCCCAGAGGCTACATTACACCACTATTCACATCAAAGCGGTGACAACCAGTTCTTTTCGGTATGGACGTCACGAATTCGAATCAAGATTTTTGTATTTTCTCACTGATAAATGCATCTTCTGCTGCTGGACAGACGGGCAACAAAGCCAGAGAGAGCGAAGTAACTAAAATAATTGCGGACTTTAATAAGAGTCATGAAGTAATCAAACAACAACCTAGAACTCAGCATATGACATAGGAAGCAGAGCCACCAAGACCATTCAAAAAACGTGTTCCGACTGTCGCATCACTTTGGTTGGTTGGTTTATGGGGTTTAACGTACCAAAGTGACTCAGGCTATGAGGGATGCCACAGATGGGGCTCCAGGTAATTTGGCCGCTTGGGGCTCTTTAACATGCACTGGCATCACATACTACATGGACCTATAGCATTTTACCTCCATGTGAAATGCAACCGCCACGGCCAGGATCAAACCCGAATCTTTCGGGTCAGCAGCTGAACACCACAGTGGCAGTCACATCATTTTGAATGGCTGGCTTGTGCTCAAGAGTTTGTCCATGTACAAAACTTCATTGGGTTTCTTTAATGCCGTCACTAAATTAATCACCTTCGTGTCCTCTCAGATGAACTGAAATACACTGTAATAGTGCCAGTCAGAAAAGCCAAATCTTGCAGCACATAAAGCAATAGTGCCTCCACACGAACATGGCGCCAGCACTTGCTGCAAAACTGCTCTTCTGAATTGCCACTACTGCAAACTGTAAGACAATGTAGCAGTAGTCATGCTGGAAGCCACATTTCAATTCACGTTCTGAAGAGAGTGCAACATTAAATGCTGACAGCAAGTCACTGCAAACAGTGCATATATTCCGACCTAGCAAAGGAGGACTGCTGTTCACCTTTTTCTTGTCACCCTCATCGCTGGTGTGATTCTTCTCAATACTCTGCAGGGGCTTATTTTGTATCCAGCTCCGACACATGGAGTACAATGGGGAATTCTCATCAAACTGGGCGAGATCAACACTGCAGCCATATATTTTGGTGATATACGTGTCTGTGAAAAAAAAACGAGAGAAACAAATGTCAATGTTTTCACTCTTACTAAAAACGGGCCCTTTAAAGGGGCCCCGAAACATATAATCAGTGCATTGTTTTGCCTCTTGGTTGCATAGAATGAGTTACTGTGATGCTATTAGCACCGGTCGTACCGTCTATACTCCTGTTTTTAATATTTTAATTACCTCGCAAAAACAAATTCATGGTGCTGAGGGTGTCACCATACAGTGGCTGTTTTTAACAGCGGATATGACATCACTTTGTGCGAGCTTGATGATTGGACAAAGAGTAAATATACTGCAAATTGGATTAATAACTAGAGATACGCTTTGTCAAGTTTTTGTGTTTTATATTACATTAACAAAACCAGCTTCTTTGCCCTAGATAGAAGCACTGTAAATCAAGTAAAACAAAAACACGCCACCAGAGGCACTCTCTACTTTTTGCATCGAAGGACTTTGCGCCTCTCTGTAAACATCCTACGACCTACCACTAAACACTTGTATTTTGAAATTTTTTCATTGAATAACTCCAGTTCCTATGCATCGATTCTTGTAATTCTTTTTGAGTCAGCATCTGTGTGACATAAAGAATCCATCTGAAGTGTAACCGGCATCTGTTCAAGCAGTGTTTCGCAGCCCCTTTAAGCTAATGACCGGAAAAACAGCTTGATGCTAGGATTTATGCGCACAATCACTTCCGAAAATAATATCCTCGTCAGACCTCATGTACATTGCAATGCACATTTGTCTTTTATAGATTTCTTGAAAAATGCATCATTCCCACAGCGTAAGCGTCACAGGAAGTCAGAGAGTACTCGCTGTGCTCCCATGTAACCAGCTTTTCAGAACGTGTGAAATGATAGGCACGCTCTGAGCAGCCTTCCCAGTTGGCCAATTTGTCTAAACCAAATTTATGCTCCCAGCGGCCAAACGGCTCCCAAGTCTCTCATGCTTTTCCACGCAATCTCTTGTAACTTTGATATAGATACAGACTTCGTCGTGCATGTATTTCACTAAATATATGCAATAATGTTGTTGCATGTTTATGTAGGACCAGAGACCTGTAGCATGGAGAAAACTCGTAAGGAAAAATATATTGGACCTAAGGCTACTAGATTTTGTGCGTACATCTACGGGGCCACCGAAGCTTGAGATAATAATAATAATAATTGGTTTTTGGGGAAAGGAAATGGCGCAGTATCTGTCTCATATATCATTGGTCACCTGAACCCCGCCGTAAGGGAAGGGATAAAGGAGGGAGTGAAAGAAGAAAGGAAGAATAGGTACCGTAGTGGAGGGCTCTGGAATAATTTCGACCACCTGGGGATCTTTAACGTGCACTGACATCGCATAGCACACGGGCGCCTTAGCGTTTTTCCTCCATAAAAACGCAGCCGCCGCGATCGGGTTCGAGATACATATTTGCATCAACACTGACAGGCCGAATTTTTGCTCGGGTTTGACGAGGATATAAGACGGATCTTAGGACATTACGGGCTCGATGGTATGCAAATGATGTAACCAGCCTGAATTTAGCACAGTCTTTGTTGTTCAAAGGCAGCACGGACGACACCACTGTCACAGCCACCATTGGAGAGCTTGTCTGGCCAGGCATGCGTCAGCATCATTCAGGCGTTTAGGAAGTGTCATCGTTGCGCATTCTTGCATTCATTTAAGTAATCTTTGGCAGGGTTTAAAGCAGCAGCAACGTTATTTTTTGTTCGGCTTCCTTGACTTGGAACAGCTAACGCAGCCAATGACAGTACAATACTCAGTGCTTGCAAAAACCATACGCACGGTTCCATGCTAAGACAACAAAAAGATGGGTGATGGGTATTATGACGCAGGAAAATACTCCCTGTTACACAACTTTATCAACAACAAAAAGAATCATTCTGAAATAGCATGACTGGTTCTTAACCATCACGGCACCTCAAGATTCAAGAAAAACAATGTGCATTCTCCGAAAATAGGAGCCCTGTTAAGAGCACAAACCAGGCCTAAAACTATGTCTACAGATGATATACAACGTGGCTTGCACTCTTGATAAATTTCAGCATTCCAGCATCTCATTTCAGTGAGCAGATGTCTCTACATTAAGAGCTTCAAACAGAATCACCTTCAGCAATTCCGATAGGAATCGTGTTATTCTTTTAATATATATCCAGGCATGCCTCCTTAGATTTCACAATAAATGATGTGAAACAATGTACACACCAACAGTGATGTTGCAGTAATGGCACTAACTACAGCTGAAACAAGCACAGGGCAGAAGAATATGACATAAAAGTGATCTCTCTAGTGATATCACTGAGATACTGATAGCATTCAACCAGGACTAAAATCAATATATCCCCTAGGTGAAACTTACTTGAATTCTGAATAGCCGAGTCATCTTTCCGGCGACGTTTCCTTTGAGTCTTCTGCACCTTTTTTGGTGATGAGTCCCTTCAACATCAAATTGCACTGTGTTAGGGCCCAGCGGACCATCCTATGCAAACCGTCGAGGCTACTAATCAAGCACTCACTTAGCAGCAGCGTCCACTGTTTTCGATTCGTCATCTGATTGAGATGATGAACTCTGGCTGAAAGAAGAAAAAAACGTGCGAAGCCTCCGTTGTGATTACATAAATGGCACGAATTTGTGGTCTCTCGGGTTCCGACTTAAATCGCGCCGCTGTGCAATTGCAACTTTTTATTACGGGGTCAGAAAGCACAGGAACGCCAGCTGTTTTGATGAGCCTTAAAATCTAAGCTACATCACACTATAAAAATTGTGCAAGCAATCGCGACGTTCTGGAAACATGCTAAAAGCACTGCTCTTCGGAAATTTTGTCGACTTTAAAGTCTCGTTTAGAAATGGCGGAGACCCCACAGCGCATCCCAATACGCGCACGTGTGAATAACGGGATATTTTTTGCTCGACGCGTTCATCACCTTTCCTCGGTTTTTTCCATGAGGCTCTGCAAGACGCTTTCGAGTTTCGATCTCGCCTGGTCGAGCTCGGGCACTGCGAAGTTTTCAGAAAACACATATTTATCGAACGTCTCCAATAGCCACCATCCCCGCCCCTCGCAACACTCCAAACACAAACATGCAAAATGAGGTATACAGGCCAACCTCGCTTTTCCTGCTTGTTGCGCGCCATTGTGCTCCAAGCCAGCAGTAAGGTCTGCGTCTGCAAAACAGTGTCGTCGAAGTCTGGAGCGAATGCAACCTGGTAACAGCAGCGACGCTGAGCCACAATAACGGGGGACGCTACTTGGCCGCAGTGGCGACGGCAAATTCCAACCTACCTTGTCGAACCTTTGCTGACGGAAATTCTGCTGCTTTAAGAGATGATGCCTCAAGAGGTCTTCTCCCTCATTTTCATCTGAACTAAGCAGCCAACATATGTGGAGGCAAGGGAAGCAGTCGGCTCGTAATTAGCTTTCAACAGCAGATCAAGCGTCGCGCCGCGGACCCTTAATTTCTACAAGGTAAGATGGCGCTCCTGTAAACAGTGGTGACGTAGCTCGCGTAGAATTTTGACGTCATCACTCCTCGTTTTTGCTGGAGAGCGCGCGAGCGCCAAAGGCCCGAAGCTGCCGATGGCCGAAGCGCTCGTATTTAAAACGAAAATTGTTTTTTTTAGGAAAAGGAAATGGCGCAGCATCTGTCTCACATATCGGCTGCTGTCTCACATATCGGCGGACAGCTGAACCGCGCCGAAGGGAAGGGATAAAGGAGGAAGTGAAAGAAGAAAGGGGTGCCATAGTGGTGGGCTGCGGAATAATTTCGGCCTCCTGGGGATCTTCAACGTGCACTGATCCGCCGCGGTGGCTCAGTGGTTAGCGCGCTCGGCTACTGATCCCGATTTCCCGCGTTCGAAACCGACAGCGGCGGCGGCGTTTTTATGGAGGCAAAACGCTAGGGCGCCCGTGTGCTGTGCGATGTCAGTGCACGTTAAAGATCCCCAGGTGGTCGAAATTATTCCGGAGCCCTCCACTACGGCACCTCTCTTCCTTTCTTCTTTCACTCCCTCTTTTATCCCTTCCCTTACGGCGCGGTTCAGGTGTCCAACGATATATGAGACAGATACTGTGCCATTTCCTTTCCCCAAAAACCAATTATTATTATTATGCGTACGTCAAACATAGTTCACTTCTATTCCCGGCACACGGGCGCCTTAGCGTTTCGCCTCCATCGAAACGCAGCCACCGCGGTCGGATTCGAATTAACCTGGGAAGCGCTCCTATTAAATTGGTTTTTGAGGAAAGGAAATTGTCTCACGTCTGGGTGGACACCTGAACATGCAGCGCCGTAAGGGAGGAAGGTGGGAGTGAAAGAAGAGGTGCCGTAGTGGAGGGCTCCGGAATAATTTCGACCACCTGGGGATCATTCGGCCGGATAATTTCGACCTCTATCGAAACGCGGCCGCCGCGGTCGGGATCGAACCCGGGTACGCCGGCTCAATTTTGTTCGAATATTAACTGCTACATTTTTAAGCCAGAACGACGTTCGGTCATATTATGAACCATCATTTACTCGATTCAGTGGTAATTTCGCAGTTATAAGCCATACCTTTCAATAGACTGCACCCCTGCATGCAGTGTCATGAGACCATATGGATCAATCTGCATATGTATTCTCTTAGTTTTTACCACAGTCTGAACAATAAATACGTTTTTTAGATATCTCATCATCAATAATTAATGAAAGCGAGCTTCAGCTGAACGCTTACCTCTCGGGCACGTCATCACTGGATCATTGTATCGTAGCAAATCGGTAACCTTTCGAAAGCTCGCGGAATGAGTGTTGCACAAACTGCGAGATCACATTGCGCACTTATACTTTAGACATTCGGACATAAGCCGCATATGAAAAAAAAAAAACTACGTGTTGGGGCTTTTTTAGCGGATATATATGGCACGAGCGCCGCCGCGGTGGCTCAGTGGTTATGGCGCTCGGCTGCTAACCTGAATGACTTAGGTTCGATCCCAGCCGCTGTGGTCGAAATTTCCGGAGCCCTTCACTATGGCGTCCCTTATAGCCCGAGTCGTTTTGGGACGTTAAACCCCCCATAAACTAAACTAGAAAATAGCACTACTAAAACAGCAGCAAATTCAAGAATTGCAAAATTCTGGGATTCATGACAAAGTAATTCTACCGGCTTTTTACGGTAACACGTTGGCGTTGCTACTGTTGCTAGGCATGCCTAGCCCCATTTGCCATATGGCAGCAGTTACCGTGTTTACCGTACGGCGATGCTAAAACTCGCTATTTTCAATTTCAGTGCAGACGAGTACATACATATATGTACCTAAGTGAAATTTTCACAAAGTACAATTCTCTTCACCAACAAATTTAACATGACATGCGAATAACGGCATCATGTATACCTCAGTGTATAACTTTCACGAAGTATAAATTTTTCTTAGCAAAAAACTTCAAATGGTGTGCACGTTGAGAAGGCATAGATTTGTTGGTTATAGCTGTGCTATAACTCTACTGCTCTTCAAAAGAAAGTTTGTATTTATTTGCAATGCAACGTAGACAGCTGTAGCATGTGTTGCTATTTAGAGCAACAAAATGTGCCATGCACTGCAGACACAAACAGGCAACAGCAGCCATAGCAATCTTTCCTCTTCACCCAGTCTTTTGACTGACCACCTGTAAATATCACCAGGTACACACGGCCTTATCAAACAAAACTGAAAATTCGCTAGTGTATTGTTGAACGCATAATCTCAAGACGATGCACTTCCATGCTCACCTGGATATGACAACGGCACAGACCTACCTAGCAGCCCAAGCTGCCAATCTTTAGGCAGCACATGAACATGGGCAGTTTCATTTACAACGCCGTTCACCTTGTAAATATCCTTTGTCTAGCTGCAACTATAAACAGAGATTTTTCTCTATAATATGCGTGTGGCAAAATGAGCTCTAGCATCAGTAGCTCCATCTTGAGGTTAACACAGCACAGCCACGTTCCAATCTTTTTGAGAATGCTGCAAAAGAGTCCTCATTCAAGGGAGTACTCATCAGAAACCACTTTAGCACAGCCATACGGCTACAAAGGAACTAACCATGGCACCAGTTTCGACTCGTTGGTAGTGAAACAGTGTTAAGAGTTAAACAGCACAGGAGGACCAGCAGCACTCGTCCCATGTACAGGGTGCAGCAGGTATTTGAGAACTAAGTTACGTCCACATGCAAACAGACACAAAGGCTACAGATAGAGCATTTGTGTTCTTTTACCGTTTTGTACAACTGGCCATACACACAATGAAGGATATCATTCAATGAAGCAGCCATCAGCAGCAATAACAGACTCTGCACACTGTCGAAACCAACCGCAGGCAGTGATGTCTTTACAATGTTAGAGGTTGCGTCAACAGCTCCTCCGAGAGCGGCACTGGTGTTTTGTGGGTGTCTGTCGGACTCCCTCTCAGCAACGCCCCATATGCAGTAGTCCATTCATTGGGTTGACATCTGGGGAGCTAGGAGGCAGAATGTTCGGAGTAACATGGTCATGGAGATTTTCGGCTATCCATTCTAGAGTTGTACATGCTGTGTGGGGTGGTGCGGAGTCTTACTGAAAAACATACCTCCCCTGTGCTACAGCTGTAATCCAGGGCTTCACAACTGTGTTCAATACCTCAGTATAAACAGCAGCATTGACTCTGAAATTTGTTCAGGAGGCATTTGGCTATGGTCAGACAGCTCTCCTTTGTTTTCTTGGAAAAGAACTGCCCTCTTTGCATAACATAAGACTTGTACCGAAGTTCTTCATGAACGACACGTCTGATGGTGGAATCATCGACCCCCACCCCCTTGGCAAGGACCCTCATCAACTTCCGAGCATCCTCATCAACAACACCTTGGATGAGTGATGAATTCCGGCGTCCAGAGTGTTATAGCACTGGCAATGTCATTTCCTGTGGGAGACAACGTCCACATCAACCTGGAAACGCCCAATTCTTTCCATATTTTGAGAACGAATGACCCAGCAACCTTCAAAAATGTAGTGATCTCTGAATCTGAGTGGCCTGCAGCCAAAGAGACTGAATTTCCCAAGTTAGCCAAAGCTCTACCACACTTACCTGCAGCAAAAAAGGATTTGTCATTATGTACATGATGGTGTGCCAATTTTAATGCATGTTCCCAAATACCTGCTGCACCCTGTATTTGTCTTCTTTCAGTCTCTCCATGCTGTGTTACAGAGGAATGCTTAGAACTGCTGCAGCCGATGAAAAATTCAGCTTAAATTGCGCGAGATTTTTTAACTAGAAATTTGAGGAAGCTGTTTAGCATTCCTTTGTTGCCGTATGCTGCACTCGAGCACACGCTAATGAATAATTACTCTTTTGATCAAGACATGATGCACCTCTGTTGATTTCTCTAGACACATTGGACCTAAAGCGGTACATAGGAAATGAAGTGGGATGACTGAAAAAAACATGGTTAGAGAATACTCTATTGAACTATGACAGCAAGTGGCTTGGGTGAATGAAAAAAGACAAAGCTGAATGGTTAGACGTTTATTTTGAAAAACGTTTAAAGCAGTACACCTTGTTCTTTCACTGCTTTTCTTTTGTAAACAATGTTTTTTTTTTTTTCAGATGTACACTGGAATTATAAATAAACAAGGAATGGAATTTAAGCTTTAGTCCAACGATATGTGCCATAGAATTTGAAGCCCACTCTCTTCCAGAGATCATCAGCCTCCTTGAAGCCTCGGCTGAAAGATAAAAAGAAAGTTGACCAAATTTAGCCATGACACAGTCGCAGGACTGGGGCCAGAAAAGCAGCACCAAATGCTAGCAAGCAGTCAGCCTCAATTAAAATCTTATGGCTATCTTCTTTGTGCAAGTGACCAACAACATCTCTCCATACTTGCAACAAGCTGCTGACTTTTTCAAAGGCGTGCTGAAACATAGAATGTTATGGCAGAAAATACCTGTTCTGGGGTCCTAGCAAGGCTAGAAAAACGATAAATTTACTGCAGCACCAGCTACTGCACATTTTAACTTTTTATGGATTCTGAAGTCTTTTTACAAGGCCTTAGCATGGTGAGCATACAATATACAAGGAAATAAAAGTTGGAAACAACATGCAATACATTAGTAGCACTTTGCAAACAGCATGTTCTCAGTCAGCATTATTAAAGTTGAAGGATACCACTAAAACCTCTTCAACTCAATAACTGCACTTATGTACTACACCCAATTCCTTTATTTCTTGCATTTCCTGACTACATTTAGATTATCTAAAGGTCCACACCAACAGCTCTTGGGGATGAAATCCCTTAAATGGTCCTACAGCATGGTGTCAATGGCACTGCAGATTACCCCTGGAGTTTCAGCAATCCAAAACACAAACGTGAGTGTGGTTTGCAATAAGGGACCATTCTCTCTTTTGTCATAGTGGCTCCAGGAAGCCAGCCAGACCTACAAACTTTGTTTGCTGTGTCTGAAAGCTCAGCTAGGCAAAGCTGCTCTAACATATAGCAGCACTGTTTCATGAAGTGGCCCATGCACGCTACCAGCAAACGATGGCCCGGCAACATACCTGCCATACTCGTAAGGCACTGGCTTGGGCTTTTCTCGGTCTATCTGGTGCAGCAGGGGCGTGAAAATTCGCCACGCCTCTGCCAGCTCGTCACTGCGCACGAAATGTACCTGGCTGCCATAGCAAACATCCAAAATGAGCCGCTCGTAGGCGTCCGGCATGGTCATACCCTACAAGAACAAGTGGGACACATCGTGGCCAGTTAAATCATTCGAAAACTTCACTGAGTTGCAACATTCTTACGTCTCAGTTGATGCACAACTAAGGAAATGAATACAAGGAAAATGCAAAGCAGTTCACCCCTGAAAAGCTGGGTGTCAATGAAACAGTGACTAATAAAATTTAAACAGACTAAAACCACAGAGATAGTAGCCACCGGCTTCCTTTTCTTCCTGAAAAAACATCTTCATAGACTGCCTGCAAGGATGAGTTACAGGAAAAGAAGAGGCTGCAAGAGAAGTGCCAGTTTGCCGAAGTCTCTGCAGATGTGAATGTCACAAGATAGCCATGCCTAGATAAATGTTGCAATGCATAGGCTAGCAAAATTCATTTTTTTTCTGTCATTAACTATATAGGCATCCCTTCATTTTCCAATGGTAACATTCAAGAAACAGAGAGAAATACAGCAAAAGAGAAAAAGTGGCAGGAACCTTGTAGCGGCTGCCATAGGTGAGGTCCAGCTCCGTCTCCTCAATGTCAAAAGCCATGCCAGGCTTCTTCGCCATGAATTTGACATAGATGGCCTCGCCAGGCTGCACCCTCAGCACCAGCTCATTGCGCTTGCTCTCACCGCCAAAGATGTCACCTGGCACGTCCTTGTACTGGATGCGTACCTCTGCCTTGCGCTCATTTAGGGCTGCACGAGACACAGCACGCAGCGATGCAGCAAGGGACGCAAGAATAAAAGCGTGTGCAACATTCCAAACAGCTGGGCTCCTGAAAAGATGGGCCTAGACATTCGCACTATCTTGTACGCCTAACTCCAACCTCATTGCTGAAAAGAAAGCAAAAGTTGAAGCAAAACTTGCAGTTCTGCAATATATGCAGCTTAGAGTGAATTCTGTAAAGAGTATGGTGCTGACGTAATGCATCTAGATCGTGCCTCTTCTGGACAGGCTCTTAACCTAAGCCAACAACACTACTTTTCACAGGAAATGAACACACCCCCTTGAGAGTGGTGGTTAAAAATAAATTCATAAAACAAAGCCACAAGTGCCTTCTCTTCACAGCCAAGCAGATGAGAACTTGGCTAACTACTTAAAATATAAGCAATTGTGACAGTATGGCCTGAGCACCTCTGCAGAGCAAGTTGGCAAGTGGCTACTACAGTCGGATACAACTTAAGTCTGCAGTGAAGCGCCGCCCACAGTCATGACCGGCGCACAGAATTCCTCCACGACAAAAGAGTAGTCCGTTGTTAAAACTTCTCTTGTCATCTAAACAAGAAGCTAATCACAAGAAAAAAGTTCTGAGCTCTAGATTTTTTGATGCCTGGCTTGTTTAATAAAGTCAAACATTAAAAAGCTTATTCCATTTACTTTTGGGACTGGCTAGCAGAGTGATACACTACGCCGCGGACCATGGCCCAGTGTTAACTTCTTTTTTAATTTGTATCCTGCTATAGTCTCAATGAAGGCAAGAAGAGGCTGTTTCATTTCTAAGCTGCTGAATGTTGAAGCAAACTTGTTCTCTCTACAACTGAATACACAGGGTCAGCTTGCACTTTCCCAAATCAAAGGCTCACAAATGTACTATATACTCAACAAATGAAATGCAAACCAAATGAAACACGAACACCAAAATGAGATCTTAGTGGGGGAGGAAGCTATAATTTCACTATGAAGATGCAAAGATTTTCTTTCAGAAGCGTTAGACAACCCCGCTTGTATTTCCTCCCATAGAGCTGCTAATATGTTCATGATTTTGGTCGGCACTTCAATTTTCTTGTTCTCATTTCATTTGCTGAGTATTGTACATGAACATGTGCACATGAATACACACACACATGCACGCACATAAGGCCTCATGTGCTCAAAAAAAAAAAAAAACACCGTTGCACATAGAAACAAATGAAGCTTTCACTCCCTCAAGGGACTGGCTTTCCTGGTAAAACTTAGCCCACAAATGGTAACAATGAAAGGAGTTGAAAGCTGTGTTTACATGAAGTGACAACAGCTTCACTGCCAGCTGTTAGTGGGTCACGGTCACACGGGATTGAAGCCAGGTGTCCCTTTATTTACTGCCTATAACAGATACCTCATTCTCATAATACTCTTCTACCCCTCCAACAAACTATGCTGTAAAGGAAAAAAGAAGTGTTTACAATGTTAGAATTTAATAACACAAAAGAAAAAAAGCCATAGTGGCCCAACAGAGAAAGCACAAAGAAGAGCAGTGGGAAGTCCGGTCTCATTCTCTCATACCCTTGCCGCAGCGCAGGATGAAAGGCACTCCTTCCCACCGCTCGTTGTTGATGTAAACCACCGCAGTGGCGTAGGTGGCAGTGCGGGAGTTTGGAGGCACCGTGGGGTCGTCCAGATAGCCCTGGGCCTCTTCCCCGGTGCCACCAGGCTTGCCCACATATTGGCCCAGCACCACATCATTCATGGTCACTGGTGGAACACATTTGAGCACCTTCACCTGCACACAGCATTGGGGACAGTCATGCTGACACTGCTCCTTGCATTGTCTCTCAGGGTTTAGTGAAGTCTCCACTTCCGCAACCACTATATGTGAAGACTGGTGGCAAAGCACTGCTCTTCGATCTAACAATGGCAATCTAAACTACATTCCCCTGTGGTTGTTTTGACTTATACAATACAGAAAGCATTTTAATTAGGGAACAACCACTAAGTTGTGCACTTTGAGGCATAAGAACATTAAAAGAAGAATGCCACTCTTCCCAGAAATGTCAGGTTAAAAAAAAAATTAATTTTATACTGCTTTAGAGGTAAAATTGTTGCTTCCAGGATACTGCTAACTTAATTGGTCATAAAACCAATATAACATTTTTGTAACTTCGCATTTATAGACAGGGACAATCAAAAGTATAATAGACACAAAGAGGTAATAAGGATGCAGAGGAAATAAACAAATAGAAGTTAAGAAAAATATTACAGTGCAAACTATACCAACGTGCTTATAAATTATATACAGATTGTAGACTAGACTGTTTTAAAGACTAAAAAAAAAAGAGGCTAGTCAAAAGCACGCCCTTCAAATTACCTACAAGGAAAGCCGTTAAAATGCACACAAAAACACAGTGCCATGTACTGGTATTCAAAATGGCCATGGCATGTCAACGCGCACTCGCACAAACGCACACTCCGAAAGGAAGCAAGGCATCTTGTATCGATTTCCTGCTCCAGAGTGCAGAGCGGATAAAAACAGGAAGCAGAGTGCCATCCTGTCGCCCATTATCAGACGACACACGCACACGAGGGCCATAAGTGTCTAAAGCACTGACCTTCTCATTCCTGATGTCCTCTGCATTAGTAGACACTGGCTTCTCCATGGCTACAAGAGAGAGGATCTGTAATAGGTGATTCTGCATGACGTCCCTGGGGAAAAAAAGAAGTGGAAGCAGGTGCTCACAAAGTGAAACTGTGGCGGGTAAGTGCAAGGTCCTCGGTTAAGATGCAAGGCATTAGAAAATTTGCAAGGAAGGCTACTGTTGATGCTTGTTCACACCAGAACGCTTTGCGGAAAAAAAAAAAATTATTCTGCACAGCGGAGAGCATTTCAAAGTTCCCAGGCCAGTCAGCATCGCAATAAAGCAGTTACTCAGCTGTGAAATAGAATATGTGTTGCGCTGCTAGCACCCAAACACATTAGGTGCTAAGGTGCTCTTCACCTGTGTCTAAACCACCTTAAAGAGCAGCTCCGGGGGTTTTTTCATGGTTACTATGTTTTAATGAAACTCATTACTTACGATTACTATGACTACTTCTTTCAAGTTTGGCAGCCATGAGACTTCCCATTACGGCGCAAATCGATTTGAAAGTTTGCCGTTTCTCTGGCCATAGTTTTTTTTTTATTTATTAATACTGCAATCCCAGGAAGGGATTTTCGCAGGGTGAGCATACAGAAAATAGGTAAGTACAAATATTAAGAAAAAAAAGTACAAAGGCCACAAATTAATAATAAGCAACAAAACACAACAGCAAAATGAAAGGCTCAATGACGTAACACAACGAAAAGGTACACTAAGGTTTGGGGCATATAAATACACTACTATCAAGTCATCAGTGAACATGGTCAACAGGGAATTAATTAAATGAAGAAAGAGCACCAAAACGATCACAATATTAAATTCAGTTCAAAAATGGGAACCGGGAATGCATGACAGAGGACATTATTGTGCACTGAGGTTGCCGATGAATGATGTTACAGATAGCTGTAAGACTTCGTCGTTAGTAAGTTAGTTCCACTCCGTTACTGTTCGCGGAAAAAAAGATGGTTTCGACTGGCTGCACTGTATTTCAATACCAAAAACATTTTTAATATGTTGACAACTGCTCTCCACTTCACTAACAAAATTATGAGGCATGAATTCGGTTGTCTCGGGCATTTTATGAAGAAAACTCATCATCTGGAGTCGCTGCTTCAGCTATTCAATGCGTGCATAAGTGTTTTAATAGTAATGTTTGTGATGTCATCTCTGCATGACATTAATTGTCGTTCCTGGCCACGAACTAAATTTCAGTTTGCTGTTTGGGCAATTTTAAAATGGTTCCACTAGGTCATTTGAAAAATGGCGTGTTGTGGAGGACACCATTTGGAACCACCCCCCCCCCCATCGAGTTGCCCTTTAACCCTTTATAAGGTGCAAGCTCTGTGCAAGTCTCACATGCACTCAAACAGTAAATTTGCATTCAGTGTGTCTCCAGGAATTAATGAAATTACTATCAAGCCGTTTCAACACCTGGTTTTTGACTTCGTAAAAAGACCTCAAATGTCGTATGCATCAATACCTCAGTCTTTTGGATGTATAAGACAACTTGCATTAGAAATGAAAATTACTTTAAGAGGTTTGAGACAAGGTAATGCGGTACACTGCCTCAGCATGACACCCACCTGATGATGCCAAAGCTGTCGAAGTATCCGCCTCGGCCCTGCGTTCCAAAGGGCTCCTTGAATGATATCACAACACTGGCAATGCTGTTCCTGTTCCACGTGGGACCAAAGATTTGGTTGGCAAACCTAATAAAAGAAATATAAGGAGGTTTATGATTACACTTGCATATGAATTGTGCGAGGCTAAGTGCCGCAATGTCTTCAGAGGTGGCCAATTCTATTGCTCAGTCACGTTCATGCCAGAAAATATTTAAAATTTAACTACAATCAAGCTTTTCATAATGTTTACAACTTATACATGCCACAGTTTCATCATATCCTCAAGCCAAAAAAATCACTCAATAATAAAGCGGCAACCAAAACCCGCCCAAAGGGGACAGAAAAATGCAGCCCAGGCAATGGTAACACAGTTAGGAAATCCACTGCAAGCTAAATCGAACAGAACATAACACCACACTGTTAAAAAACTAGACTAGGCGTTTCCATTTTCAGGCAAATATCTGGAGCCATAACGCTGCATAGCACAGTGAAACTATCACCCACCTTATAGCCATGAGATTCTGGACCATCTCTTTTCCAAGATAGTGATCAATGCGGTATATTTGAGATTCATCGAAGAGCGATGCCAGATGGTTGGAAAGCTCAGCAGAAGTGTCTGAATCCTTCCCGAAAGGTTTTTCAATCACAACACGTGTCCAACCCCTGAAAAAAATGAAACAAGACAACAACACATAGGCAACAACAGTTGACCTACAAGCAAACAACATTTGCAAGCAGTATACTTTAATATAGCCAATAAAAGCCAGAGCTCTATGTGCGACGACAGAACTCGTGCAACCATAAGAAACCACCCGTAAAGTAAAGGTTGCTTCATACGTAAATACAGAAAAAAAAGAAAAAGAAAAGGAGTGACTAAATCTCGAACGAGATCATCACTCAGATTACACCCACATCTACAAACACCAAACATTTTTTTGCAGTTATAGTCACTTGATAAGTGATCATTTCAGAAAAAGTATGAGTGATGTTTCCCAAAGTGAACACAATTGCGTAAGTAACACTGATAATGCAAAAGTCATTGCTGCCTTGACTCACTGCTTGCTCATGCAGTGTTGCTTGATGTTTGTAGCAACAGGCTGAAAAACGGTTGGTGGCAACGCCATGTAGAACATCCGGTTCCCAATGGAAGCACCCTCAAGCTTTTGCATTTCCTTGTTGAGTGCAGCGAAGTCATCGCCCACATCATATCTGCCAGACACATAAGAGTTGACCTGGGTGAAGTCCTTGAAGCGACCTTTGTCCTCTTCCTTGATCTGCATTAGCAAAGAAATCCAGCCAGATTACGAACAGCATTGCTATAACTAGAATGATAAACTCCGTATGACAACCCGAAAAGGGAACCTGAGATTGTGTGACAAACAGTGCATATAATTATTTACATTAGGACCCCTCTGTTGTAACGTCACTCATACCAGTAAAAATCTCGACTCTATAAGTTGTTGGTGCTGTCATGGCTGCTGTCTCATAATTTGGATGCTTACTGTACACAGTGTTGGTTAAGAAAAGAAACTTAGGAATACTTTCCATCCTCCTTTTATCATCCAGTTACATGCTAATGATTTGTTCTCAGTTATCACATTTGATGTTACCATGTTTTCTATTTTTTCCCAAGTGCCATGGAAGTACCGCAGATGCACGAATATAACATGAAGGAGTGGGAAGGGAGTTTGACTCCATATGGAAACCAAAGCTGTGCATGAGCATGGCATCGCCTTCTGCAACCTCGAAGTCATTTAAGAGGCAATAGTTAAGAAACGTGCGAGCCACAATTGAGCACGGCAAAACCACCTACCCAGTGCCACTCCACTTCACTGCTCCGCGCTGCCTGGTGCTGCAAACATTAATAACTAGCACCCCCCCCCCCCCCCCTTTTTTTTTCCCTGCGCGTGCCGCGCGCTTCGCCCGACTGCCTCAGTGCATTCGAAAAGTTTGCTTCCCCACCTAACTCACAAGCCTTGTGGTAAAGCCATATAAAAAAAAATGCCGTTTAAGTGGAGCTCGACCGCGGCGGCTGCGTTTTTATGGAGGCAAAACGCTAAGGCACCCGTCTGCTGTGCGATGTCAGTGCACGTTAAATATCCCCAGGTGGTCGAAATTATACCAGAGCCCTCCACTACGGCACCTCTCTATTCCTTTCTTCTTTCACTCCCTTCTTTATCCCTTCCCTTACGGCGCCCTTCAGGTGTCCACGGATATATGAGACAGATACTGCGCCATTTCCTTTTCCCCAAAACCAGTTATTATTATTATTACTATTATTATTAAAGTGGCCATCCATTTGCCTCCAACTGTTGGGTTTACGATTAGCCCTTACTTCTGTGGTCGTGACGTCATTACGCGGCAAGTGCGCCGCGATCCACTTGCCGCCATCGACAGATGCTCTTCACTGCAAACTTTTCTTTGTAGTAGTTTATGGGGGGCGAAATGGGACCGCAGTTTCTTTGCTATATCAGAGTTTGCTACAGCGGGGATTCTACTGTGTATATCTAATGTGAAATGGGATTACTGAAGTTCACTGTACACAATTTAATGAATATAAGAAAATGAAGAGGGAATCGACTCAACAGAAGGGCTCAATTCAGTGTTCTCTCAGCCTTTCTGCATCCAGTGAAGCCAACACCTTATGAACAGAAACCATACTATAATTCACAAAATCTTTTCCCCATTACACAGTATGCTGCCCTGCTAACTTTCTCTCGTCGGCAAAGTTTCCACATTCACGCCAACACTTCTATGGCAGCGTGGGTGCGATAGAATGCATTTTGCAGCCAGGATCGAGCTTACCACTTTCGAAAAATGAACAATCAAGGGCTATAATACGCATCCCTTGTAAAGTCTACACACCAAGAATCGCCAAACAAGAACTAAATAAGGAAAATGATTTCACGACCAACTAAAGTTGAAACATGAAATTTTGTCTTCAAGCACATTACTAAAGCACAATAGTCTATATTGCGCGTAAAGTAGGGCTGTAGCACATACTGATATCTGTCTCGAAACAGACAGCAATATTGCCAGCTGGCAGAGTACATTGTGTAACCTTTATCTTCACAGAACAGTGAATCACAACACACACACACACGCACGCACACACTGAATAACTTGTTTCCTGCATGTGCCACGTACAACAAACTTACCTTGAGGAAGGGAGTGATTTTTCCCCACAGCTCCTGTATGGTCATTTTTGTACGGGCATATCCAATAAATTTTGTCTTCTGTGGCAGTAACCCATCTCTGAAAAGTGCCCTGCAAATGAGAGAAGGGATATTCTCGCCGATCTGACCCAAAGACTTAGCATACAACATTATCGTCACTTTAGAACGCCGGATTTTGATAGTAATAAGCAGAGCAACAGAATACACAGCGAGGAGCACACCGGAGACTATTGTTCCCAACAGCACTGAACAAGTTGAGTTATAAGTTTCTACAGCTGACATTCCATTTCCGTCATTCCAGAACTGGCGATACATGCAATACATTTTCCGGCGAAAGTTATCATCAGGAATGCGATTTTGTTTTTCCTCTCTCGCCTGCATGGAGTGAACCGTGAACACAACAGAGGCACTATTACATTGAGCACTCACCATAAAGTTGGGTAGATCTTTTTCTTTGCCAAGTCTCCCTACAATAAAAAACAGAAAAGGCAACGAGCGGGTTGGAAAAATGGGAGAAATGAAAAATCTATGCGCGATTTGCACAACACGCGAGTTCGTGCGTCACACACACCGGCAGGAGCGAGACAAGGAGGAAGTCGAGGAAAGTGCGGCCAAATTATACGCATCTGGCGTGCACCTACATGGAGGAAAACGAAGGGGGAAGATGCGCTTCGGGCGGCATGGCTCAACACCGCACCGGCGTAGAAGGAGCAGGCAAACTACTGCGTGCAGGAGTGGTGCAGGCCGATCACCGCAAGTCCCATGCAGCACACATCCTAGTCCACATGCATACACTCCCTCGATGACCTACGAGCTCGTGAAATACCACGGCGACGGCTAAGCCGTCGCTGTCGCTCGTGTGCGCTGCGTGCCCGTTGAGCGCGTCGCGGCCCGCGGGAGACAGCGCAGCTTCCCTCCGAATTACGCCCATCACAGAACCGCGACAAGTGAACGTCGCTCCCACGTGGCCGCTTGTTTTTAACAGCCAAGCTCGGGTCCGTCGCTAAGCGCTGGTCGGTAAACATTGAGAGGAGCGCGCACGGCGGGAAGAGAGAAGGCGGTGCAAAACCAAAACCAAGCGGGGCAGTAGTGAGCGGGGCGAAGAGAGCGGGTGTAGCGTATACTCACCGAAGCGCCGAGCACGACGAAGATGTGCAGCTGCTCCTCCTGGACGGGCTCCTCGAACAGGTGTATCGATTCCTTGAGGAGAGCGATGCACTGCGGGGAGAGGTCAGGCGGGTACGATGTTTGAGGCATCTCGGCGTCTACGGCGGCGACGGCGACACGAGGCTTAACTGAGCCGCTCTGAACGCAGCCCAGCTTGGCTGGCGATGGCTCGCGTTGTACTACTCCTATTTGTAGCCGCGCGCTGCGGCGGGCGGCGGTCGGACGAGCGGAAGCGGATGATCAGCGCGCCCCGCCTGACGCCGACGGGCACGTGCCCCGCTGGAAAACCAACGGAACTTGCGACCGTCCCGCGCGCAGGCTGATTGGCCTCTGCCACGCGCTCCGATCGCGAGTTGCGTGCGCGGCCCGTCACGGCCGTACGTCGACGATGTCGTAACCGAACGCCCCGTTTCGGCCCCCCTGATTTTTTCAAACTGGTTTGCGACCCTGAGTGAGCGCGGAGGGAAACTTGGCCTGCGGTTTTTGGTCAAACGCCTTTCGCTTTTCTTCTGGCACGATGTCTCCGGCTTGCGCGCGCTGCGTTTGAATGGATGGCGGGCGTTTTCTGCGATCAACAGCTGGCTGAAGGGCCCTGTGTTGCTCGACGGGCGGGCGCACGGATTGATCGCGCCTTCGTACGCGTCTCTTTCGTTGGGTCTTGCGCCGGTTTGACTGTATCGATCATAAGAGGCTTTCCAGCGTTATCGAGCACTCTCGAGTGTCGCGTTCGGAGCGATCATTTGCTTTCCCTTTCGTCCCTCCGTTTCTCTTCGCATTACGCGTGATCGCTTCGGCTGATGTCTTCTTAGCAGCACGAGGAGCGCACGCGGAGGGCGCCTGCGTCAGAAGAGCTATGCGATAAGGCATCTAAAAACGGAACCTGGTGGTGCGATCTTGGGTCCCAAAAACAGATGCCGATAAAACGAACGTGCCAGCTGTTAGTATATCGCTCTCTCCTTCCTCACGGGAAGGGGGGGGGGGGGGGGGGCGAGTGCTCTACGCCTTGGCAGTCAGTGCAACGACCGCGCCGCGCGCGCTCTATCCTTGACTATAGCTGTCATGATTGGCAGGTCTGAAATTGAATTTCGCTACCGCCTGGTCGGGTGACAAGCTGCGACGTGGCATTGAGACACATCCTAGAGCCCGGGCGACAATGTTGAGAGCCGTATGTTAGGGCGAACGCGGCTACCGGGGCGTATACGCGTTGCGTCTGATAGGGCGTACGCGCGAGCTTGCGTGCTATGTGAGGGACAGATACCTGTACTTACAACGGGCGCAGCCAAGAACAGGAACAAGAAGCCGGGGGCAGAAAGAGGTAAAACCCTCATCTGACCGGGGAATAGCGCCATCCGCGTACGCGCCTCGCCGAAGTCGGCCTGCGGAGGGTGGCAGCCTATTCTCGGCTTCGCTGGGGTTGTCCGGCGCGCCTCATCAATGTTTCAGCGATAAAGGCCTCCCTGTGTCGGCGCTTTGCCTTGGTATCGCTGGCGGGATCTTTTGTGCGTATACGCGGGGTCATCGGCAAGCCACGTCAATTAGTGTTCGCGCGCAGACAGGAAAAATTAACGGGAAGACGCCCTCTCGAACGAAAACACTTTCCTGATACTCAGAGGCTGAAAATACGGTTCTGTTTGTTAAAAAAAGAAAGGTGAGGTACAGACGGGTGCTCAACACCTTCATGCAGTTCGACGACTCAGTACCGGGCGCCTTAATTTATTGAAGGTAACAAAAATAACAATAAAGCAAAAAAATAAAACAAAAGAGCAGTGAACTTTACTGAAGCAACAGACACCTCGATGACAATATGCAGACGTAAAAGAAAAAAGTCTTCTAAGTGCCAATTTACACCTATAAATCTACGACAACAATAACAATTGTTTTTTTTTTTTTTGGGGGGGGGAGGAAATGCGCAGTATCTGTCTCATATATCGTCGGAGACCCGAACCGCGCCGTAAGGGAAGGGATAAAGGAGGGAGTGAAAGAAGAAAGGAAGAAAGAGGTGCCGTAGTGGAGGGCTCCGGAATAATTTCGACCACCTGGGGATCTTTAACGTGCACTGACATCGCACAGCACACGGGCGCCTTAGCGTTTTTGCCTCCATAAAAACGCAGCCGCCTTTAAAAGCAAAGTGAAAAACTGTAAATCTGTTCACCACAAAGCTCTTGTCTGTATATCGGCTACTCGATCGGTATAAATTGGGTGACAAGAATGGAGGAGGGGTGGAGGATTGAAAGATTCTTTCACTCCCTCCTTTATCCCTTCCCTCACGGCGCGGTTCAGGTGTCCAACGATTTACGAGGCCCCGCCGCGGTGGTTCAGTGGTGAGGGCGTTCGGCTACTGATCCGGAGTTCCCGGGTTCGAACCCGACCGCGGAGGCGGCGTTTTTATGGAGGAAAAACGCCAAGGCGCCCGTGTGCTGTGCGATGTCAGTGCACGTTAAAGATCCCCAGGTGGTCGAAATTATGCCGGAGCCCTCCACTACGGCACCTCTCTCTCTTCCTTTCTTCTTTCACTCCCTCCTTTATCCCTTCCCTTACGGCGCGGTTCAGGTGTCCAACGATATATGAGACAGATACTGCGCCATTTCCTTTCCCCCAAAACCAATAATTTACGAGACAGATACTGCGCCATTTCCTTTCCCCCCAAAACCAATTATTATTATTATTATTATTATTATTATTATTATTATTATTATTATTATTATTATTATTATTATTATTATTATTATTAGGGGTGAAGGATTGCTTTTTTTTTCTTTCGGCTGCTAGCGGCCACCAAATTTCGCATAAGAAAACACACTTGAACTGGCAATCAAGATCAATAAAGCGCAGCAATGACACACACTATTCACAATACAAATAATACAATGCACACGCCAGCAATGATAACATAGACTAGAAAATATACTATAACTTTACGGGCCCAAGTCAACGGGTGAGCTATCTAGTGTAACTGTCGTTGCTGCAACCGCGGTCGTTGCCATGGGGTGCGTAGGCCTGAGGTCGAAACTATTGAGCTTGCGAGCACGTGCACTCGGTCGATATATCTTTGGGCTTGTGAGCAATGTATATACCCGTCTGCCCGAACTTTCACGCCGTGCAGGTTGCATCTCGAAAAATAGCGTGACAATAAAAAAAAAAAGAACTGTTTCGACATTCATACTTCCTTTTAGTGTTCTCTGTACGGATGCCCAATTTAGCCTCATTGCCAGAACAGTCAGAACATGTATGAAGGCGTGCACCCATGCACAATTTACCCGCCCGTCTTGAGACAAGCAATTGAAAGAAGCAGGCCAACAAACATCACGTAATCTATGTCATGATCGTCCTGTTCTCGGGATTGCCGCCGCGTAACAGCCGAACGAAGCAATTGCTCACCAGGCGACTAAAAAGACAAAATACGGCGCCGCAAACTTCTCGAAATATGTCCCCACAGCGTCAGTTTATTTTAAGCCTTCCAGGAAACGCGTACGCGCGTGCTATCGGTCGTTGCCATAGCAACCTACCGACAGTGCTCGCGCACGGCTGCTGACACTGCTGTCACCTTACACGCCCTGTATTTTCATTTCGCGGTTGCTTTGCATGTGATCCAGTTGATGGACATTTGACTAATCGCAACAAAGAAAGAAAGAAGGGAAGAGAAAAAAAAAAGAAAGCTACCAAGATGGCAAAGTCTTATGGCCATAGGCGCGCCCATGCAGGGTTCTCCATTAGGGAGAGCAAAGTTTAACTGCATTCCTCCACCCCCCTTCCCAACTCCGTCCTATACCGATGCTCCTACGGTCAAAACACGGCGCTAAGGTGAGGAATGGTTATAAAACATTCATTTCATTCTGATGGAAGCGCAAAATATGCAAAACATTGCGGAGCAGTACATTTTACTTTCATGTGCAACGTCGGTAGAGGAAGGCAGTCCCAGCGCCGCTGAGGTATCAATGTAACAACGCGGTTCCGAAGGAATTTACATTCTAAACCGCAGCTGCGTTTTTATGGAGGAAAAACGCCAAGGCGCCCGTGTGCTGTGCGATGTCAGTGCACGTTAAAGATCCCCACGTGGTCGAAATTAATCCGGAGCCCTCCACTACGGAACCTCTTTCTTCCTTTCTTCTTTCTCTCCCTCCTTTATCCCTTCCCTTACGGCGCGGTTCAGGTGTCCGCCGATATACGAGACAGATACTGCGCCATTTCGTTTCCCCCAAAACCAATTATTATTATTACTATAAACCGCAGAAAATGTGCGACCTATCAACTGCGAAAAAGAAACTGAAAAGATTGCCTCAAAGTGACCCGGCTAGTAAACAGTTCTTTGAACGCAACGCCACCGATAGCGTCAAAAACCTGCGTGGCCATAACACTGCACCGCAAACAATGCCGAGACAGGTCCGACAAAGTAAATGTATGGGGCAGACTTTGCGCCTCCTTAGATGATTAAGGGGATAATTACGGGGGCACCCCCTGTCCCTCCTGTGCGCACGCCTTTGCTTATTCTGAACCCTACCATTACTTCAAATAATCGAATCAAATAGTCAATTTGTCGAACATTTTCTTAGCGCACCTGCGGTGCTTAAAAGTCTTTTTTGCTAAAATTAGCAGCTCATATATTCTCCGAGTAAAGTCCGCCCCGCCCATAACGGCAGCGACCCGCCGCGGTGGTTCAGTATAGGCTTTGGCATTTGGCTGCTGATCCCAAGGTCGTGGGTTCCATTCCGGACACGGCGGCCGTTCCAAAACGCTTGTGCGCTGCGCGAAGCTGCCAATGACGGTGCATTTTTAAGAACCCCGGGCGGTCTATAAATTAATCCGAGCCCTCCACTACGGCGTCCTTCATAGCTCGTGTATCGCTTCGGGACGTTAAACCCCTTGGCTTACAATTTACGTAATTGCCGTGGGCATGCGATGACCTGAAACCGTTGTGTCCTCTGACCTGTTTGGCCAATTTCTAATCACCAAGCTGTAAGATGTACTTCGTGCCTACTCTGTAAACAGAAGGGAGTAAAAAGAAAGTAAACTGTCCTCTGACTCCCTTTTAAAAAAGGGGGTGCGAGAGAGATTCCCTTTTTACTCCCATATAGGCGCATTCGTGTTTAGAGTGTAATTTTGTAGGTATCCTTGTAATGGCAGCCAGCTGCACGATGAAGCGTGCAGCTGCATGCACGCACACATACACGCTGACAACAACAGCGCCCCCTGCCCCACCATTCACGCAACGCAGACAGTTTCGACGTTAGTTTCGTTACATCCCCCCAAACTATAGCAGCCGATGTTGGGCGCTGTAAAGAGCACGGGGCGCGCCAGGCACCGGCGTCCCGCGAGTTCCGCGCGTATATATTCAACAGCGAAGTCGCGTGTGTGCGTGAGGGTTTTGTACGCACATAGTTATATTCACCGTTCCGGTGCTTTGACCCCGAAAGCAGTGATTTATACGACGGCCGCCTCGTTTGCCGCCTCGCAATGGCTTTGAACGGCGCGCAATCTGGGCCACGACTTCGCGCGCGCCGCCAGGATTGAGAGAGCGGCGCAGTCGCTCGCTTCTCAACAGCACCTTTGAATCGTCAAAACAGTGCAGCACTGTAGAAAGCTGAGGGAAAAATGCTTAAGCGCTCACTCCACCCTCCATGATGATCACTTCAGTCTAGGCTTTGAAGAGCGTATTTAGCAACTGTTGCGCGGCTCGGTGGATGAATAAACCAGATCTCATGCGAGAAAGACTGCGTGTACTTGTGGCTGGGAGTTTTGTTAGTCACGCGGTTAAAAAACCTTGACACTCCGGTTCAGAATCGTGGCGCCTCTTCAGGCGCAATATTTGGATATATACTAGCATACGGCGGCGTTAGAGCAGTTAATTTATTGCCACATAAAGATACAGGCGGCATGTTAATCTGCAGGCTCCCAAATTTTCAAAATTTTGAAACTGACCGCTGGAATTTGAACCCATCGCACCCCGAATCGGCTGCTGCTATGTACGCTTAGTTCTCACAATGTTGCATGGTTTTATAGAGACAAAGCGCTGTTTGCTCTCCAGGGGGTCTCCGTCTAGACCGATTACTTTACCTTACATTACCCTGCTTTGATTTTGTCTCTCATACTCGGCTGTATAGCTTTCTCTCAGCCGCGCTTTGATCCACGCGGCAGATTTGCGCTCCTACACATACCTATAGCTCCTTGAGGCTGTGTCTTTGTTCTTCGCGCGACTCTTGTCTCAATTTGCAGATAGATCGCGCGTTCCTGTCTCCGAGCCGATCTCCTTTATTTACTATCTGGTTCGCTTCTTTTCCCGTTCTTTGCCCGAATGAAGGCCGCTCTCGGTTCAAGAACAAAAAGCGTAAGGTTTGTGAACTGACTGAGGCGGCGGGCCGGGGGCGGTGTTTTGCATTATCGAACGGGGCCGCGACGACCTCTCGAGCTAGTGCGGCGCTTTTTGTCTGGGAGCAAGCTGGCACCGGGCGGTAACGCGCAGACTGGTTTCTTTCTTCCTTTCTTTCTTTCTTTATTTTCGTTTCGTTTCGCTGCCTCCTTTGTCCCGAGCCGCTATCGAGTATCCTTATTCTCTAAGAGTGTATACAACGTCACCTGCATAGATTACGGCACGTTGCCTGCGCGCGACGGGCGTGACCCTAATTATGCGGTGCTTAAAGGGTTAGCGCACGACAAAAAGGGGAGCGTGGGTGACGTTTGACACAAACGGTCCCTCGAGGGACGCATTCCGTGGCAGCGCAGAGCTACAAGCGAGGGGGGAAGTTGTTAACGGTTAACGCGTGGGCTCCGCAGATCGCGTCACGCAATGTAGACCACCCGGGGCTCTTAAACGTGCTCCGAATTCTCTGTGCCCGGGCGTTTTAATTTGCATTTCGTCCCAACAAAATGCGGCCGGGGTCGAATCGGCGAACTGCCATGGCCAGCGAGTCACCGCGGCTCCCTGCTGGAAAGCTGTGGCAGTAACTTGAATTATTTAGCTTCGCCGGCATTTCAGGCGTTCAATGCATACTCGCTTTAGATCTCTCCGAGTTGTTCACAAAGCTTTTTTCTTTCTTTCTCTTTCTATCTTCCTTTCCTTTTCTTTCTTTTCCTTCTTTCCTTTTTTCTTTCTCTTTCCTTTTCTCTCTGTCTTTCTTTTCCTTTCTTCTCTTCCTTTCCTTTTCTCTTTCAACTCTTTTCTTTCTTTTATCCCTAGCAGCGCTAAATCCTCTTCATACGTCACCGCAGGCTCCGCTGTATAAGTCGCAGTACACGTATTCACGCATGCACGGCAGCCGTCGACAGGTTTTTACCGCATGCAGGTTTTATCCGTTGCCGGGCTGGATCACTCATCACTGTCGGCGCTGACCATGCCTCTCGCTATGGCGTACATATTTTTTTCTTCACGGCCGACGGAACGGGTTCGCCGCTGCCGACGACCCAGCGACTACGCGTGCGCTTTACGGCTGCACCCGTTGTCGCGGCTGAGAGTTTTCCCCCGAACGAAGCGCGCTTTTGAAGCTTCGAATTTGTCGTTTTTGTAGACACTGAGAACGAATCAAATCTGTATTAGAACTAAAAGTTACAGCTAAGAATGTTCAACAGCGAAATTCACAACCAGAATACCCAAATGTACCAAATGTACCAAATTTACCTCCCCCCATGTCTTTCTTCTGTCCCTCACCTCTTTTATTTCATTTCTCCCACCTGCCTGCTATCCTTTCTTTCCGCTGCCCCAGCTCAGGTGCCGCCGCACGTGATGGCAGAAGCCGGGGCTAGCAAAAATCTTTTACCTTCCTTTTATGTTATTTTAAATAAACCATTACTACTACTACCCGCCGCGGTGCACGTGACTCAGTGGTTAGGGCGCTCGGTTGCTGATCCGGGGTGCCCGGGTTCGAACCCGACCGCGGCGGCAGCGTTTCGACGGAGGCGAAACGCTATAAAGCACCCGTGTGCCCTGCGATGTCAGTGCACGTTAAGGATCCCCAGGAGGTCGAAATTAATCCAGGGCTCTCCACTACGGCACCTCTTTCTTCCTTTATTCTTTCACTCCCTCCTTTATCCCTTCCCTTAGGCGCGGTTCAGGTGTCCGATATGTGATCAGATACTGCGCCATTTCCTTTCCCAAAAACCGGTTTATAATACTCAAATGTGAAGATTATTGAGCACTCACTCCACATCCACCGCGGCATTCATTTCTCCACAACAGGCTCGCTGCATGTTTATTCCGTACCTTAACCCCCCACCCCCACTTCGGCACGCAGTTATGCGATATGGTGTGTGGCAGAGGTAAACATTATATAGCAGGCTATTTTCCTTACATGCGCCCCGGTGAAATTCGTTTTTATGTCAACATACCAGAGGAGCCCCCAATGCTTTGTTGATTCTGGCACCGGGACAAACGCTTGCGTGAGGCCGGTGTTTACTTCCTAGCTCACGCAGATCGGCTGATTCATATCAGTTTATAGATTACTGCGAACGCTGTTTGCGGAACTCCATTTCCCGGAACTGCCATCGGTTGCCAAGAATACAGTGGGAGGGTCAGCCAGAGGTGCCTATACTCCGCACAGTTGCGTTTTCTTTATGAATACACTAAAAGACCTCTCTGTGTTACGCTAAACTGGATGTTATCATGTTTATGAGCATATAGTTTATCAGAATTGATGACAACAAAGAAATGAAGAGCACAACAAAAAGGTGTCGTTTTTTATGTTTTTCGATTAAGCTTGTGACTTGGTGATCTGTCAAAATGTCTTGCTTTTTAACGCAAAAAAGAAATCAACAATTTTTTTTTGTTGTTGATTATGTCAGGTTGAGACATCGCTGGCTCGGGCCTCGCTCAATGGCAAGCGGTGCGGTTGATCCAAGTTAGAGAACACGAAATAATCGGATATTTTCGAATGATCCAGCACGTGATCAAGTGTGAAAGCACGCCTTCGCTTTTACTCAATCGCCATATAATAGGTTTTCACGGCCGATATTTGTCAACCAGTTCGTTTTCTGTTACTGCCTCAATTTTTGTCAGGCGTGTTTTATGTTGGTTTTGTTAGCGGTTCTATTCTTGCTGCATTTCTTTACCGGTTTCACAGGTTGTAACTGTCCTATATACTTCTTGGCGCGGCGTCCGTATCCTTAAAGATTTCTTTCTTATTGCTGCCAATATTTTTTGGGTGTTGCTGCTTTTCCATCATTACTTTATTTTTGTACCTGATATATACATTTATTATTCGTCTCTGACTTTCCTGAACTATTAGTGCACTTCGTTAGTCACCATTTTGCCTTCTATGATTGTACAGCAGATTGGAGTGGTCGTGCATATAGATTGCGTGCGTGCAATGGGGTGAGAGAAACGCTCGTTTCGCGTGCTCTGGGTACGGGACCTCAAGAGGGATTTGGTGTGAAAGGAAAAGATTTTTAAAATTTTTTCTGCCTAAAATGCGAACGTCGTATACCAAACAGAAGCGTCGTGTATCGGGCACCAAGTTTCTGAGTCACGCAAGACCTGCAATCTTCGCCCATACGCTTTTCACAACGGGCTTAATTCTCTGAATCGAGAACACGACCGGCTTCAAAAGTGTCTCGTTGTTTCCCGAGGGCTCTCACTTCTTTTTTTGATCATTCCTCGCGTGCGCGATCGCACCTAGGACAAAAAGAAAAAAAAATCGGATTACTTGAGCTCACTCTGAACTATCGTCCAAGGACGTCTCCGCAGTGTGCGTCCCGCTCGAACCAAAGCGAAGTAGCGTTTTATGTAAGTGAATATACGTCGGCACAAAACGCAAGTGAACAGCTGTTCCCGTTATCCCCTGAAGGTGTGAATGCTATGTGTCACCACAACCGCGCAGCGTTGCAAAAGCTGCGCCATGATCGAGGCCCAAAGCTGCTGTGAGTGGGACGACTGTTTTTCCGGGGCGTGAGCGGTGTTGTTCACTCGCTGCCGCTTCGTCAAATACCTTCTCCATTTTGTTGCCTGTCCCCGACGACCCCTCGTGATTCGCTGCCGTAGCGGCGACCGAAGTAGCTCAGTTCTCCCAACCAAAAATCCCTCGTTCACAGATCACGTTTTCACTTTCTGCTCTGCTACCTGCCGCGGTGGCTCAGTGGTTAGAGCGCTCGACTACTGATCTGGAGTTCCCGGGTTCGAACCCGACCATGGCGGCTGCGTTTTTATGGAGGAAAAACGCTAAGGCGCCCGTGTGCTGTGCGATGTCAGTGCACGTTAAAGATCCCCAGGTGTCGAAATTATTCCGGAGCCCTCCACTACGGCACCTCTTTCTTCCTTTCTTCTTTCACTCCCTCCTTTATCCCTTCCCTTACGGCGCCCCTCAGGTGTCCAAGGATATATGAGACAGATACTGCGCCATTTCCTTTCCCCCAAAACCAATTATTATTATTATTATTATTATTATTATTATTATTATTATTATTATTATTATTATTACTCTGCTCTGCTGACTGAAGGTGCTAGCGCGCAGGGAACGGTTTTTCGGCAGTATTGTCAGCGGTGTATCAGAATACAGATAAGACGTGCGAACTATAGCAGACTGGTTGACTAATACCGAAGAGTTCATTTTGAACTATTACTGTTAGGCTCCTTAATTATTGAGAGGCGTGCAGCCCACCGTAACTTATACCGAAAACAGTTTTTAATAATAATAATTGGTTTTTTTGGGAAGGAAATGGCGCAGTATCTGTCTCATATATCGGCGGGCACCTGAACCGCGCCGTAAGGGATAAGGGAGGGAGTGAAAGAAGAAAGGAAGAAGGAGGCGCCGTAGTGGAGGGCTCCAGAATAATTTCGACCACCTGGGGATCTTTAACGTGCACTGACATCGCACAGCACACGGGCGCCTTAGCGTTTTGCCTCCATAAAAACGCAGCCGCAGCGGTCTGGTTCGAACCCGGCTACTCCGAATCAGTACTCGAGCGCCCTAACCACTAAGCCACCGCGGCGGGTCATAACAGTTTTTAAAATTTCGAAAACGCGGTTACCCTTGGCGCTGTGAGCAAACAAATTTTGGCTACATCGTGCCAAAATATACGCTCTTTCGAGAAGCTTGCAGGCAAAGCAACCTCTCCAGAATACGTAACTCGTGGAAGCAGCCAAAATTTGTTGGGCCACTGCGCCGACAGTAACCGCATCATCGAAATTCTAAAATCTGACATGGGTATTACTAAGGAGCCTAAAAGTAACAGTTGAAAGTTAACTATTAAATACCAGTTAACCATCCTGCTAGTTAGCACGTATTAGCTATATTTTGATGCATACTACACCGTTGACAATACTATGCCGAAAAAAAGCGCTCTTCTAACTCTAAAAGCCTATATTTAGTTTGGTTTATTGGGGTTTTACGTCCCAAAGCGACCCAGGCTACGAGGGACGCCGTAGTGAAGAGCTCCGGAAATTTCGACCACCTGGGGTTCTTTAACGTGCACTGACATCGCACAGTACACGGGCCTCTAGAATTTCGCCTCCATCGAAATTCGACCGCCGCGGCCGGGATCGAACTCGCGTCTTTCGGGCCAGCAGCCGAGCGCCATAAGCGCTGAGCCACCGCGGCGGCCCTATATTTAAAAATTGCGTAAAGACTTAGGTGAAACACCCTGTATACTTCATACCGATGACGCGCTCCAGGTAGCATATACCGCTGACAAATTGCAGGATCAAGGAATGAAGACAAGAACTTAATATACAAAACACAATAACGAGAAACAATGCGCCATAAATTTGTTCGGCATATCCATAGCGGGAAGGTGGTGAATAAAAAATACACGGCACAGACTATATGAGAATGTCGAAATGCCTCAATATTATTAGGATGTGGGCCGAATCAGAACACCAGCGCCTCAGCGGGGTCGCATCCTGGCCACACATGAGCCCCACCCTATCCCGCCGGCACGCGGCTTTACCACTTTGTGACGCGAGACGGAGCCATATATCTCTAATGATATATCAGCCGCCCGCAACAGCTTCTTCGTTATGTGGGATTGTATATAGTAGGTGGTTTCGCGCCTCATCTCGAGAATGTTGCCGAGGGCGGCTGTGATTCTGTTCTTCGGCGACTGCGGATCTCATTCTTTGCGATTTCCGCCGCCGAGTCAATAATATGCGGGTGCCCAATAAACAGCTGGTCCTGGTGCCACGCTGGCCAGCTCGTCTGTTATTTCAAGGCGTTTTCACCACCATGTGACAGCATGTGTAGGACGTCGTATAAAACAAGCAGCGTTAATAATAAATAACAACATCTGTCGCGAGCACGCAAGGAAATCAAGCATTGTCTATTCGAAAGCCAGAGCTTCTCTTTGTAGGCGAGTGCGGGCGGCTCGGGAGACAAGTACCCCCAAATACGCGCGAATCCTGCTGCTTTGTGTCCTCGTGGAGATTTCTGCGTTCCGAGTCGTCAATCATCGCGCCTGCAGGCCGCAGACGCGAGTGCGTTTCCCCTTCCCCGTCCCCAAGGGACGGGGCAGACAAAACGATGTTCCTTTCCCCCCGTTCCCAGCAGGCAGGGAAGGGGGGTCGGTGACCCGAACTTTGGTCGACCTTGAGCGGGAAGCGATTTGGTTGGACGCTGTCCCGAAGGGGAATGACCGAGGAGGCTAGTTAACAGGAGTCGTGGAACTCTCGGCGGAGAGGCATACGTGTGCGAGTGCTTCCGAGTTATGCTTCGCACCGACTCATGGTCCTAGCAGCCACCTTTTGCGCTGACAGTATTTCGCGGTTGCGAGCTCTGGCCAAAGTTTCAAATTATTTGTGAATTTGTGAATTATTTGTGGCCACCTCCGTCGTCTTCTAAATAATTTGCAAATGAAGTTCATATTATAGTGCCAAGGAGAAATGCCCCGCCTACTTGTGCAACGTGTCGCGCCGACTGAACCATTTGACAAACGAATATATGGTGTAACATCATGCTCTAGAAATTAACTACCTCCCTCATCAATCGAACGCACCCCCAGATTTTGCAGCCTGAGGAAGAGAAAAATGGCTACAAATCTCCAAGGTGTACGTGCAGCACGGTTTCGCCTACGTGCGACCAGTCGTGAGCGTTGAAAGCTGGATTACAAAAAAAAAATTAAAAAGAGGAGACTAGCTCACAACACACAGATCCACTTAACACTTGCGCTGCTCGTTTAAAAAAAAAGTAATCAGCACGTTAAAACAAATTAACCACGCGTATAAAACAGCTGTAGATAGCAGCCGAAAAAACAGGTTACGAAGCGACATCGGTCAAGGTCACTTAGATTTTTTTTGTTGTCGCTTTTCCTTCACGCGTACTTTTCCGGCATCCTCCGCACTATATGGAGCGGTGACGACGGCATACAAGAGCACGGACGGTGGCGTCGCGAGGCTTTGAATTTTCCTCTTCAGTCTGAATTACCGCGTGAATAGCGTGAATAAGCTGGGCGATCTGTCGCACACAAATCCGCGCTTTCCTCTTTCCTTAAAGAGCGCCGCATTTCCCTCTGAAAGCGGTCCACTTCTGTCTAAGGTGCAGGAGGGGTCACCGATAACAGCCATCTCTGGCATCATGCACGTCAAGGAGCAGCGGACACGAAAACATCGCCCCACCACATCACGCGCGGTTTTGTTATTGCCGACAGTAGAATAGGCGGTACTGCAATTAACTGCGCGCACCTGAAAGCGCACGCGTTCTTCTATGTTGTTGTTTATTTGTTTGCTTGGCTTCCTCAGAATCGCGGCGCTTGAGATTTCAACATCGTGATGCTTAGCGATTCGACTGGCGAGGAGTGACCTTGAACCTTTCGAGTATGCGGGCATGGGGGGGGGGGGGCGGTGCCCCTTAATGAGGCCTCTCCTGTAGATCTCCCTCCTCTCAGGGGGGGCACTGCCGTTCTAACGGGTTGATGTCGTTCCGCCTTTTTGAGCAGAACCGTGCTGTAAGGCTATAGAAAGAAAACTCTGTGCGTACGTATCAAGTGTATGATTTTTGTAATACGGGGTTTAAGGGGCCGAGGCTGAATATGAGTCCTATGAGAGATACCGTATTGAAGGCCTCTATAGTATACGTGAGGTTCTTTAATGTGCGCTGACATTGCACAGCATAGAAGCGTTTTCTTTCGCCTCCATGAAAGAACGTATAATGTTGAGTAGTAGTAAGTTATGCTGGGTTTATATTGGCGCATGAGCAACTACATAAGGGTTTAAATTAGTTTAAAACATCAGTCAACATTAGCGGCGAGCAGTGACAAAAATACTCTTGGAGTTCGTAGAAGAAAGCGGTATAGAGACACCAACATTCAGTGATTCAGGCGGAGCAATTGCCGACATTCCGTCTGTATATAGGCTAACTTCGCCTGTGCATAAACACCACAACCACGCACAGCACGGGTGGTAAACGTGGACTGTGTAAATTGCTTGCCGCGGCGTCCAGTTGCTGGAACATGGACTCCATGTTCTGGCTGCATTTGCGATGGTAGCAATATTTTGTAGGTGCACTATGCAAAAACATCTCCTCCGCCCTTCTCCCTCCCGCCTTCATTTATTTCGATGCGCGTTCAAAGCGTCAGGCGCATTCCATTTGATATTCTGCTGGCAGCTTCATAAGCTCGGAACAAATCCGATTTCGGAGCCCTCCACTACACGTCATCCAGTGTGAAGCTTTCGGATGTAAACGCATCATATTTTCGGCCGTAGGAAAATAAACATATACGCGCTCAGTAAACGGAGCAAGCAAACAAACAACATGCCACAGATATCTACCACGGTATGTATACGCACCACCGCCCGCGATCGTTGTGTTTGCTGCCCCTCGCAGTATAAACACACAGACACGGCCTCACCTGTCCCGTGGACTTCACCATCGTGGTCGACCGTCGTGTACGGCTGTGTACGAGCAGCTACCGGCGCCGTGGTTGGAGGCTCGCTTTCGAGCGACGCAGAGACGGGCTGTCCCGGGCTCTTCGAGCAGCTCCGTAGCCGTCACGCGACAAGTGAGCCTCTGGTACAGGAACAGACGCCGCGCGGTTCTCTTTCTTTTTTTTCCTCTCCCTTTCCTGCTCAATGGTGGTGGTGGTGGTGGTGGTGGTGCGACGGGCGTCGGAAGACGTGCCTCCCGGCCGTGAACACCCCTGCTGAGTGGTGTCTCTGTACACGCACGCACGCACGCTCACAAACGTGTACATACACGTACGTACAGAGGAAAACCGGAGCTTCGTCTGCGCGCAAGAAGTACTTCGCGCTCCGCGGACAGGGCGAGAAAAAGGAAAAAGTCGGCTGCTTCGCGAGGACCCGCGGGCCCTGCATGTTGGCTGTGCGTGCACGGAGCACGACAAATAGCGGACGCGGCCTCGCGTTAGTGAAAATTGCAGGCTTTAGTGAAGGCGTATACGAGAACCACTTTCGCTGCTCGCAAAGCTAGCAGCAGTGAATAATTATAAACACAGTCGAACCCCGTTATAACGAAATAATGGATACAACGAAGGAATGACAGTTTCCTTGGGAGCTAGGTCAACAGGGGCTATAACGAAGCTACGGCTATAACGAAGTAATCGCCCGGCCCCATTAACTTCGTTATAACGATCGGTTCAACTGTATACAGCTCAAAATGGCTGCACCATATGGCCTATATGAACATACGACTATGTATAGATTGCAAATAGCCATTTTGACGAAGCTGTGAAGACAGGAGTGTAGCCTGTATAGATCATTGCAGACAGTGTAAGATTATACTGAAAGAATAAGCTCCAACACAGACACAGGGGTGTTATTTTCTTGTGTTCGTCTGTGTTGTCGCTTATTCGTTCCGTATCATGCACAAACTAGCCCAGCAAAAAGTTCTGCTACAGTAAGATGAGCTGCAATATGAGGATAATTCTTAATGACATATGAGACAAGATATGGTGTGTGATGTCGTTAAATGATTAGTCAAATCGCACCTCGGAGGCGGGAAGGCCCCTCCGCACGGGGGAAAGGGAGCAGTAAGGCAACCGATATGCTCTCTATAGTGAACTGTAGTGAACTCGCGTGTTAGGCATACCGGTTGAGGTCGCGACCGCATAGGCATACATCGCCCATTGACGTGTAGCCGACAGTTCGTCGTGACTTTCGCAATACCAGGAACGATCGGCGTCTCTCACGCGCATTCGTTTTTCCTTAACTATACGCCTAGCGTGAGCGGAAGCAGAGCGGCGTGCTATATGTTTGCAACCTTTTCTATATATGCGCCGTAAGCCGCTCGTATAGGGTTAAACGCAATTGTCCGATATATTCAAGCGGACACAACATGTGTCCAGACGCGGCACCAGGAAGGGCGCCCGTTTATTGCAAAGCCCGGCTTCGGCAGCGGCCTTCAAGTTCAAGGCCCCGTTGCGCGGAATGTCCCGCCACAAAATTACCCCAATTATCTCTATTCGCGTCCCCCGGTGGCGCGATTCGCCCCCTCACGGAGCACTCCTTTGTTTTCTGCAATGCTGAGTGCCTCCTTCCCTCCCCCTTCGACTGCTGCCTGCAAGCTTCCTTCTCGCTGAGACTCGTTTCGGGGCGCGAGACAAGGCTGCGGTTCTGAATGCACCATTGTTCTGTGGTGGCCCGAGTTGGAGGTCGGTCCTTTTAAAGGGCTTTCCAGCCCGCTGCAGCGCCAAAGTGGGTCACCGAGGAAACCACATGCGTCACTTAATAACGCACTTTCACGCGATCAGGCGTGGTAGCTTAGGCGTCTGTGTGGTTAGTGCATTAAATGCGGCACAAGCATACAGTTGTACAAAGAGGAAGGGGAGTCTCACTACGACGAAGCAAATGGTTCTGAAGTGCCCGAAGCATGACGCAAAACGCACAAAACTTCCCTTGTATCTGACCATATACTTTCTTACTCTACAGTAAAAGGATTTTCAACAACTGTAGTCTTGAGGTGTGAACGCTTGTTCCATATTTAATTCTCTTTTTTTTTTTCGTGAACTGGCGCGCTTCTTCGAAGCCAAAGTGAGCCGGGGAAGTAACTCAGTCTTATTCAGGAATGGAAATACTTTCGAATAGGCGGACTCGTATACAAATAGCTAGCAACGCTTAAAACACCTATATTACTATAAGGGAGTTAAAAAGGGACTAATCTGTCCTCAAGCGCATTCCATTTGGATTGCCGGTATATGTATTTCGAGAAGTTCAGCGCTCCAACCACAGGTTGTCTTAAAAGAGCACCCCGCCCCGCCCCGCCCCCCCCCCCCCGCCCCCCCCCCCCCCCCCCCCCCATCCCCGCCAGCTACCCCGAGCGAGAAACTGTCAAATGAAGAACTGTACCAACCCCTGTCTGCGAATGGAACTGATCAGCCACGAAGACATGCATTGTGCTAATGAGGCCGGCCGTAGTAATCCAAAGGTCATTGTCGCATTAGCTGATGCACTCGATAAGTGAAGAGACAGCACAAAGAGCTCTGCTAAGAGCTCTTGTATCATCCTCGTGCTGCTTCGCGCTGCCCAGAACCTGCTACTACCGTCATTATTTTTGTTTATAACGGGAATGCAGTAAACTATTCTGGATAGAATATAACTACACAACATAGAGAAACAGGCAATATACCTCCGGTAGAAGCCAAAACGCGCCACATATACGGAGGTCGTGGGCGCAGCCGTATACTATACATCTCGCTTGGCAACGGGTGGCCTTTTCTTATTCGTTCTTTTTTTATAATAGATTTTCCTTTCCTTTCCCACTTGTAACGCTGAAAGTGCTGCGGCTGTCATTCTGGAGCATTTCTTTTGCTGTTGTTGGGCGAGGAAGCCGATCTCTGAGCATTTTTTTTTTACATGCAGCAGATGTCGCCATCAAGCTCCGCGACCAGAAAAGTTTCTCTCTCTCTCTCTTCGTTTAGTAGGTGACTGCGTCCGTCCCTCACCCCAACTATAAGGTAGCCAATCAGATATTGGTTCACCTCCCTGTCTTTTCTTTCCTCTGTTCCTTCCTTCTAACCGTCGTCATCATCTACATCGCCAGCCTAACTATATAGCCCACTGCGGAACAAAAACCTTTCCCATATCCCTCCAGGTAACCCTGTCCTGTGTCATATGCGGCCACCTTATCCCTGCAAACTTCGTAATCTCTTCCGACCACCTGACTTCCTGCCGCCTCCTGGTGTACGTTTGCCTTGTTATGGTATCCGCTCCGTTAACCTTGACGATCATCGGTTATATATCTTACCATCGTATTACATTCCCTGCCAATGCCCATTCATTCTCCTTGATTTTGACTAGAACGCCATTATCTCGAGTCTGGCCCACTCTGCCCTCTTCTGCTCTCTTAACGCTACGCTACACCCTTCATTTTCCTTTCCATACGGCTCACTGCACCGTCCTTAATCGAAGTTAAGCCCTCTTCGTTAGGCTCCAAGTTTCTGTCAATCGGTGAGCAGCGGTAGGACACAACTGTTGTATACTTTTCTCTGGAACTAATAATAGTAATAATTGTTTTTTTGGGGGAAAGGAAATGGCGCAGTATCTGTCTCATATATCGCTGGACACCTGAACCGCGCCGTAAGGGAAGGGATAAAGGATGGAGTGAAAGAAGAAAGGAAGAGGTACTCTGGAACTGCAATTCATGATCTGTGAGTACCTGCTAAGTGCGCTCCACCCACTTCATACAATATCAGGCGACTGAGTAGCGAGGTGGAGCTGCAATAAACGTTTTTCCTAAAGATCGCGTCCCGGAAACTTTTGTCCCCAGGCAGAATACGTCACTTAGAAATGGCAGAGCAAGCGAATAATAATTTAGAACTGACGGAAAATGTACGCAATGAGAAGCGCCCATATGAAAGGACGAAAATGAAAAATGAACTGAAGGTCACGCCCCTGACAATTCGTGACAATTCGTCACGCCCCTGACAATTGCTCAGCCGGCATTTTACTTGCAAAATTTATACGAAATTTAAACGAAAAAAATTGAAAATATGATATCTTTCTGTTAACCATGCACTGTAAAGGCCACAGTGGTTATATTCTGCGCCTTTCTGTATCACCTGATCGATGGTATGAATATGGTCTACTGTCGAGTAGCCTTCACGAAAGCTATAGCCTATCCCTTTGGTTTATTGAAGTTTCACTGATTTTATAGAAGCGATTCGTTTAGTAAATACCTTGTAGGCAACGGACAGTAAACGTTAGCGATGTAACTGCTTCAATAAAGTAACTGCTTTCGCAGAAGTTTCGCATCAGATATATCTGATCTTCCCGCAATTTTTTAAACCTCCGCCCGCTGCAGTGGTTCAGTGGTTATACGGTGTTCGGCCGCTGAGCCCGAGGACGCGGGTTAAATTCTGGCCGCGGAGGCCTCATTTCGCCCGGCCTCATTTCGATGTAGGCGAAATGCAAAACCTTTATAAAAGTGGTCTATATACAGTCTATGGACTTCCTATAGACTCTATTGCCTTCTTATAGATTTTTATTTTTGTATATACACAGTCTATAGAGTGTCTATAGACAAAAGTCTATTACAACTGTATGGCCATAGATCTATAGATTGTCTATAGATTGTCTATAGGATTTGTATTGCCTGTAGACTATTCTCTAGGATTTGTCTATGACAGTCCATAGACGTTACAGACAGAAGTCTATGGACAGTCTATATGTCTAAAGAAATTTTTTTCAGGGAGGTGATCGTGTATTGCGCAATGTCAATGCACGTTAGAGATCTCCAGCTGGCCCAAATTCTTCCGGAGCCCTCGACTACGGGGTCCCTCTTTCTTCTTTCACTCCCTCCTTCACCCCTTCCATTACGGCACGACTGAAATGCCCGCCGACAAGCTTTCCGTTACCCCAAACTATTTTGTTGAAACCTCCGCCAGCGATCATGCGCAGCGAAGCATGCACTTGCACTCGGTACACTGCCACCGCATCGCACCACGCACTACATGACTCATACCTGTGGGTTCACAAAAGGCATGTGCCTGATTTTCTTTCCCGCATCGCGCAGGCGGCAGGCGGGGAAGCCGCCTCTAATCTCTCTTTCCGCGCCATCGCCGGATTTGCCGTCATTTTCGTTGCTTCCGGGCCTCTTTGTTCAGGGCCTCATTTCGCCGCCCATTTGTCTCCGCTGCACGGACCCCGTCGGGCGTAGATTTCCGACTGCTCGGCCGCAGCAGCGCGCGCGCCCATGCGCAAGCGGACCGACGGTGCGTGTCCGTCGCAGCAGCCGAGCCTGCACGGACACCACGGAGGAAACAGCGCCGCTGCGGTTTGCTCTGACCCGCTGGCCCGGAAAGCGTGTACACGCGTACGCCGTCCGCTGACTTGAAACACTCGAGCACGTGGCTTGGGCTGGCATTATCGCCTTTGTCCTTGCAAAGACTCCTTTAGACAGTCTATAGACTCTTCATAGACTTCTGTCAATAAAGCCTATAGACTCTTCTGGAGTAGCATGCTAGGCCGACCGACAACCAGGCAGACCTCTCCCATTCCATTAAAGTCCCTCCTCCTCCTCATCTATAGACTCTGTATATAGACAAACCCTAGAGAACAAAAACAAATCCTATAGACTGTCTACAGACAATCTATAGATTTATGGCCATATATCTTAATAGACTTCTGTCTATAGGCATTCTACAGGCTATGAGTAGGCGAAAAGAAATATCTGTAGGAAGGCAATAGAGACTATAAGAAGTCTGTAGACTGTCTACATAGCCCATTTTTATGAGGGTGAGCGCTGGTCGCTGGGACAGAGACCAGTCTGAGTGGCGTGATTGTGGTGATTGATGGTACCATGCAGGTGACCTGGAGCGCTTGAGCAGCCGGGGTGGAACTGCCAAACCGATCTTGTTTAGAGCAACCCCCTACTCGCCAGTAAATTCATACTGCAGAAATGCGATACCCAGAAATTTTCATGGTTAAAAGACACAAAGCGCCAACTGAGGACGTGCGCGCTGACGGCGTTTCCTCTGTAGAGCGGCGCCTCCGACTTGTTCGTGGATTTGGGTGCTCAATTAAGTGCTCAGGCGCGATGTTTTAGAAATAGAGAGAGAGAGAAACCCCGAGCGGTGAAATTGGGAATCTTTCGCGTCAGAGTTTAGAAAAGTCAGAAAAAGTACATGAGGTCCCCTGAGAATCTTTGCGAGAACAGTCAGCGTATATTATGCTAAGGCTCCCCCCCCCCCCTCCACACACACACACACACACGTGTGCGTACAAAATCTGATTTTATTAATTTGGTTACATGTTTACAACGTGAGACGCAAGGAGTACACGTAACAGTGCCCCCCCGCCCCCCCCCCCCCTCCCCCCCCCCCCAAATGAGACAATGGGATCCATGGCCATGAGATCCATGAGATCTGCATACAGCATACGGTGTGGAACACTTTATACTTTGCACTGTGGCAGCAGAGCTCAACATATATATGGCGAAATTCTAGAGGCCCGTGTACTGTGCGATGTCAGTGCACGTTAAAGAACCCCAGGTGGTCGAAATTTCCGGAGCCCTTCACTACGGCGTCCCTCATAGCCTGAGTCGCTTTGGGACGTTAAACCCCCTTAACCTAACCAAACCAGACGACTCCAAGGAAATAAACTACGCATGCACAGTCTTTGTCAAAAGTATCAGCCGAACGTGATTGAATCTATAGGCCGTTTAGTGGGACTCTTGCAGCATTCTTGGGAGTCGTAGCTTCTATATACCTTTTTTTTTTAGGGGGGGGGGGGGGGGGTAATGACGAGCGTACGCTTCCGGTGCACAACGAGCCACACGTCACTGACGAAACCTCTGGGGCTGTTTTCTTTTGACAAACGGTGTAAATGCATATTGTTTATGCACGTGGTCCTTTCAACATTTGAACGGGAGTATAAACTTAGCAGAGTCTGAGTTGAGAGAATAAATAAAGTTTATACAAGTTTTCTCAAGGGTATACACACCGATCGTCACGTCCATCCAATATAACAACCGCTTGCTCATTAGCACGATGTCAACTACTACGTGTACCGTGTTAATCACAGGCGGCGCACAAATAGTCATTGTTTGTGCGTGCGTTTTATATCGCTTATCTCCAGCAACGTATAGCGAAAGCGCACAACATGTCAAGGCAAAACTGTGCACCTCAACTCGGCTCAGACAGTACACAAACTGAACGACCGTCAAGATTTACTGTTTCGTATACGCTACCCACATTGGATCGTTTGTAGCGAGTGGACCTTGAGCTGTCTTTCCGATCCCTGCTTGTACGTCCGTCATCGACCAAAGCTTGTCATTCGCTCACGGTACATTACACTCTGATCTATACATAAGGGACGCGCACGCGGTAGAGTCCCGCGCGTCCTTATAGATCGCAATAACACGCGTCATTTGCGCGCGCTTTTTGCAGCACGGAAGGGGGAAATATGGCGGTCGCACATATGGACTGACCACGCGGACCCCGCCAAGCGCGACTGTGGGTTTTGTAGGCGTAGTACAGCGCCGTGCCCGTGTCGTCTCCGCCCACGCACAAACTCTGTCAAGGTCGAACATCGTCCGAGCACTGAAGAACGGGGCGTGTATCTATGGTTAAGACGCAATGGCATACAAGCTCCTGTCGTACGAGCAGAATATTCCGCGGCCCACGCGTCGAGCGCGCTGCCGCATTTAACTTATGCATATACGCATAAACGTGCGCGGCAGCAGCAGCGGCAGCAGCAGCAGCAGCGCTGGCAAACCGCCGACCGGCACCGGCACAGAGGCACAGAGGGCAATCAATGGAAGGCGTTGCCCGGGCGCTTCGAGATCTGGCGCTGATACTTTCGCGCCGCCGCTTTATTCTGCCTCGTATAGTTCCGGCTGTGGTCAGCCTCAGACTGCGTGTCCCCGCTGCCAAGAAGGAGAGCTTTCTCCGTTCTCTCCGTTTGGCAGGACACGCAAGACTGCGCCGCAATTATCCGCCGCCCGCGTACCGCATTTTCTTCCACATAGCATAAGGTGTGGAATCTGGCGTTGGTTTGACTTTGACACTACGCACCGGCTGCGATTCACATCGATTTTTATCCCTTGTGGCACCGCTCTATAGCTCAGCGAAAGGGGAACATAAAAAGGAATGTCTAAAAACAGGAAACATCTACTGAGGCTCGAGTTACACATTTAAACATCATTTTAAGGGTGGAAATTCGTTTACGGAGTAAATTGACGCAATTACGACACAATCGCAGCAGGGCGGCAAAAAAAAACAAACAAATATTATCCTTAAATCATTGTCTAAGTCGAGGTTACTATACAGGCCTCTTTTAGCGAACGACATCAGCGCACGTAATGGACCCAAGGTGGCCGAAGTGTCACTCATACATAGCCCATCTGTCGCTTCGGGACGTTAAACCCTTCAATTGATAAATTACATCGTTTTCCCTTTTAAAGAGCGCATTCATCGTCAAAACGATCAGCACCTGTCGAAGAAATGTAGTTAGCTCTGCCACGATGGGTGGAAAAATGGTAGAGCACCCTTGTTCCGAATAAGTGCACTTAACTGTGGCCAAATGAACTCCCATTGCGTTGTTGTTTCAGTCACCCTTAGACGTTAATATCAGGCGTTTAAGGACCTGAGTTTGGCACATTTAAACACCCTTATGGGTGTGAATTGGCTTTCAGTTTATACTGGAAAACGCAACGATTATATGCTGAAAGAAAGACTCAATAACCCGACTTCTGCTGGAATCATTAACCCGCGCTGTGGGCCTCACCGCTAACATTATATTTTGGTGTAAAACCAACAAGAGGTTGCGTGCTAAGTGCCCATGGGACCAGTAACGGCTCTAAAATTTCCCGGCAATGCAATTTCCTCTTCCTCCGAATGGATTCTTATGCCAGGCTTCTACAGTTAGTCACGGCTGCTTCGTCGAAAATAATGGTGGACATGGGTGCGTACAACGCGGAAGAAATTCACAGTCATTAAAACCCATGACAACATGAAGAAAACGCCAGTTTATTTCCCTTCATTTTATGAAAGTGACATAACCCAACTCGGAAATTATATTTAGACCTCATGGTTATGCCGGAATAAATTAGAAGAAAATAAAAAGCGTCACTGTTTGCATTACATTGGGCACAAATCTGTATAACCACACTTCGAAGGTGTATCCATGCTAACGGCAGCACTCAAAAACACCCACGGGGGTAAAGGAAAGGCTATAGACGTAACAAGAACGCCGACAATGTTATTCAGATATTGTGTTGCGTCTACCTTCTATCCCTTGTGTGTGTGCGTGTTTACGTGTGCGTGCATGCGTGCGCGCGTGCGCGATGCGATATGCATGGTGAGGCGCGGGGTGATCACCGAACAAGGAACAAGCTAACAGGAGTATATACTAAGTGCTCCATAATATAAACCGCTCGCAAGTCAATGGGCACGCGTGAGCGGCACTGCGCAGTCCATTCAGTCCAGCACAACTATAGCTGGCACAACGAACAGCGAGAACAAGTGAGAGTTGCGCTCACGAGGGACCGATAAAGCAGCGAAAACTCCAAATCAGTTTTATTAATTACAATTAGCGTGATATATATGCATGACTGCTGCGGGCTGACTGAGGAAGAGTAACTGAAAGCGCTGCATGCTCGTCTTTTACTTGAGCACCCATTAAATACCTTTACGCCTGATTTAACTCTTCTGTTTCATTTTATTGCTCGTTCTCACTTTTCTGAGCTTATTGTTCACTAAAGGTCGGCTGACTAGCCATGTATAAGTTAGCCGAATTAGTCTGCCATACCTCCGTTCCACATACTGAAAAACAGTAACCGCTTGAACTGAACCTGAACAATTGCGAAAATTTTGACACTGGCAGTATTCGTTGCGGACTTTCCGAGCGGCTATTTTGAGCGTGTACCCGACACAAAGCCACCTGCCCCCGTTTAATTCACCCCTTTACCTCCTCGTCCGATTTCATTTCTTTAGAATAGGGTGATCCTATCGGTTAGGGACATAGGGGAATAGGGGACGGGCGCGCCATGTAGTGAGCAGGCGCAGGACAATAATGGCCCTCCGGTTATTGTCCTGCGCATGCGCACTGGCGCCCCGTTATTCCCTTATGCCCCTAACCGATAGAGTCACCCTGTTCTAAACGTCCCTAATATATCCCGAACTGGTCCACGGCGCTAAGTGCCCTCGCTCCCTGCGCCAGTGATACGCATGGGCAATGCAACTGCTTAGACTTTTCTTTACATGGCAGCGTTGGGAGAGCAACCCGCTAATAGAGACGTTACAGCATAGCGCGATCCGCAATCCCCTGCCGTGGTCCGCTTCCGCGCGGCGCGTGCGCAGATCACCCCGAGGGCGCCAGATTGCGCCAGGCGTCGGCCAGCTGCGCACATATGGCACCACGTGGTCGGGACCAGTCAGCGCGGTGCTCCTGACAACATGAAGGAGGTATAATGCGGCAGGGATATTCGGTAGTCGGCTACATGGCACGGTGTGGACGAGGACACGCTTGCATGCACGGCAGCCAGATCACTCACGCCGTTGGAATGAGTTCAATGTTTCCGGATGTTTAAGCGCACGCCGGCCAGCGCGCAGTCCCCCGCGTTTGCGTCTCGCTGCGTGCGGTCGCGGCGTATATTCTCTCTCGCGCTGGGGCAGGAAATGGTTGTATAGTGTTTGCTTGCGCGGAGATATCTCTTTCCTTTTTATGATCGCCTATTATCAGGGGCATGCGGAGGGTTGCGTCGAGTGTTTATTACAAGTTCGGTCCAAACACCTGCGCGCTGTAGCTGGCATGGGTTCAGTGAACATTGTTTACAAAGGTGCATAGCCAAACGCGGGCGCTCGCTTGGCTGTCCACTTGCGTGCCGCTGCCCATATTAGGTGCTATACATCGTTGAAGGACAGCATTTTCCACCCACCCGAAAGGGAAACCCTGTCGTCTTGAAGGTTCCTAGCGGTCAACGAAATGATACCATTTCGCGGTTCGCGCTACGTCATATTACGGTCAACAACTATCCAGGTAAACGGAGAAGTACGGGGGAGAGAGGAATGCAAGTAGGGAGAACCTTCCCCCTTCCTTGTTGGAGATATCTGTGCACTCCTACGGCGAACAATAAATGTTTATGGGAACGAAAAAATGAAATGAAAATTGCCTTGGGGGCGAAAGGAACTGGCGCAGTATATCTGTCTCACATCTTGGCGGACACCTGAACCGCGCCGTAAGGGAAGGGACAAAGGAGGGACTGAGGGAAGAAAGAGCACACGGGCGCCTTTTGAGTTTCGCCTCCACCGAAGCGCTGCCGCCGCGGCCGGGTTCGAACCCGGGTACTCCGGATCAGTAGCCGAGCGCCGTAACAACTGAGCCACCGCGGCAGGTAAAAAAAAACAGTTTGGGGTAAAGGAAAGACGCAGTAACTGTCTAACTTGTCGCTGAAGTACATGGTTCCTCATTACCAAGCCTAATGAGGAACCATGTACTCCAGCGTCGTCCTCGTCAACTCCTTTTCTTGTGTACGCGTCCTGTTCCGCTGGTTTCTCTACCTGGTACCATGTACTCCACCTTTTAACAATTTTAAGATCTTGTACATTCACAAAGATAAACTAACTAGAGAAATCAGCGAAGCATTTCATATCCACAAAAACCGCGACACATGCGTAAACACCCTATCCGTCCTCGTTCATGACTGTGCACTATTGTATCTCGATCCCCATGACTGAAGTTGTCAGCTTATCAGTGTTGTTGGTGAAGCTCAGGAGCGCTCTTGGTTGTAAAGAGAGTATATTTTACGTGCTCCTCTTCAATAAACCTTCAGTTGCTAGTCAGCGCTTGTCCCGTTTTCTTCTTTCTTGTCCTTGCGCTGTTTTTGTTCGATTGCTGCGAAGGGCGACAGTGGCACCATCAAAGGAACTGCGCAGTTTGTAATGCCGGCCTTGGCGCCCTTCGCGTCATGGCGCTTTTCTATGCAAACAACAGATGGAGCCACTAACGCCCTTTAGCAGAGTCCGAAGTGAACGAGGTCGATGAGCGAACCCCCCACCTCCTGACTTTAGCCTTTGCGTGTTTTTTCTTTTTTCTTCTTTTTGCTCTTTTTGTGCGGTTTATCTTTCTTTCTCTCCTTGTGCGCTTCCATCTTCTTGTTTTTTTTTTTGTTTTTTTGGTCCGGGTGCCCAACCTAATGGTGCCCACCCGTTACAAAGGGCAAGGCCTCAAGTATCTATCTATCTAGCGAAAACCCGGAGTTGGCGGATTTCGGTTTGTTGATTTCGAGGCAGACGATTACGGGTTTGCATCGTGCGCGGCTGAACCAGGTAAGTACTGTTGACAAACTTACTACGGGACAAAAGTTACCGCAATACCCAAGTTCTGTGCCCAATTTCAGCGTAAACGATCCAGCGGTTGAGGCGAGAAAAATTTCATGTCTTCACGATGAAGATGCACAATACTGTACAGCCCCGATATGGTGCTACACCGGCTCTTGATTGTAAATTCACAGTTCGAACAGTCTTGCAATTTTGTTAGCTCTGCGGCAGACTGAACCGACTCAATGGTGGTCACCGAGTAACTTTTTTAAAAATCTTTTTCCCTTCTGTTCACTCCGATCATCCCTTTCCTCACTGCGTTGCTGAAACGTAATTCGCGCGTTTGCTTGCTCCAAAAGACTGTAAACACCGCCGCGGTCTCCAATTCAGCCCATCACTTTGGGACGTTAAGTTCCATATAATAGAGAATTGTGTTCGTTGCGCAGAAGCTCTTGCCATGGTTGCGTTATGACATGTTATGACATGTGTAAATCTATGGTAAATCTCCCCTGCGGGATAGCTGCCGTACAATGGTGCAGTACTACACTGGCCGCCATGCAAATTCGGTTCGACCCTTTGATTCAGCCTCCATGCCAGTTATTTTCCCGTAGATGTGGTATGTATATAAATACGGTATAGAGGGCTGCGCGTACCCTTTCTTCGCTGAAGTTGTCAGCTTATCAGTGTTGTTGGTGAAGCTCATGCGCACTCTTGGTTGTAAAGAGAGTATATTTTACGTGCTCCTCTTCAATAAACCTTCAGTTGCTAGTCAGCGCTTGTCCCGTTTTCTTCTTTCTTGTCCTTGCGCTGTTTTTGTTCGATTGCTGCGAAGGGCGACAGTGGCACCATCAAAGGAACTGCGCAGTTTGTAATGCCGGCCTTGGCGCCCTTTGCGTCATGGCGCTTTTCTATGCAAACAACAGATGGAGCCACTAACGCCCTTTGGCGAAAACCTGGAGTTGGCGGCTTTCGGTTTGTTGATTTCGAGGCAGACGATTACGGGTTTGCATTGTGCGCGGCTGAACCAGGTAAGTACTGTTGACAAACTTACCACGGGACAAAAGTTACCGCAATACCCAAGTTCTGTGCCCAATTTCAGCGTAAACGATCCAGCGGTTGAGGCGAGAAAAATTTCATGTCTTCACGATAAAGATGCACAATACTGTACAGCCCCGATATAGTGCTACGCCGGCTCTTGATTGTAAATTTGTCTTGTAATTCTGATAGCTCTGCGGCAGACTGAACCGACTCAATGGTGGTCACCGAGTAACTTTTTTAAAAATCTTTTTCCCTTCTGTTCACTCCGATCATCCCTTTCCTCACTGCGTTGCTGAAACGTAATTCGCGCGTTTGCTTGCTCCAAAAGACTGTAAACACCGCCGCGGTCTCCAATTCAGCCCATCACTTTGGGACGTTAAGTTCCATATAATAGAGAATTGTGTTCGTTGCGCAGAAGCTCTTGCCATGGTTGCGTTATGACATGTTATGACATGTGTAAATCTATGGTAAATCTCCCCTGCGGGATAGCTGCCGTACAATGGTGCAGTACTACACTGGCCGCCATGCAAATTCGGTTCGACCCTTTGATTCAGCCTCCATGCCAGTTATTTTCCCGTAGATGTGGTATGTATATAAATATACGGTATAGAGGGCTGCGCGTACCCTTTCTTCGTCAGAGTAGGAGCTGTCTTCGTCCACGGAGCAGAGGCTGCCGGTTACGAGTTCCAAGAGAGAGGTGCTGCTTCTCGCCGGCGCAGCGCCGCGCGCCATGTGGTCGGCTGCACACGGACGCCGCGGGTTGCAACGTTGCGCAGGCCTTCGTCAGGTCTCTACACCTCTGCACGCGCCGCACCCTCACCTGTGTTTCGGCCACCCGGAGCTCACGATCTTCCTGCGGCGAAGACAGTTGCCTCCCATGCGTGACCCATTGATCACAATGGGCCGCATACGTGCTTGTGTTGTTTCGCGTCTGCCTAGCGAACACATGAGTGTACGCCGTCGACAACCGTGTGCCACAAGATAAAAAGGCGTTCTCTTCATTACTTTCGCCAGGTGCGGGGTACATGAATATATAAAGCTGTCGTCCCTGTTGTGTTCTGTTTTGGCCAGGCCCATTTCACACAGCTGGCGCTCGGAACGCGTACTACATACGTGTACGAACTCTCCGAGACGCTGCACCGCCATGTGTGCTTCTCAATCTCTGGCGTGCCTGTTGCTTGGTAGTTTGTAGTGGAAACAATGAGGGCATCGCGCACAAAATGTTTCACACAATGATTTGACATATCGCGGCCCTTTTTGCAGGTTTTCGTGCGCTGTTTTCTATCGAACGAACGGCACTACTACCAGCAGCAAACGGTGAGAGCAAAGAGAAAGTTATGAAGCTGGTCTTGATGTTGACTATAATGTGAATTACCGACGAAGATTCATGACTGCTATCTGACGGAACAACCAACAATGCAGCAAGCAGTGGAAACGAAAGCAACGGAAGCATGGAATACATGGCATGGAATACATGCCAGCACGAAGTCAGGAAACGAGTCAAGACAAGGTGGAGCCGACGGGAGTAGTTGCGGTAGCTGCGCGCGAATTGGCGGCAAGTTGTTTGAGTTGGTTTCATATTATAACCGAAGTTCTCTGCAAAAAAACTGCCCGGAGTGTGGTGCGAGGCATGCGGCGTTCGTTTTTAAGTCGGCTGGATCGTCGCGCACCGCATGCTTAGGGCATATGATTTTGTCGGCCAGGAAGTGCGCGTTGCACTGCCTGCAAAGACCGTTGAAAACCGTTAGGACTCGTCCATCATGGAGCTGGACGATACAGACTCTCTCGTTAGCAATACACTCACAGTGTTTGGTGAACTACCATTCGACATCCTCGATCAGTCATGGATCGACACTGCGTGGGATGGCAGGTACACAGACGTTAGTCTCCCTGATGTTGACCTGTTGGAATCGTGCGAGGGAAACTGCCATGCTCTGCTGGACGCGCTGGCGAGCGCCTGCGAAGTTTGCGAAAAGTGGTCCCTTTATTTGGGGCCTGAAGACGTAGGAGAAGGAAACGCCGACGAAAAACTGTGGCAGACGCTCATGGAGAACGGAGTTCACTACAAAGCGCTTCTGGGTTTGGTGTACCTAGGCATCTGCCAGGGTAACTCGCCGGGCGCCACTTTCGCGAATAAGAGGATCGCCTTGCGGTTCTGCAAGCTTTACTTCAACCTCGTGCTGGTGCCCGGTAGCACGGCCTACCGGATTTTTCAGGAGAGCCTATTTCAGAGCGCTGTGCAGTGCTTTCGGCTTCCTAGCAAGAGCAGCTCTAGTGGCAGCGACGGGACGGCAAGTAGAAACTCGTCTCAGAATGCGTCCGGTCGAGCGTCAGGTCGAGCGGCCGGTCGCGGCGGCAGGCGAAAGCAGAATGCCGCTGCCTCTGTCTCTAGCCTCGATAATTGCGACGCGGATGGCGAAATTTCGGTCGCTGAAAGTGAGACCATTTCCGAGTCCATGCTGTTGGACTTCATGACTTGCATGACAGACACGCTCAGAGACCTCGGCTGGATGTTGCAGACGTTCAGCCTGCGTTCATACGGGGACGTGACTGACTTCTTGGTTCAGCACCTGTGCGAGATTACCCAGCTCGACATCCCCGGCGCTGTCGTGAACTTCAACATCGATTTCGAGCAGCGTTTTCGCGGCTGCCACTACCGCCAGCTGACGACGTACGCCTACTGCACGCTCAAGCTGCTGTGCTTGCCACTGCACGGCGAGCCTGCCGAAAATTTCCGCACCATCGCCAAGAGCCTGATGCCGCATATCCTGATGCTTGCCGCCGGCAATGCGCAGTCAGTGAGCCGACCCTTCATCAACATACGAGACAACGCCATCTCATTTGTGGGCCACGTGGTGCGGTCCTGCGAAGAATCGCTCAAAGACAGCTTCGAAGACGTGATCATAATCTTGATACACAATGTCGCATTCCACGCCGTGGACAGAACCGATTTCCGTCTCAAGACTGCGCAAGCCGTGCTCATGCTTATGGGTGACCTGAGCGAGGAGCGCTTCAAGCGTGTTGTCCAGTGGTTCATCAGACTTACCATGGTGCCGTTGGCCAACCGACGCGTCTTTGCACTCGAAATGATCTTGGCCCTCATCTGGGACGAGCGGGTGGCCGACAAACGTTCTGACCTGTTGCTTGCTGCCATGAAGCGTTGCAATGACAAAGCAGCCACAGTAAAGACCAAGGCATTGTCCGTGTTAGCGTCTGTCACAAACGAAAGTCCTGAACTCTGGGTGCCGTTACTTAAGGTGTCTAACCCAGTCGAGCCAGGCGGCGAGGGTGAAGGGGAACAAGTCGCAGTTGAAGACGACCGCCTCTCTCAACTAATGCAGGTGCTCAAGTACCGCACAGAGGACTCCAAGGTGAATGTGCGCAAGGCAGCACTTTCACTGTTGCAGAATGTGCTCTGTACCAGTAAAGACTTCATCAAGGAAGAGTATGTGGAGGTGCGTCTCATAACCTCTGTCTTCCTCCCTTTAGTTGTAGTGTTTTTCTAGGGTGCTGCGATACACCCCACAGCTGCTTTGTACCTGCCAGTCACCGCTAAAGTGGTGCAGAAGGCTGCGGAAGTGCTCTTTGAAATGCACTTCTATGCACCTCTTCAGGCTGTGCTGTCAGGCAGTGAAGAATTTTTTGCAACACCCGTGCGTTGTGTAATACGTGTACATTAGTAGAAGACTGTTCCCTCCAGCATTTTTGTTTTTGATGTCTAAAAATGAGAGGCAACTGTACGTATTCCACGCAGTGCACTGTTGTTGCTCATTGCCTGACAACCTCTCTCACCGAAAACAGTTGTATAAGCTAGAAAAGAAAAAAATAACGAAATACTGTTGTCGCCCCCCCCTCCCCACTAGCCATTTTTGCAAATGAAATTCATGTATCAACACTGATTTTTAGGTGCGGATCCCAGAGGTTACTCTACACTGCCATTCATGTCAAAATGGCGGGAACATGTCCTTTGTGGCAAGAGTGTCGTGAATTTGTATAGACCAGCAGCAAGATTTTTAAATCCAATTTTCTGGAGATGAATGAGTCTTTTACTGCTGGACAAAAGCCAGCTTAGAGAAAGAGCGAGAGAATTGTTATTTACTGATAATTGTAATTGGACGGAGTTTCTCTCAATATCACCAATGTTTCACATTGCTTTTTTGAAGAATTGGTGGCTTGATAAAAGGCTGTGCTGCCTGTTTTGCTTATATTGTGGTGTGAGTAAAATACCGAAGCATGTGCTGTGTAAGAAAGGGAAGGCTTAGATTTAATGACTAGGAAAACTGCATGGCACACTTTTTCTTAGAGGTGATTGCAAGTTTTTTAAGCCTTGATGCTGGTGCTGTTGCCACGCTCAAGCTGACAGACTGCACCTTGCCCTAAAAACTAAAGCTTCAGCACTTATCTTGTGGCAACAATCTCATGAGTAAATTGGTCTTTAAAGATGTGTCGTTAAACTTGTTTGGCATCATGCTGTAAATTTTGAAGCATGTACCTTCTAATTAAAGGGGTCCACGAACCATTGTCTGCCCCGACTTGTACCACGCCACAAGTAAGGGTTAAAACACTGGCTGAAAAGGTTAAAACACTTAAAGTGTGATCAAGCCAATGTAGCAAAGCAATTGAGAACACATTATTGCACTTCGGCTTCTGCGACGTTGTACCGAAGACAGAGTTCCTTCAGTTCGGCCTGCAGTGTAGGGAATATAGCAGCAGTTCGGGCAAAACGGTGCTGCACTGCTTGTAGCTTAATGTAGCGCAACGACAGGGCTGCTGGAGAAGCAGCCACTTATGCTGGGTAGCACTCCATTTTTGATCTTGATGCTGGCTGCCGGTCATCCGCCACTACAGGACCAGGAAAGACACCACGTTCCCCAAACATAGCCCAGGGACGTTTGACTACTGGCCTGAGCCACCAGAGCCACAATGTCAACTGACAGTAGAACTACGCTGCAACAGAGCTCAGGCCTTTGTCTAACTCTGTGCCTCATCAAGCATCACTATCGCAATCAAATGCGCAGTCATTCTACTGAGTGATGAACATGAATGATGAAAAAGACTGCGCGTGGCATGCAGACTTGTTTGCTGAGCTGAAAAGGGCTATAAGGCCAATGATTTAAGGTACAGGTGTACTTGTGGAACCTATTGGGTTTATGTGCATTGAACAGACAGACCTCCGAAACATTGCTTGAATTTGGTAATGAGTTGTTCTTCGTTGTAATTTAAACACCCTCTCTACTTGGAAAACAGAAAAGACCATTTGGCAGCTTATTGTGCATTGCCCTATTGCTGGCACCATGAATGAGCCCTGTGTTATGATGTGCATTGTGGAAACCATGAAAGCTTTTCTTATTTTTGGTGCTTGTCTGCATGTGCAAGTGAAAACCACCGTTGCTTGTGCTTGCAGGGGCTAATTTAGGCAAGTGAGCCAACAAGCTGTGACACATAGCAACATGAGCTTGACCTTTAGTAGCTACCTAAACAGCGCGATGCCTTTATGAGTATCATGTCAGTGCACATTAAAGAACCCCAGGTGGTTGAAATTTCTGAAGCCCTTCACTACAACGTCCCTCATAGCCTGAGTCGCTTTGGGACGTGAAACCCCATAAACCAAACCTTTATGAGTATTGATGGAAAAAAACGTGCTACACTAGGAAAGATATGACAAAACAAAACAGTTAAGGTACACAGGACAAGCGCGTTTTATTCTTTCCTAGTGTAGCACGTTTTTTTCCATCATTATATACAACCAACTAGCTCCCATTGTTGCCTTGCTTGCCGTTATAAGCTCTAGGCCAGCCGCAGATTGGAAAGGGTGGAAGATGATGTGGGGCTTCCCTGGCTGATCAGCTTTATGCTCACTTCTTACACTGGCCCTGGCGTTACCTGGCTTTTTTTTTTCCCATGTCTGGATACATTTTGTTGTGTAATGGTCATAAAGCCCAAGTCTCTCAATACTGTACAATCCTTTGCACTGATTCGTTTTCACTGGGAAAGCATGCAACTGAGACTACACCCCAAGCTACACTGCAAATCCGTCACATAATCAGTATTTTTTACTGGTTTATGCTGTGTCTTTTTTGTGAACAAGGGCGCTACTCACAGCTGATTTACTGAAGGCTGGACCAAGCATATACAAGGTACTTCACCTAAGACTACACAGTTTTTAAAAATAGGCTTTTTTTGTGTTGGAAGAGCACTTTTTCCAGCATAGCACTGTCAGCAATTTAATGCATAAGGGTGCTAATAAGACGTACTAACTAGCAGGTTGGTTAACTAATATTGAATAGTTAACTTTTTAACTATTACTATTAGGCTCCTTAATTATTGACGTGTGTACCACACTGTAAATAATACCCATATCAGTTTTTAGAATTTCAAAAATGCTGTTACCCTCGATGCTGTTACCCAACAAATTTTGCCTACATTGCACCAAAATACATGCGTTTTCAAAAAGCTTGCAGGCAAAGCAACCTCTCCAGTGCTCGTAACTCGTTGAATTAGCCAAAATTTGATGGGCCACAGTGCTGAGGGCAACAGAGTTTCCGAAATTCTAAAAACTGATATGGATGTTACTTACGGTGTGCAACACACCTCTCAGTAATTAAGGAGCCTAATAGTAATAGTTCAGAAGTTGGTTAGTCACCAACCACCACGTGGGTGGCCACGTGGTTGGTGACCAACCACGTGGAGAGAGGGAGAGGAGACGGGGGGGAGAAAGTGAATCACGTCCAGGGATGAAGATGAAGGAATTCCCAGTGAAACGGAGCGGTGAAAGACTGACTTTGCAATTCGACTAAGCGAGTTCCACTCGGCCGCCGTCACTATTCAATATTAGTTAACCAACCTGCTAGTTAGTACATCTTAGCAGTATTCTTATGCACTACATCCCTGTCAGTGCTATGCTGGAAAAAGCGCTTTTCTAACACAAAAAGTCTATTTTTAAAAATTGAGTAAAGTCTTCGGGGAAACACCCTGTATATATCCACAGGCCTGCAGATGCACAACCTTACAACGAATCTTGTTGACTGGCAGACGGGAAGTTATACCACGTGCAAAAGAAACTTCATCTCTGCATTGTACAGCACAATTGACGTGTCATTAATGCAATCTTGTCCTGCTTTTCTGATAGAAAATGCCTCCAGTGTTTCACGAGCAGTTTATTGCTTACTTTTGCCTAGGATTTGCCTCTGATTTTCCTAGTGGTATGCCTAAAGAATTTTCCTAGTGGTATGCCTAAAAGGATTTGCGTAGTGGTACTTTTGCATAGTGGTATGACAGTCTTGAAGTAAATCAACAAAAATGGGGTAAGGCAAGACGAAGAAAAGCCGTCTGTGTGTGGATAAGGTCGCCGTCATGCTTGCACATGTGCGCAGATCCTGAAAGAAAGCTGCCTGGATCTAGCTCTGCTGGTGCGCAAGCAGGCGTTGCATGCCTTGACCAAATGCTTGCGGGTGCACCCCCAAGAGGAGCTACTGCAGCGCTTCTGGCTGGAAGGGGCCCTGCCATTGGTGTTGGATGCCGAGAGTTCTGTCGTGGAGAAGGCTGTCGAGGCATTCGAGGAGCTGATTCTGGAACCACTGTGTCTCATGTCCCCGGGACCTGAGGCAAACCTGGCCTGGTGTCTGCTGGGACAGGCAAGTGCTTCTGAGGCCATTGCAATATCTTTGACTTGACTGTGTGCTGGCTGTAGCCGGTGGGGTTCGAGATTAACTGTAGAAGTTTGGCAGCACTCTTCATTAGCACTTGATATGTTTACCCCAGCTGTTGCAGTTTTATTCTAGTAGTCGCCCCTACATTCCATGCTACACCCATACTTGTAAACGACATGTATAATTGTGGGCACCACACACTGTGTATCACATACTGCATTGAAACACTCTTCAGGTATGGCAGGCAACTCATCGCCCTAGCAGTCTTTCATTTGCCACAGGAAGCTGAAATAAACTGCACGATGCAAGGTCTTAGGCTAAGTGGGTGACCAACTTCTCTGGTCTCCTGTTCAATAAGGAGATTATCTCATTGGCAGCAAGGATTTTTGAGTTGTTGTAGTGCAGCATGATTCCTTGCAGCCACGTTCTTGGGCACTTCTTATTGATGTTCCAAAAAAATAACAGTTAACAGTAAGAGGACACCGGTGTGTCATTCAGCAGCTGCTCAATGTAACCGTTACCCTATGACCACTTATTGCTAATGAAAGTTGCCAACATTTGTTTTCTCTCTTTGACATCCTGGGTTGTGACCACCACTTTTCCAGGGAAGCCCCAAACAGATATGCCGCTTTTTTTGTAGCGACAGCTACAGTACGCTAGCATTTCGAGCCTTCAGCGTACCAACCACGTGGAGAGAGGGAGAGGAGACGGGGGGGGGAGTGAATCGCGTCCAGGGATGAAGATGAAGAAGGAATGCCCAGCGAAACGGAGCGGCGAAAGACCGACTTTGCAATTCGACTAAGCGAGTTCCACTCGGCCAGCTGAAGCTATCACGTCACTCCAGGTTTAACCAGAGCAAACTTTTTTCCCTGTTCATGTTGGCGCATCCAGGTGTTATTACTAGTCATGATGTCTTCTAAATGGAAAGAGTTTCCAGTTTAAAATTGTTGTGCCATACTGTGGTCCCATCCAGCCTGAGCCAACTTTCCGCCTCAGTGAAAAATGTGTGGCACCCATTCACATGAAACCTGCCAGAAAAATTGTAGAAACACTTGGTGGGTCACTCATCAGGACTGCCTCAAGTGTTTTCATATACTGAGAGCGGATCTTTCTAACGAGCTTCTCCCACGAGTGATGCTTTCTGCAGTCAGTGGCATTGACCATCTGCTAGTGGGTACGTGTAGCGAAGCACTATCTCGAAAAGTATGTGACAGCAGTTGAAGTAGCTTTGGCTAAATATTTAAACCAGTTTTTAGACAATAAGGTGACATCACTTGGAAATCCCATTGAAGTTCTTGATGGGCAGGTCAAACCACAGTAGCGTAGTGCAACTTGCAGCAGCACATTGCTTGCACTGGGAGACACTGTGCTAGCGAACTGACAGTTCAACATACTAGAAAAAGCCAACAGTTATTTGCCCAACACTTATATTCTTCTAGGTTTCCAGTTTCCTATGTTACGAAAATTTTCATGACTCCTGCAAAACAACTTTGGTTGGCAGTCTTGAAACGAGCATTAAATGAAAGGAATGAAAATGTGTTGCACAATTTTACCATGGGCGGCAGGAACACATCGGAAACATACTACGAACAGCTCCATTTTATTTCTTGCCTTTTGCCTGGATAGATTAATACTGATACTATACCTGTCGAAGCATAATAAAAAAATTCCAGACGGTTTAGCATGAGTAGGCCAAAATCAGATTAGGTGCACTTGCACTTCTGTTTTCACTTCGGTTTCGGCTCGGTTTCGGTTCAAGGCTTGGTTTCCAAGGTCAAGCAGGCTTCAGGCAAAGATCTGCGAAATCAGACTTCAGCTCCACCTTACGGGTATGACGGGATAGCATTAATGGGTTAATGGCCATATATGCGGAATTGGTCATTTTCTACTTTACATTCATAGATCGCTGGGAGCCCTCATACCACTCCTGGTGCAGTGGTGAAGCAGTTAAGCAATGCGCCACTGCTCTGCGATGGCATGTGCTGCCACTTGCAGGACTTGTGAGACCCAGGTTGCTTCACGATCACGGAGAGAGGCTTTGGACAGACAAACATCGGTGAAATCTGAGATTGGGGGTTCTAGTGCCCCGCCGCGGTGGCTCAGTGGTTAGGGCGCTCGACTACTGATCCGGAGTTCCCGGGTTCGAACCCGACCGCAGCGGCTGCGTTTTTATGGAGGAAAAACGCTAAGGCGCCCGTGTGCTGTGCGATGTCAGTGTCCCCAGGTGGTCGAAATTATTCCGGAGCCCTCCACTACGGCACCTCCTCTTCCTTTCTTCTTTCACTCCCTCCTTTACCCTTCCCTTACGGGCAGTTCAGGTGTCCAAGATATATGAGACAGATACTGCGCCATTTCCTTTCCCCCCAAAACCAATTATTATTATTATTATTATTATTTAGTGCTAACGCACTAAAAGCAGCTAAACATTTATGCCAAATTTTGTCCTTCCTAAAATATTTATTTTTCTTTCCAGACTAGTGCAACTTTCTTACCTGACATTGGACACCATAATGAGAGGAGCACTGTGTAGTGTACACTGTTTAGCAGTACCACAGCATTCACATCCTGCGTGGCAGTGTGCAATTTCTGCAGAGCTTTACAAAAGTTAGAGCACAGAGAGGCACATGACATTCATGTTCATTGAAATTTGTTTTGTTGGGAGCTCTAATGTTGTAATATATTACTCTATGCTGGCTTTAGTGCATTAAAGTGGGAACTGCTATTGTCAGACCTCTTTTAACCATAAAAAGGAATAGACAGCTGGAAGAAAGCTTGCTCACAGAACAGCCTTGTTCCCTGGTGCAGCCCACTTGCATATGTTTCAGTGATTGCGCCCCGCAGTGGGCTTAATCAGGCTGATGGTGATGATGATGATTGTTTTTACAGGCATTTCTGGGACATGATACTTTAGGAGTTGTATTTCCAAGTGTATTTGTAATATAATAAGAATGTCAGACTAAAGTGCTTCTAAAAGGCTTAGTTGGCGTGCACAATTACGTGCTCAAAGTCACTGATATGATTTTACTGTTTTCTTTGCTTGTTCTTTTACCTCTTTGTAAACTGGCTGACACTTTGTTGAGCATACTAGACAGGAATAAATGCTCGCTTTACTTTCAATGTGTCATCCTACCTTTTCATTCTACTTTTCTTTCATTCATGATTTACCAGTGCAACTTTGATTTTGGATCAGTGTGCAAATTACGGTACATATGCACAGAATGGTATAGGCAGGTACCAGAATGGGCACATCCTCTGCATTGATAAAACGAAATTTTGTGCTCATTCTACGATCTCTGTGATTGTAGAATGGAGCTAAGGTGGCTCTTCCCATTTTAACGGAAAAGAATAAGGGTATTTAATCTAATTGTGATACCACGCATTAATTTCTTGATACGAAACAGTTGAAAGTGCATATTTTATGTTTACAAGAACTGCAACTAAGTTGGACCCAGCTGCACCGTGCATATCATGCGCATGCCTTTGACTGGGCCAAGGACTAACAACGGCCGCTCACCGCAACTTTTGCATGGTACTTTGGGTGACATACTGATAAAAATAATGTACTTGTTCCTCTCTCAACAAGTGTGTCGCTTACGGATGCCACATGCATTGTTGTAGTGCTTGCACTGTTTCATGGTATGATTTTAAAATGCACTCTGTAGGGCATTAAAAAGTCTTTCACTGCAGAAATGGAGTTCAGAATGACAGAGTAGTGGCAGAAAGTTGACTTTACTTTGTCACCAATTTTGCTGTTCAGGTATCGCAGGGCCCATTTCGTGAGTACCACAAGTACCTACAGCAGGCCGTGCTTCAGTTGCATCGTGCTGAGAAGATACGGTTGAACCAGCTGAACAGCCTGAAAACTCACGTGGGTGGTGCCAATGATGCCTCTGTCTGGCTACTGCTCTCAAAGCTGTCTATCTGCTGTGACCTGGGACAGGGCAACTTTGCCTTTAGCTACTGGAAACAGCACTGGGAGGACCATCCAGAGGGTTGCAGCGTCCCGCATGCCTCCAACGAGACCGTCAACCATGTGCTCATTGTCCTCAAGAAGGTGTCCCGCCACTTGTCCTCGAACGCCCTCAGGGAGCTAATTGTCGACATGGAACAGCGGTTGTCTCAACTGAGCCTCCCTGTTGATGTTATCCCTCGCACAGTGGAGTGCTTGCACAGCCTCAAGCGCAACCTACATCGAGAACGGCCTGAGCTGGGCGAGCGTGCCATTGAGGTCTGGTGCAAGCAGATGCTGGACAAGTGCCAGGCATTCCTCTCCGAGGCCGTTTCGGGAGCCAAGGGCGAGGATGGCGATCTCCAGGATGAAGAGCTTGTTCGCCACCTTGTGGTTCTCGGAGAAGCGGCGCAGCCTGCCCCTCGTGCTGTCTCTGGTCAGCTTCACCAGTTGGTCCAGGCCTGCATGACCAGTTTGGACCGTATGGAACCTGCAGAGCCTGCTTCTGGGGAGGATGCTGCAGTGTCTGAGCCAGATGCAGAAAACGTGGAGGCCAAGGACACGAAACCTCCCAGACGGTCTAGGGGTCGACTGGCAGGGCCCGGAACGAGCCATCTGCGGACCTCTCGGCGCGTGCGCGCCCAAGCCGTGATAGTGATGGGCATGCTCTGCATCCAAAATGAGATGCTTGCGAAGACTGTTGTGCCAACCATGGGCAATGCCCTGTCCAGCACCCAGGACCCGATGATGCGTGCGAACCTGATAGTAGCTCTGACCGACATGTGCAAGCGTTACGCTGTTTTGGTCGACCCGTACCTGCCTGTTCTGACACGCTGCATCAAGGACCCTGTTCCGGCTGTCCGCAGCTTGGTCCTCACGTGTCTGCTACAGCTGCTGCAGCAGGACTTTGTCAAGCTGCATGGCCGGCTTTTTTACCGGCTCCTCTCAGCCTTGACAGATGAGGAGCGTGAAGTCCGTGAGTTGGCTGAGTTTGGCCTGGTTGACTGCGTCCTCAAGCGGAGCCCGCACATATTCTACCAGCGGTTTGTAGAATGCATCTGCTACTTCAACTGTTACGGGAGTGGCGGCAGCAATCAGGCATCGCAGGACAACATTGTGGAGACATCCGAGCGAGACAAGCGCCTGTTTGGCCTTGAGGGGGCAGAGCAGCGCGAACGACGCATGTCATTGTATCGCTTCTTGCTGCTGAACATGTTAGATGAGGACCGTTTCAAGCTGACTCTGGCTCTGACCCAAAGCATGCTGACGCCTTGTACGGACGAGTTGGCCATTGGGCCCACATTGGAGGAGCAGTGCCCCGAAATGCTGTACGATGCCTTGCGGGTGCTCTGCTCTGATGAAATCAAGCTGCAGACGATCGCGGCCGCAGCTGAGGATGCAGCAACAGAGGAGGACCCTGCCCAGGCCCTGATGCACTCGACGCGCAAGACCCTACTCTCCACTGTGGTGAGTACTGGCAGCAGGGGCTTCTGAAGCACTGCTGCTCTTCTTGAGGTCATTGGCCCCGCATGACTGGTCATGGCAGTGCTTCCCCTGTAGGCTGTTCATTCTTTATTCCTGTTCTGCCACGCAGGCAAGCTAACCAGTTAGTCCTGTGCCTTCTGTTATCCTCAGCTCTGCATCCCTGCAGTCTGACTCTGGACAGTTTTAGCAGAGAATTTTTGCATCTTTTCGCTGCTTTTGCTGAATGCGGAGCCCTTCTAGACTCGCATCCATGAAGTGAAGTTTTAGCTGAGCAGTCCGAATATGGCGGCCTATATAGGGCCTTTAAAGGCGAATTGCTGCGGGCACTCACTTGATATGAATGGAAGAGCTACAGTTCTAAAAAAAAAAAGAGAAGGAAATATAGCCTATCAGTCTGCTGTGCAACAAAAGAATTTGTTCATGTTATTGAACATGAATGTATGATAAGAAAAAGTAAAATGGCGCCTGTACTGTGTTGGAGTGGTTAGTATTGCCAGGTCTGCTTGACTTTCCTCGCATGTGAGCAGAGCGGACATACTCTCGACTAAGTGGGAGTGCGAAGGTGCTTCGCTGACACTGTCTTCTGATAGAGGACAAACTGAAGTCGGTCTGTGTTGATAGATTACCGCACTCTAATGACAAAGATGCCACTTTCACTTAAAACAGAGCTTTTATAACCATGAAAGGCCAAAAAGTGAAATACATGTCTCATGCAAACTGCGGTGCATAGAGAGATTTTTTGCTTGTGAATCTCTGGGGCTAGGCAACACCACCATAGTCCTTGTTTTGGTATGGACGTCATAAGTTTGAATCGAGTGATGAGAAAATTTTTAAATCCAATTTTCTTGGCAATAAATGCATCTCATGCTGCCGCACATAGTTGTAGCTAGACAGAGCCACAGGCATGGTTTTCAGTGAGACCAAAAGTTTGATGGGGTTGTCCTTGGTGTCCTTTTAACACCTTATGCTTTGAGGGGTTGAATTCAGCGCTCTTAAAAAGCCTCACAGCAAGGCCAATATACTGAAGCAAGTTGCTTAATTTCCTCTTTTAATGTTGGTCTGATATCATCGCAGTAGCGTTAAGGGTCCCATGTCGCAGAAAAGCCGGCGTCGACATTGTTGGCTGTGAGCGAAAAATGCCCAGAGGAGCAACCTATGTGGTAGGTAAGATATCCTGGTCACGTGACCTCGTGACATCATCACAACCTGCCCACCGGTTTGTGAGCAAGCTGCCCAGCAAGGCAGGCGGCAGTTCAATTAATGATTGGTTGTGAGAGGCTGCTTGAGAAGAACAACTTGGGTCTCACAAGCCCCACCGGTGGCAGCACCTGCCATCGCGAGGCAGTGGCACATCGCTCACCTGCTGCACCACTGTGCCAGGAGTGGTATGAGGACTCCTAGGAATCTATTATTGTGACGTAGTATGGGCATGAGCCCATTAATGCAATTGCATCATACCGTTACGGTGCAGCTTAAGTGTTTCCTCCAGTGTTTCTCCCCTTCATTATCTCCAGGAAACACCTGCATGTAGAGGTTTTACCACTGTGTCAAGTTTCCAGCTCTCTCTTCAGTGCCTGCTACATGTTTCAGCCTGCAAAATGTCTGGCAACTCTGGAGTTAAATTGCAAAGGCACCACAAATGAACACTGTGGTAGACATCTGCGAAACATTTTGATTGTTCAGCTGTTTGGTTTGCGACAAGTTTGTGTAGAAAAATACTTGTACTTGTCTGGAATGCACACTTCCAAGAAACGAAGGGAGTAGTATGAAGAACTGCATGTTTCGTTGCTTGGAGATTTGTCTCTGCAACCTCGATGCTATGCTGAGGCAGGCAAAAGTTCTGTTGCAGCCTCATCATTCCAGCCTTGTCCAGCCTAGTGTGCTTTCGCCATTATCAAGGTTCACCGAAAGAACTGTGTCCTCATTGGGCTTATGCTTGTACCGACCAAGTTTAAATAGACCTGTTAGACCTGTCCCACTTTAAGAACACAGTGACTTTAGGGGGTGTGGCCTTGTGGGCAAGAACTCTCATTGTGGTCTTCCTTGCTCCTTGTCCTTCATTTTGCCTCTTCTCAGTTCTTGTGTACCCACTTTCGACTGGTAAGCTTTGCTTTTTCTTGGCACATGGGCAGCCTCCTTCCACATGCCAGATAATAATAATAATTGGTTTTTTGGGGAAAGGAAATGGTGCAGTATCTGTCTTATATATCGTTGGACACCTGAACTGGGCCGTAAGGGAAGGGATAAGGAAGGGAGTGAAAGAAGAAAGGAAGAAGGAGGTGCCGTAGTGGAGGGCTCCGGAATAATTTCGACCACCTGGGGATCTTTAACGTGCACTGCCATCGCACAGCACACGGGCGCCTTAGCGTTTTGCCTCCATAAAGACGCAGCCGCCGCGGTCGGGTTCGAACCCGGGAACTCCGGATCAGTAGTCGAGCGCCCTAACCACTGAGCCACTGCCGCGGGGCCCACATGCCAGATACAAATGCGCTTTCATTATAGGCTAGGAGAGGTCTGTTTCTTATGACACCATTTAGATATATCTACTGCTAGACTGACTTGTCAAGTTGTGAAGGTTGTGCCGCATACCTCTCGGCACTTTGTGAGGTGACTCACTCACAAACAAACAGCCGCCGCGGTGGTAGAGTTGCTATGGCGCTCGGCTGCTGGCCCGAAAGACGCGGGTTTGATCCCGGCCACGGCGGTTGGATTTCGATGGAGGCGAAACTCTAGAGGCCCGTGTGCTGTGCGATGTCAGTGCACGTGAAAGAACCCTAGGTGGTCGAAAATTCCGGAGCCCTTCACAATGGCGTCTCTCATAGCCTGAGTCGCTTTGGGACGTTAAACCCCCCAAAACCCTAATCACTCACAAACATTTTTCTCCTCCGCCCGCTCATCAGCACTTGATTCACGTTGTCTCAGAGACTCACTTGTGCTCGTACCCAAAGCAAGTATGCTGCAGGACAGGACATTTGAAATCACTCAACTCATGAAGTCAGCATGATGCATGGCAAGGTTATATGCATCAGATGGTAGTGTGTCTGTGAGCAGGTGTTGAGAAGGAAGGTGTGCTGTAAATGGCTGGTGATGAGCCCTAATGTGTATGCAACCATACGGGCCTTTACTTTTTAAAAAAATTTTGTGTAGCAACTGTTACCATTTGTTTTTAAATCGGCTTGTATCCTTTTTTCTTGCTTCCTCTTGTCATTTCGCAGTGCATGTTCTAAATTACATCTCATGGGAACAACCAAAATTCATGCTGGTCACAGGGGCTTATGTCCACTTAAGGGCTCAGCGCAACATTTACACAGATCCACTCACAGGGGCTCATCAAGCATGCGAGTGTGAAGAAAAATGAGTGCACCTGTGAATGAACCTGTGGTGCTCTGGTGTGCTTGTTGCACCGCTGGTAACTTGAGGAATTACGTTGTAGTAGTGGTCTTTTTTTTTGTTTTTCCAGTTTTATTTGTTCACCGCAGTCTGCCGCTTCCCGTACAACCACAAATTACAAATTGCTGTTGACATTGAAGGCAAGCTCGAAAGTTTGATAATTCTGCATATAGAAAGAAAGTGTTTGCAAATCCCCCCATTATGTTCTCATGAGACCTCATATGTGACCATGTGCGCAGGTACGGCTGAATTTAGCGGATAATGTGATCCCCGTGGTCATTTCCCTGAAGAACAAGTTGGAGGCTACCCAGTCACCGCTTTTGCGTTCGCTGCTGATGTTCCTGCGGGAGCTCATGCGTGACTATAAGGCCGAGGTCAAGGAAATCCTTTCGGCTGACAAGAAACTTGCCAACGAGGTAGCGTATGACCTGCGGCGCCTCGAGCAGGAAGAGGAAGGGGAGGCCTTGGCTGATGGCCAGTCACCAGGTATGCCAAAGACACCTGCGCATACGCCCAACCCTGAACTTCGAGAACTGTTGGACACAGCTCGCAAGCTCAGGGAAGAGGCCAGCAAGCGACGTACTATTGTCATGCTACCAGAAGTAGCACCTGACGAAGGGAATGAACAGCGGGATGGCGAAGGCACTGCTGCACACCAAGGTGAGCCTCAGGCTTCTGGGGATAGGCACGCTTCAAACTGGCGACGGTTAGCTTGGTCCGAGAATTTTGGGATGCGTCGTTGCACTCTGTGAGCAAAATCTATTGGCAATAGCCTGGAGTGGCGTCTTGCCCGTCTTGGCCACAGGACTTAAAAAAGGGTGCAGTATTGATTCGTGGCAGATGTTCTGGGAGAGAAATCAGTAGTGCTTTTGCCACATCCACTTTTCTTCCACTGATGACTGGTTTCGAATGCCCTTTTAATTGTGATCTGCTTCTGTGGTTCATTTGCTGTGGTGCCTGGCTTCTGGGCACAAGCTTACGAGTTCGATCTTGCCTGCAGTGGCTGCATTCTGATGGAAGCAAACCTCCAAAAATGCCCGTTTACTGACATTTCGGTGCATGTTAAAACCACAGGCAGTAAAATTTACTGAAATTAATTTAATTAGCTCCCACTGTAGCCCTGCCATGCAAAAATTGATTAATCTTAATTGCATGATTGCTGTGTTTTTTTGTGTATTGGTTGATTGGTTATTAGGAAATGAAAGGCGTGGTAGCTGTCTCACTTCCCGGTGGACAGCTCAACAGCGCCATGAGGGAAGGGAGGAAGGTGGGAGTGAAAAAGAGAAGGTGCCTTAGTGGAGGGCTTCGGAATAATTTCGGCCACCTGGAGATCTTTAATGTGCACCGACACTGAACAGCGTCTTTTGCATTTCGCCTCTATCGTGTTGGTTGTAGCTTTACTTCTTTTACGTGTACAATGCTAAAAGCACGCTGGGGTCAACTCTGTCTAATACTTGTTCTAAGTAAAAATCAATTTTTGGCTCCTTGTGGCTATGTTTGAGGTTTGCTTTGTGACAAAGAGGCATTTATTGCTCAAAAAACTGGATTCTAAAAATAGTGCCCTTGTTTTTCTTTTTCCCCAGCACTGAATTAAAACCATTGATGGCAGTAATGAAAAGAACGCAGCCATTGCATTTTCCAAGTGAATGGCTCTGTGGCCCAGCATTAGAGGTGCACACCGAAAAAATGTATTGATATCATCATCGCAGTTTGCTTGTGAGAATGGCCTCTGGCTGTGATACCTGTGTCCAATTTTGTTGGCCTTTTCCAGAAGCTCTGTTATCAATGGAAGTAGCCTCTTTGTCATTTTAACACGGATGCAGGCCAACTGTAATTTGTCCTCAATGCCGCTTCAAACAGTGTCCCTCTTGTCTTGGGCTGCAGATTTGACAAAAATGAGCAAAACTTTGGATGTGTGTTTAAAATATCCCAAGCTTACAACCATCACAGTTGATGTGAAGAAGGTTTTCTGTGATGTTGTTGAGCCTATGGCTTCAAACAAATGAATAGCTACCATTGATACTCGCATGAGTGCAGTTGTATGGCTACACCGGTAACTAGTTGTAACTAAGTTACATCTTGCTGATTTCTCCTAAAACATGTTGTAATGATGTATGGCTTGTGTAAGGTACAGCAATGGCTTAGAGCTAGAGCATCCGCCTTGCATGCAAGAGCGAATCCCGATGCCGTGCACTTCTCCATTGGATTAAAGAAAAAAAAAGTCTGTCGGCAGAGTTTGCATAACCAGGCCTGGGGCACGGCCTGATCTCAATGACCAGAACCGACTACGCACTCCCTCACCAGAACAGGACTTGGCCACAACCTCCTGCACGATTGCCCCAACTAACCCTCGGTCCCCAGCAGCTGTGGAGCAGACCTGTGATGCAGCACAGGGTGCCAAGAATCTATGGCTCCGGACAGGCCACCATTGGAAACTGAACCTGGCAACGTTTAACACTAGAACGTTATCCAGTGAGGCTGGTCTAACAGTGCTGTCGAGGAACTAGTGACTATTAAATCGGACGACGTAGGGCTTATTGAGCTTAGGAGGACAGATGAGGCATATACAGTGCTGAAAGGCGGGCACATACACAATGCTACCATGGACTAGCGGACATATGAGAAATAGGCTTGGGAGCTGACAACATAGAGGAATTCCATAGTATTAGCGAGAGGGTGGCAGGTATCGTAATTAACCTTAAGGTGGGGCGAGACTTTGTTTTCTAAAAAACATCAATTGTTAGAGTTAGCACCCTGCTGATAGAGCATTTCTTTAGCTTTCAGAAAAACATTTTACACTTGGGAATTCACGACTTTATAGAGATGCTTTTCTGAATCCTTTTTCGTGGTCATGTCTAGTGGAAAGGTGGAAGTTACAAAAGGTTTTATTTACACTCTTTCCACCCCACTCTGTTTTCGTTTTTTATGTGTGGCAACCTTCTGATGGAGCAGGTTTTTAGCTTTCAGGAAGTATATCACACTTGGCTATTCGTGACTTCAGAAATGCTTTTCAAATTTTTCGTGGTCATGTCAAGTGGAAAGGCGAGCTTTCAGATGCATCATCCGCATTTATCTCAAAACAGGATTTTCGGAAGTTCGCGTACTTTTTTCTCGGGAACCATTAGGCGCAAACAGACAAAATTTTCCCCAGGTTTCCACCTGTGCCTATTACGTGATTGATACCAGAATCAAAACCCCAACTTCATTTCTATTTTATTGACAAAAAAAAAAGTTCATCGGTTGCAGTTTTATTGCGTAGGGAAAGAAAAATGAATTACTTTTCTTTTTTCAATGCGCATACTTTTGGTACCATCTGTGTAGAACAACAGATTGTACTCTCATGCAAAATTTCAACACTGCATTCAGTAGATTTTAAGAAAAAGTTACAGGAGTAGAGAAAACAAAAATAATAAGGGAATAATTACTCATTGGCATGCAGCCATACGGCTACAAAGGAAAGCTAAACAGCATTCTCAGAAACTTTGTTGTTAAATAAAAATTCGACCTGGTCCGGGGTTCGAACCCGGGACACCGCTTTACCGGAGCAGTCGTTCCACCAACTGATCTAACCAGGATGGCAAGCTGTTGGTGGGCGAGAGCGAATTGATCAATAACTCGAAATGGGAACAGTGTTGGTCAATTGTTTAGGGGAATCCTCCAAGGTGGAGTAGAATTGTAATAAGGGAGTAATTACTCATTGGCATCGACCCAAGCGCAGCCACTTCGAGTTATTGATCAATTCGCTCTCACCCACTAACAGCTTGCCGTCACGTTTCTCAATTTCTTGGTGTCTGCTACCGCCTCCCTTCGGCGGGAAATTTTCTGTCTGAGGAATTCAAGATGGCGGCCCCCATAGTAAATCGATATAGCAACCCAATTGGTGATTGGCAACATCAATTGTCAAACAGCTAACGCTCGTTACTTCATCTTCCAGACGGTGGCGACATCAATTTTTTGTACTCTTTTTGCATCATGAAAGAGATTTCACAATGTACGCTCACCCTGGCATTGTGCACGATGTGGAGGTCCACAGGATGGTAAGGTGTCAAATTAGCCTAGCCTTGAGGAGGGAACAGAAGAAACTAGTTAGTGGTAAGAGCGGTAATAGGTGCGAAGACTGCACAGCATAAAAAAAAAAAGATTTTTTTCGGCTACTTTCGCCATTGCCGTCGACAGAACTCGATTTGCTGCGAAGTTGCTCCTGCGGTTGAGACAGCGCAAATGTGGACTAATTCTGTGGGCACGAGAAAAGGAGCTGTTGAGACCTTGCACCAAGATGTATGCTGCTCAACATTTTTATGAAGTGAAATTGTCAATAAATGCATTCGTACCTCGTTCAGCAGTTCCATTTTTCAAAATTGGGCGTTTGGTTGGTGCGTTTTCTCAGATACATTTTTTCCCAGCATTTTATTTTGTTTATACTGTAGATACTTGCTTAGGCAGTTTCTTCCAATAAATGCGGTTTCCAGTAATGCTGATACGAGCTTCCTGAATTGTCAGTTCACTCGTACGTACAGCTCCTATCCCAGCGACCGAGCGAGTGACCACTGACGAGGCATACCAAATAGTGAAACGACTAAAGCGCCAGCGCTGCTGTGGAGTTAAAAGTAATAGTAACACATGCCGCCATCCTGAGTTCCTCGGACTTAGAAAATTTCATGCCGAAGGAAGGTGGCAGCATGCCTGTCGGTGCACTTTTGTTCGTTGAATGTTCAGGCACTTTTGTATTGAGGGTACAGCCCCCGTCAAAGATATACAGCGCAAGGGGTTTGCTGTTAAGCTGCTTAGCGTGGCTCCCTAGCACATTTAGCAGTCCAAAGCGTGGGTTGATTGAGGATGCGAGGCCATTCCTCTTTCAAGATACCGCGGTCGCCGAGGGTGCATAACGAGGCACACTGCAGGCCTCAAAAGCAAACCCCTTTGGCTGTATACTTTTGAATGGGGGGAGATACATCTGTTTCAGTTGATTTCACCCGATGCTGCAAGAGCCTAACAGCTTTTCTGCAAATTTGGAATGCAGAAGGCGCTACTGCCGCTCCCTCTGAGAAAAATCCTGAGGAGCAAGGCACTTCTGAAGTCACGCCCAGGAGAAAGTCCGTGGACTCCACATCTACACCTTGTAAAACTAGATGCAGAAAGAACTCCTCGCAAAGTTCCACACGATACAAAGGAACTCCTGCGAGGCGCTGTAGGGGTAGCTCGACAGCAAGAAAAGAGCTTTTGATGGACAATATTGATGGAGGCAGGGAGGATCAGGTGCAAGGAGGAGAGGTCCCAGCAGCAGATGCGGTACTAGATCGTCCACCGTCGCGATGTTCTACCTCGTCGGACCTCAGTGACAGGAGCATGGCATCCGAAGGCAGAGGAAGGGCAAGAGAGAAGGGTCCACCTTCTACGTCTCCTTCAGGAACGCGTCTTTCGGGGAGACTGCCTTCGCCACGGAGGAGGTTTCCAATTGAACTGGGTGACACGGGAATACGGAGCTCACCGCCCTCCTTGAATTCAAGAATGTCGTCGATGATCATTTCTGCATCGGATTCTGGTGAGGGCGAGTTCAAAAAGCCTGTAAAAGCTGCACAAGTGAGGAAAGTCGGCCGGTCAACAGGAAGCCCCAGCAGTGCCCAGACCAGCACACCAGTGCTCGGTGACAGGAGAAAGAGGCTGTGTATGTCACCCGACCTCAGCCTAATCAAGTGATAATTGCCTTCAGCACATTCATACATGTTTTCATATTTTATACACAATTTCATATTTTATTATCAAGCATTCATAATGATTAAGTGAAATCGTGTATTGGTATAATGTAATTTATTTGCACAGCTTATTAAAATGTTTGAAAAAAAAAATTGTGTATAAAACAAACATGCAATGACATCTATGTGAGTGCTGGTTTCTTCACTTGTCAGCCAGGTCGGTTTGGCTAAAGTAGGATGCAATGAGGCAAATGATGAGGTTCAAAGGTGCAAGGTTAGGATCATCTTTGGAGGCCTGAAAAGGCAATGAAATACGTCATCTGCATGCACACACAAAGTGAACGAGAAGCTGTGGTATTGCAAAACCACACTGACCTTCCAGAATTTAACTGTAGTGGTGCCAGCATCTAAGTTCAGCCCTATATTGGAGCTTGTGACAAAGCTAGCACAGGCACAAGGTGGAACCGAACGCTAAGTGCTGTTGACCTACACATAGAAGTGAATCATGAACATGCTTCTGAGTTCTGATAATTGTTGTACCCACTTGTATGCCCCTCATTTTTATGCTGAAATTGGCCGGGAAGTACTCTAAAAAATTGTGAACTGTGGCAGCTATAAAACTGCGAGGAAACGCTAGAAAAATGGGAGTTTTTTTTGCCGTTACGGTTTCTACCCACTAACTTAACGAGGCAGATCACTTCACGACTGTTTTGTCTATTTTGACGCCGTTTGTTATGCTGTACTGTTGCGAGTAAAAAAGATAAGCACAGTGACGTCACCGGAGCAGTGGAAATCGCACAGCGCGGCCGGTGCAATGCCGTGCGTTGCAACCACACTTGGCACTTTTTGTTAGCGCCGTGTTTCTAACTGCAGCGCCGAGTGTTGTTCTGGGGCATGTCACTAGAGCTAATTTTTTTTACTCGCGACTATACTTCTAGAGCCTTAGTACAGGTCAGGACATCCCTCGTTTATCGAGTTAGTGAATTTTAAATTTATTGTATGAAATTTCCTTCTCACTCTAGATATGCCTGCATTACAAAAATTAAAAACCAAAATTTGTACTTTGGAAAAAAAATCTTAAGAATGTCATAAGATCTGTAGCAGGCCAGTAGGAACACAATGTTGAACCAGCCTTTTCACAAATTACAAAACAGTTTTCTGGTGATATAACAGTGAAATTTTTTATAATAGTCATAAAATTATTTTTAACATGTTAAAAAAATTTTATGTACTATATCAAGAAACAGAAAAATTTTTGCTGAAAGCTGCGCCCTCCTTTAACCGTTATGGACTGCAACACGAACTAATTTTTGTTGCGGGTAAAAAAATCAGCCCTGTGGCTTAAATTTGAATATCCAACCTTGTGACATCAAAACTATCACCATTTAGAAGTGAATGGCAGTGAATCCTAGTCTCACAGGTAAGTGCGCAAAAAAACTGGCGTACCACAGTTAGCCTGCGATACCCTATTTATTTTCGAACTTTTATAGTTTATAGAAGCTCAGTTTTCAGTGAAAGTAGCATGTCATTAGAGCACAATCACCTTTATTCACAGGTGAACTTCAATTTGTCCTCGGTGTTGCTTAGAGTTTAGAGGATGTCAAGTACAAGGCTTTGCTAAAAGAAAACACCATTAATATAGCATAGCTATAGTGACACGAGCTTTTCTAAACTACAAGTTAAAATGAGTAACTTCATTAGCTGCAGCTCAAATTGTTTGACAAGTAGCTCTAGGCACGCAATAAAATTTTACACCTTGTGTCTTCGCATGGTTTTAAAAGTGGTGCATGAATAACCTACTATAACATACAAAATTAATCAAAACAGTTAAAAAGAAAATGCCACAGAGACGGTGTCAGACCTGGATTGCCAAAAAATGACGTGGTTTTGCAACTTCATGACTGACACCAGCATTTAACACCTCTGGGACAAAATGCAATTTAATTTATGCTTTCCTACCACAATTTTTCTGACCAGGACTGCTTTACAAAATGAATGAACAGAAATAATTGCAACAAATCCCATTTTTGGTTAGCGCAAAACAAGTAAAATCCTCATGAGTTGGCTTTAAAACTTGATGAAACTTGCGTGCAAATATATTTAACCCCTTAACCGTTTATTTATAGTAACAAATCCCTCACCACAACTGCATATTTTTTTTTTATTGTTGAATTGAAAATATGTTGTAATAAAAGGCATGTATTAAATATTTAAAAAAATATTCGAGCCAGTTACAAAGGCAAAATACCAGAATGAAGTTTATTGCTTGCTCCTAACAGAAAATCAGCTGGCTGCTGGTTACCACATAACAAATCGGACGTCTGCTGTCCAAGTTTCACACGGGAAGGTTTGGAACAGTGTGATAGATCTCAAAACATGGAATTACACACAGGGGCTTGTTACACTTGCTGCACCAAAATCGTGTTTCCTTTCTTATCTTCTTGCCCTTGTCTCGCTTTTTGCAACAAATGAAGCACTTTCTTGTTGGCGTTGGTTTGTTTTCGCTTGGCGGAATGTAAGCTGGAAAGTGCCGCTCCTTGAGGCGTACGGCATCGAGCCCATCAGATGGCCGTCCACGCTTTGCTTTCTTGGATGGGTCCAGGTACTTGCTCAGTATTGAGTCTATAACGGCGAGGCGGTAGTCAAGGTGAGTCATCTTCCCTCCATTTTTTTTGTATAGTACAAAAGAGTTGAATGTAGCCTCATCTACCATGTGGCGAAAAATCATATTTTCTGCCTTTTCCGTGGGACAGGGCAGTTGGCCGCATCTGATCAGACTTATCCACACCTCCCATTGTGTGGTTGTAGTCTCGCACAATACTTGGCTTTGTGACGTTTCGCCCTTTTGAGTCGGTGAACGTTTCCATGCTTGCACTATGCACTGTGCTCAAGACTCACGAACTTCTTGTCGCACATTGGAGGGCGACACATTTACCCCTCTGGTAAGCCTGGACCTCTCCTTTCTTCAGCTTCATGGTTCGAATTTCGGGAGGCATGTCCTTTCTGTTTCCTCTGACGGTGCCGTATACGTCTGTGCGGTTCTGAAGGAGGAGATCCACGAGCTCTGGAGAAGTGTAAAAGTTGTCTAGGGTCACACAATACCCCTTGCCAAGCAAGGGCTCCAGGAACTTCATTACAACTTTGGTTCCCATTGGCGAGCCGGGTTCAATGTTTGCTGGCGTACAGAGATTGGTTCCTTTTCCAGTGTAGATGACGACATCCCACACGTATCCTGACGATGCCTCTCAAAGCATAAAAAATTTCAAGCCAAATCTTGCTCTTTTCAACGGAATATACTGCACCCATTCCAGCCTGCCTTTGTAGAGCATGAGGCTTTCGTCAATGAATATGTCCCTCTCGGGTATGTACACTGAGTGGTAGTTGTTCAACATCCGGACAATAAATGGCCATATCTTGTGCAGCTTCGGCTGTGGATGCCCACTGAGGTCGGTGACAGAGGCATTATCAACGAAGTGAAGCATCCGCATTAGCAGTTGGAACCGATTACCGCTCATTACTTCTCCGAAGATAGGTGTGAACAGGAGCTTGTTTTTCGACCAGTACATATCTCGTTGTGGCTTGTGAACAATTCCTAGCAAGAGTAGGAGAGCAAGAAACAACCACATCTCCTCCTTTGTGACAGGCACCCATTTTTTGAGGCAGGAATGCTCAGTGGGGCACAAGCTTTTGATCTCTGCAGCGTAGTGATTTGTTTCGTCAACCATCAAAGAAATTAGCTCATCAAAAAACTGCTGAATGTATTCAAGCAAGTCGTCAGGCGAAGTAATCGAGAATTTCTTACCAGGCACAGCCAAAAACGGAAACCTGGGAGGCTTGGTTGGAATGTTGTCCAAGTCGATCCTCATCCATTGGCGCACACTCGCAATGCTATCTTCTCGGCTGTCCACTTCATCATCAGAAGAGCTACTCATTTCAAGGTCGTCACTGTCGTCCTCGCTTCCCGAAACAATGTACATTTCTGTGTCAGAATCATCTTTGCAATAAAATGACGACGATGAAGAAAACGTTCTTTTCCGTACGGACAGACCAGCAACACACGTGTCTCCGCCACCGGACGCCATTTTTCCAACAAGTTGTATCACGAAAATGAATTTGGAGCTGTAGAAAAAAAAAGCAACTTAACGGATCAGTGGTGCCTCTGTCGAGCAGTGCATGATATAAGCCGCTAACGAGTGCTGCTCGTCCAAAACTGCAAAGGAAAGAAATGCATCTACGAGGACGAGCTACACTCGTCCGAAACGGTTTGGGGACAGCTCGGGAAGGACGAGCTGTGCTCGTCCGAAACGGTTAAGGGGTTAAGCTGCTGAGAAATTCATAGGCTAAAATAGAATCTGCGTAAGGTCGACAGCCGGCACACAAGTGAAAGCCCTAGTACTCACCAATTTTCTCCTTGCTGCCGCACAAGCACGAGCCAAGGCACGGATATTCGAGCAGATGTCTGGATGCAATGGCTTCTCCACGCAGGCAAGGAGAGCATATATCCACTTGCCCTTCAACAAAAATATGTTTCTTTTTTTAAATTCAGTGCGCTATGCTCAAAATGCAGAATGCTCAAAAAAGTGCTCATGGCTAAGCGCACGAGGCTATGGTTCAGATTCAGCAGCTGTTACGCAATGCAAAATTAGGCACCCCTTACCACTTTATTTTTTCCAACATATAAGCCCCCCCCCCTTCACTGCTCACAATAGAACAGTGCTTTCAGGTAGTACTCTGTTTTTCGTACCAGTATAAGGCAGCGAAAGCAGCCTTATTGAGAAACTGATGAAGGAAAGAAAAAATGCGAAAGTCGCTTACTGCTGTACAATGTAACTATACAATCGATACACTACAGCACTGCAGAGGGTAAAGTTTCCTGGACATTTAAGCCCTTTCATGTGCGGTTCACAATTTCGATTGAAAACACATATTTGTACCTAAATGGTATATCAAGGCCTCAAGAAACCCAAACAGGATTTGTCACCCAGATCGGAACTTTGAGCAAAGACGCACAAAACTCAAGCCGATTTTATCACCATTGGTAAAATCTGCATAAAAATGGCAGACGACATGATACCAAGCCGTTTTAAAAAATATTCGCACTAAACAAAAGTCGCTGCAAGGTGTGGCACACTGTTGGAAAAAGCTGCGAGTTTGTTTTGTACACAATTGTGCACATGGTGCTTCAAAGGGTTCTCTCCCCCTGTTGTCGAAAAAATGTCCCTTTTTTGTGGGTCTTTGTTAAATTTTTTTTTCCAGGTCTTAAGTTTAAGATTTAATGTGATGAACACACTTTTCAATAATACAAGCTTCATTAAAGTGTTTCAAGTTTGACAACAAAACTTTATTCGAGAAATTAAAAGTTCTTAGATAAAATTTGAACAAAACTTGCACAGAAATGCCTACATCAGGAAAATTTTTTAAGAAACTCTGGAATATACAAAACGTCTGCCTGTCCAATAGCAAATACTTCGAAAAAAATTGAAGCTGAATCACGGTAGTGGCCATTTTCATTGTGAACGCTGACACTCCCCATTTTTCACAGGCGATTCATAAACTGCTGCCACACAGAAGAAAACAAACTAAACAGAAAGCTAAACTATAGACTTTAGCTTCAAGCGAGACGGCACAGCATGTCCAAAAATCAGCGGGGGAACTTAAGCTTTGCCTTAAGAGTATGACGCGATAGCTAATGGGGTAATGCCCATTTGTGCAGAACTGGGCATTCTCTACTCAACATTCATAGATCCATGGTAGTCCTCATACCACTCTTGGAGCAGTGACACAGCAGTTAAGCGATGCGCCACTGCCGTGCGATGGCAGGTGCTGCCACTGGTGGACTTGTGCGATGCAAGTTGCTCTTCCTAGCAACCTCTCGCGACCAATCATTAATTTAACTGCCACCTGCCATGGTGGGCAGCTTGCTCACAATTCGGTGGGCAGGTTGTGATGACGCCACAAGGTCACGTGACCTAGCTGGTGGATGACTCCACGAGGACACGTGACCTAGCGTGACCTAGGTTGCTTTTTGGAGGATTTTTCAGGGACTTTTCGCTCACGGTCAGTAACAACGCCTCCGGATTTTCTGCGGCATGAGCTCCCTAATGTTATTGCATTAAAAATGTCCCGGAAGCTCTTGAAATCGACATTCGCATCCATTGCTAGCTGGCTAACAATGGTCAGTGGGTGTGAGAGGGAAAGAGAGAATACAACATAGGCACATGCTCACCATATTGGCACAGAAACCATCCTCTTCAATCCACTGCGTGTTGTAGCTGATTATTGCTTCTATTTTTTGCTGCAAGTTTGAAAAGAAGCATGTCAGAGCATGTCTGTACCAATAGATGAGGGACTGACCTGTGATATAGTAGTGACGATGCTGACCAGTGGGTGGACGCAGGACGAAGTTGAACCACAGCAGATTGCTTTCCACTGGTCTTTCTCCCCGATCTTCGGCTGCGCAGTACATAAGGTCATGAAAATAGGATTTTACACTCCTCAGTGGCACAGAGCTGCAACACCCTATTTGTACAGTGCGCCTCCTGAACAGACAACCCTTGACTTTAAATCTGGCCCTGTGCTACAACAGCAGCAGATGTACACCACTTATGGGCTGCCTTGCATGATCGACTGCAGAGAAGCAGCACCTTAGTGCAGCTGTTACAGTTAGGGGTTAGACCTTTCGGTTAAAATTAGGGGTGTGCGAATATTTGAAATTTCAAATATGAATATGTTTGATATTCGGTTCATATTTGGTTCACTAACTGGGCAAATTATCCAAAGATCGAGTACCAGAAAAACAGTACAAAGCCACCCTCTTCGCATTTTTTCTCTGTCGTTTATTGCGTTGACCAATTCGTAATCAGTAGGCTTTCCCACATGATGAGAAAAGATGGCCGACCAGCCACTTTGAACAATCATAACGCAAAAGCTAGTTTTTTTTCCTGTTCGTCTGATCCTTCTATACTGTGTTGCATACCTAAATCCCACACCCATGGCATTCCTCCTGTCCTCTTCATAACTTTTAGCGAGAGCTCTGCCACCTCGTTTTGGTCAACCATGATATGCGCGAAAAGCCCACTTGCAAAATTTTGCACGAGGCTCCCGAAAGGGCGAGTGGAGCTGTCCCAACAGGGCAATAATGCATTGTAACCTGCGCATCTATGACAAGCGCGCAATGGCAAGTGTGACAACGACCAGAGGGCCTCAGGCCAGAAGATAGCCCAGTCGCCTAGTTTCGATTTCTGAGCTTCACCGCTTGCCCGCGGCTAAGGCAGCTGTCTGCCCGCTTTTGCGCTGGTCGTTGGGAGTAATTATTCCGAACCAAGTTCTGCGCTGCTTTCATGCGCTGACTGGCGAGTCGCTGGTCATTTAAGCAGTCTTACTGTTCTGCGAAATCTGTGTGTTCCTCTTGCTTACGTTCGCGTTGTTCTTCCTGCAAGCTGACACTATTTATTGCGCACTCCTCACAGATTACTCTGTTTGTGCAGTGGAGTCTGCTCATGAGGCTTCACCACCGCATTTTTGCAATATTTTATTTTGGGAGTGGGGGAGGCTCGAGGCATTCTTTAAATTGACCTTCGGATAATTTTTTCTGATCACTTGAACTCAGAACTAATTAGGTTTTACTGGCCATCATGTTATTTTTAGTTGCCAGTAATGTGTCATTTTATGGATATCATCTTGCATGACCACATTAATTTTTTTATACCATGCTGAGTCAGTATAGCTTTGTTTATTTCAATTGCAAAGACCGTACACTATATTGAAAGAAACAGGTCAACATTATCTGCCTGTTTCAATTTCTGACATTTTTTCATATTGAACTGATATTCGATATTCAGCTTGATATTTGAAGCCATTTTTCCCTTCATATTCGTATTCGATTTGTGTTTAAAAATTTCAATATTCGCTTACACCTAGTTAAAATCAAAAAGCACCAATAAAAGTATGCCGCATTTTCATAATTTGGTTTCAATTGAAGAGAGTCATTATTATTAGCATATATGCCACTGCTAGCTGACTATTAAGTAGGCTTTGCATTCAGTCAAAGGAGAAAATTAACGAAGCACGGAAGCCAGGGGTATGGTGAGACGACTGCACTGTTGAATTAAGTAGCACAGCTGTGCGTTTCTACGCATTCATCTTCAACCTTGTGCACCATTGTAGACTCGGAGGCTCAACTGCTCGCTATCTATTATTGAACCGCTGTTTGTTCACTAGCATGACCTGCTTAGGACCATGATGTTATTTTTAGTTGCCAGTAATGTGCTATGTTATGCATTTCATTTTGCATGACATTTTTTTTATATCGTGCTGAGTCAGTCTGGTGGGGGGGGAGGTGGCTGCTCCTGGTATCTGTTGTGCAAGCTAGATGATGGCTGTTGCGACGCCATATTTTTGGAACCATCTCTCGGCCTCAACAACAGTGGTCGCTGACAGAATTTTAATCTAATGGGGCTAGTAAGGCTTCAGCCTTAAAAAATAAAAAACTGAAAATTCCAACTCTTGGTTATAGCCAGCTTACTCAAATTTCCTATGCTTTTTCGACTGCAGTCCACTGGCTATCGCTATTACTTTTTTTTCCGTACATCACAATAGACATGGAGCTAACCTAAAAAGCCTGCTGGTCCCTGGGCTATAAAAGTTGACTAACAGCAGTTACTGAATGTATGTATCACGCTCAAAAGGGGTGAGGACAGATGAAGGAAAAAATTACCTATACAGTACACAACTTGCAACTAATTATGGAAAAACAGTTTGTACAAGTGAAGTCTCCAATAAACTATCCTTTTCGCACAAGATGCACACATTCAAGGATGAACCAACTAGCTCAGATCAAACTGTTTACAGCTAAACATTGCAGGCTTCAAAGCAATTTGTCACATCCAGCTCTCTGTATTTCTGTGCTTTTAGTCCACAGTCTTTCAGACCATCTCTATTGCATTTCTCGCATATTACTTTCAAAATGTGGTAGACTTAGGCAGAAGAGCAACCTAAATATGCCAGCCTTCAGTCTCTAAAAACTGACATTGCACTGTACATGGGCCTCTAGCATTTTGCCGGGATCAAACCCACATCTTTAGGGTCAGCAGCCGAGTACCATAACCACTGAGCCACCATAGCAGCTACAATATTTCATGTGCAACAGCTATGACATAGGAAACACGATTTCACCATGCCATTACATCATATTCTGCAATACACAAAACTGTCTTTCTCAGGTCAAGGAACAAAAATAAACATTGGCATGCTCACTGCTTTTTCTTAAAGGGGCTGTGAAGGGGGCTCGAGTAAAGTTGCGGCATGCCTGGGATATTGAAGCACGCTGCTTCACGAATAGTGTCCAGCAAGGATTTTTTAAATGCGGTTTGTAGGAGCTGGATTATCTGTAGTTAAAATTTGAATTTCAGCGTCTTCGCGCCTTTCCCTCTGCTCTCGTCACTTTTTGCACGCTGGAAGGTAGGCGCTCCTTCGCTGACCCCCCTCTGGGAGCGGAGCTTCCCGACCCGCCGGAGATAAGCGGCTTATTGGCCGCGGCCTCGATAGCTGCCTGGCGTCTGAAAGTATCTAACCAATGGCCACCTCTCACCATGTCCACGCAGATGCGGGGGACGGCGGAGGGTGCGAGCATGAAAAAGTCGTTGGGAAGGGCTCACCAACTTTGACGCGTGATTGTGGGTCATCTGCTGCGTGTAGAAGAGCATTATTTGGCTCCGGTTTTCATAGCAACACAGTGCAGTGATTAAGTGAGTTAGCGTGCTCTCCTTCGGAAGGCGTTTCAGAGCCCCTTTAAGGGCCACTAAGAGTTGGCATAAAAACAAGTGAATTACGGGTTTATTCCCTTGGTAACCTAGAAATTTCTGGCTATAAACTAGAAAACCATTTCAAATAGGAACCGCGTAAAATGCTGCACTGCTCTAGTGAAGTTTTTAATAGATGCTGCATTCACTTACCAGCCGCACCGGGCTTCTTTCATTGTTCTTTTTCAAAAGAGCCTTGCGTTTGGCAATTTTCTGAAACATATAGAAAGTAAGCAGCTTTTAGAGACAAGTTCTGTCAGAACTTCAGTATGTGCTCTTCAAAACAATGCTTGCCTGTCTAGTGGCATGGAAGTTATAGACCTGCTTCCTCTGCCACTCGCGTGAGGGCGCATATCCTTCTGGGGGTGGTGGACAATCATTAGACTGAAATGCCAACACAGAAAGCTACTTGACAACATCAGCTCCTTTGAGAGCTGAACACTGAGGCCTGGGTACTTACATCGGTGAACGTCACTGTCTGTTTTCCCAGGAACTTGCTGGTGTCCAGATTGGCAACGACAACATCAGGACAATTGCTTGCTTCCATTCTGAATTGACAGAGCATGAAATAGCAAAGTAAGTCAACCCTGCTGTAAGCATCTGCTGAGAGATTAGCAGCACGGCATAGTTTCATGTGTCCTTTTACCCTTCTTACTGTTCTTCACCCTTTTTACCCTTCTTAAACCTATACCAACAGCCACATACAAATTTATTTAGATCCTGAAAGGTTAAGGTGTACAACAAAGGCTGACCGCCCATTCAAGAAGGGCCAGTAAACAGGAAGTGCGTAAGACAGAAAATTAGGGGTTTGGCAAGAGAACGAGTCATGAGGGCAAGAGTCGTCGGTACCCAAAGCGGGCACGTAGGAGTGAATGATGTGCAGAATTAGCATTTTTTTTTATGCTGCAGACACTTTACAGTTGCAGGCGAAGGAGCCAGCACACTTCACACATTACGTGCTGCACCACAATAAAAAAAACACAAGCTGAGCTGGCTCTAGGGCCTACAAATTACAGCATGGCCTACAACAATTTTTTCAAGCGAAGCGCGTAGCAGCTAAGCCAAGCTTTCTATTTCAAGCTTTTCTTAGGAAAACATGGCACACAACACTTCACTTACTGCACTCTTCTCAAGTATTCATTCGCCGTTGTAGGAGGAAGGTCCAAGTCATAGTCTTCGCCCGTGTCCTCCACAGGAAAGGCACGGTACCTAAGCAGGGGTCTGTCGTCGTCAGACATGTCTTTTGCAGGATGCGAACGACGTTTATGTGGCCAAGTCTGGAAACATGGAGGTAAGTGAGAGAGAGAGAAAAAAAACTACAGAATGTAGCAAGGGTTGAATTACTGCTGACAATGTCGCTAAAGCACAAAAGTTGTTGGACCGAAAGTTATAAATACGCTTATTCGAAAGGAACAACAAGCGGGATGTCAGCGTTCTATTTTTTTTCCAACTCCCAGAAAACGTATTCAAGCAGATGCTTACACACATCCCGGCTTCAGCCATACGTTTGCACGCTCAATGAGGCTTTGTTTTTTTTTTTTTTTTCTGCGCAGTGCTACCTTGCACAGTACCTGCTCTGTTTCTGCTAGCAGAACATCGAAATTTAACAAGCGTCGGATAACTTGTAGCCTTGACTGTGCCGCAGCTGAAACGGACTCAACGGCAGCAAACAGCGAAATTTAACACGTCACATACAGACCGTTATCTTCTGGCGGTCTGCTAAATCACGCTGGCACAGAGCTGACCTCAGCTCCGCTTGAGGCTAAGCTTCCTTGCATGGCATGCACAAACGTTAGCATGCACCATGGCTTTGACGTTTTGCTAGGACACCGTAGGACTGTAGTTTGCCTCCGCACTCTCCTGCGCTCTCCAGTCAGGCTCAGTTCCCTGGCCCTTCCTCTCGCCACTTGCAGTAGGGTGGTCACTAGCGCCGCGGTTACACTGCTTACGCAAGAAGCGTGAACATGAAAATAAACTACGCCTTAAACGATCCTAAATCATACATTAGGTCATATCGGACTGTTCATAGACTGCGGATAAGTTAAACTTTATTTTCGTAATCGCATGCGAATTTGACAAACTTTCCTCTATTGCGTCTACCATCTACTCCATTGCACTTATCTTATTTGTCCACCGTGTACGCGTCGAAGCGAATACCGAAGCCAAAGATCCAGTCTTGTGCCGGCTGGCGCCGCCGCCGCCTGTGCTGTGAAGCTTGTACTTCCGAGCGCAAGCCATCTTGGCGGAAGTTGCCGCCAGGAAACAGATGACATATATATGTGTCTGAGAGTGAAAGGTTTCAATCATATTACGGTTTACGCTGGCGAGCATAATGCCGTTAGCTCAGCTTGCGGCGGACCCTTGGGTCGAGATCAAAGCGGACTGCGGGGTGAGTGCGCCCGTCGCCTATTCATTATTCACCGACGTCCAACGGCGACGTCTCCGTAACACAAACATTGACCGGCATCCCTTTTCTTGGGTTGTTTTTGTATGGTACCTTCGTTCGCGATGTTTGTTGGTTCAAGTGCTGCAGCCCTGAAACTGTCTTGCACCGCTTCGTGAACGCCTCGAGTATTTGACAGACCTGTTTATTACATGTTTTCCACACGGCGGATTCCATGTTAGTGCATCTGGCCATTATTAATAGCTCTTTTTTTTTTATCCCCCCCCCCCCCCCCCCCCCCTCCCTTCGTCCTGAGGGTTTACCTTGTCCCTCCTTGGACGCTGACTCAGGATCGCCGCAGTACCGGCACACGGTCTGGGATTTGATATTTCCGTTGCGTAAACCTGACGCCAGTAACGCTGAAACATGTAATCGCGGGTCATCAGGCACTGCCAGACGAGAGCTTCGATAAGATAGACTCGCGCGCACATTTCAGTATTTGTATCATTCTTCGGCTTTTCCTCGTCTCCTATATCGGTCGTAGCCACTTGCGTTCTTTGGATGAGAACCGTGTGTAGCCGCGCGTGACAACTACAAAAAGAAGTTTGATTGAGGCGAAGAAATACCGTATCGGCCCGTATAGCGCGCGAAACACGCCGTATTGGGAGCGCGGTGAACGCCGGCATGTCACGCATTTCGATTTTTTTTTTTTAGGTGCCATGTAGAGTCCTCGCATCCGTTTGACGCGTTCTCCACCGTACATGTTGCCACTGGAACGTCAGGAACGCATGGATATTCGCGCGTAGGACAGGAGCTCGGCAGCTTGCGTTTCAAGAAGCTTTCGTGGCAGACTCGTCTCGATATTTCGGATATTGCGCGAACTGGCTTTTACGTATTCTGTTTCGAATTTTTTTGAGCATAATAAAATTTCTTTTCGTGGAACATTGGGTGTTGACCTCGCCTCACTGAGAGACTTTTTCGCCTGTCACACTGGGGCATCACTGAAATTGTCTAACCACATTTTGCTCACCTTTTTTTTTTGGGCCACACATGCATTTGCATTGTGCTGTTTGATGCGATTAAATGTGCTGAACCTGTTTGACCAGTATTACCTAGCAAACAGCTTGAAACGGACTGTAAAATTATGTTTTTTAGAGACAATAATTGCTCTATTATATTGTTTTGACAGCATCTGCTAGTGTGTTTCTGGTAGAATTTTTTTTTACAAAAGGTGCCAAGTACAGTGTTTTGCTAGTGTCCTCCGTGAAGCGAGTACGGGCTAGCCGGCATTCCTTGTATGCTGTGTGTCCGCCTTTGCTTGGCAGTTTCACTTGCATCATACAAAGGTGAACATGTATGAAGGTGGTGGTGCATTGTTCAGGCTTCAGGTTTTCAAGAGAAATTAATTCATACAAAATGTGTAGTGTAATGAGTACATAAGGAGGTCCCAAAGCTGAACTGTAACGGGGACCTCCTGTTCCTAAATGCATTACAGAAGTGTAAAAGAAAAGTACGCTGGAAAACGACATTTAAGGCATACTGCATTATAGCAATCCATGAACAAAAGCTTGAAATAACAGTGATTAGTGTATTCATTCAAAAAGGCAGACAGCGAAATAAAGCACGATTTTATTGTATATCTGCAAACAAAAAATTATTGATGCTATTAAAAAAAAGGTCCAGGGGATTACGTTGTTTTCACATATACTGGAATGTAATGTTTTAACATTGCATTGGTTGTTGGAACATCGGAGCTGTGACTCCCCCCCAAAAAAAAGTTCTGCTAAGGTATCGTGCCTGTGAGGCATGAGGTTTTGATATCATTGACGCTTGCCTTTCAGGGTCCGCCAGGTGAGGATATGGCTGTCGACGAAAATGATGAAGCACAAGTTAGTTATCCTTTCATCCTCTTCTCTTTAGGTTGTTGCTCTGAAGGAGAGACCTTAAGGTGTGCCGCTCTAACTGCTATGAATTCTCTGCATTTTACCTCTTCATTCTTTGATTGGTCAACTTTTTAGTGTAATAAAGTAGAGCATTATTAATAGTGTCAGGCCTGTATGCGTTCTGCTTGTGTGCTTGTGTTGTATTCTCGCTTCTTTTTCTTTGCTTCTTTTGTGTTAGCCGTGCAGCAAGACTGTGCGTAAGTTGCTTCGATTCTTTGAGTCATCCCTGTCGTTTTAGTGTCCGCCACAGCAACCAAGTTTAAAAAAAAAAATGTAATATCCATTTTTATAAAATGGCAGTTTTATTTTGTTGTTGTGGGCTTACGTTTAATGCGCAAGCAATGGTTTTCATCTCTAGGACATGGACACTGGAGATATGGCTGAAGGGACACATGAGATTGAGTTGACAAATGTCACAAAGGAAGGCCACCCAAAGGGTGACCCTAGTCAGTTCAAGCTCCTCAAGGTTCTTGGACAGGGCTCTTTTGGGAAGGTAAGCGGTCTTGCACTCATTTCATTGTTCTGAATTCTTCATGCGGCCTCTCTGGCTATGCTGTACTTCCAGGACTTGCTAGGCAATTCTAGAGACCTTTTGTGTGTCTTGCGTGATGTACTGATCAGAGGTGTCTCCTGTTTTGCTTTGTGCTCATTTTTTTTTTACAGTAATGTGATCCATTCGTTGGACTCCTTGCATAGAAATCACTGGCCCAATGCTTTTTACTTCAGTAACTAGCCATAAAATCTGCAGTTCTGGTGTGCAACCAGTTTTCTCATCCGAAGACTACTGTAGTTTATTATACTGTAGTTTATTATGGCCAGCTTCAGTTTTGATTTTCTAAGTCACTGAGGACCACATAGGCTCACAAACCTCTGTCATACAAGCTGTTCCGTGTCCCTGATGTACCATGGGACAAAGGCTTGTCTGTAAGGTTAGTACTTTTTGCTAATTACCTCACAAGTCCTTAGGCATCTAAGAAACCTGTTTATTTACATTTATGTGCGTGTTCGGTAACAGACACTTTTTTTTTTGTCACTGGCAATAAATTGACCCCCAACTTTGTGAGGAGCAGTTCTATAATATTCTCTGCAGGTAACATGCAAGCAAAGGGGAGTGAACTATTATTTGTTTGATGGAGCTACCTTACAAAAATTTGACTAGACTAAACCTCTAGCTCTCTGGTCTGCATAAGTCTAAGCAAGGGTATCGTTCAAGTTAAAAGAACATTTATTTTTTTCTTGATCAGCACTTCCATGTGTTGCCACAAGTCTGTAGCGATTTGTGTAGCATAGAGCATTCCTTTGTGGATTTGCTTGTCTAGCTTTAAAAGCCAACCCTGTCGTACAAAACAGCCTGCTGCCAGTAATTATGCCTACTGACTGTACTGAAGTTTCATTAGGATTTGCTTATTTACCTGGTTTTGTGTCACCCCGGTCTTCTCATATTAAAATTTTGAAATAAACTAATTGAAATAGCATTATAAGCACATGTGCTGCACTTGCATATGATGTCTTTATCTTAGAGCACAGCTGTTAAGTGGCCATTCCTTGCTTGCGCGTTGTCGTTGTTGTCGGCGTAACCGGCAGAGCTATAGCAAAGGGACGAGCACAGCAAAGGATGAAAGTAGGGCAAGAGTGAAAAGGCAGAGGGGGTGGCAGCAGTGGAAGAGAGAAGGGCAGAAGTGTAAGGCAGAAAGTGGAGGGTATCGCAGGGCCAGGCAAGAGCGGTCACGACCAGTTTGCACCACTTGTTGTGCGACGACTTCCTAAATACATTTACGGGTAGCCGTCATGCTTAAAATGTGCACTGCAACCGCCTGTGAAAAAGAAACTGCTGTGGATGCGGTAGCAGGCAGATACTCCAGCAACCCCTCCGTTCCAAGCAGCACTCATTGCAGAGTTTGTGAAAAACAACGCACTGCGTTGTAAAGTGAGGCAGTTCCTTGTGCAGTTATTATGGGCCCCTAATCGGCAATTTCTGCACTTCGTGCCAGCAGCAAAGTAGTGATGAAATTGGCTTAGGACTATGGGGCTTAGTCATCACAGGCTGGGCTAAAGTTCGGCTGAAATATGGCTGGCTGCTTGCAAAATGAGCAGATTTTTCTTTGTCTAGTCCTCTTCTTTCCGGGGCTGGACCTGCCAACCCCTTATGTCAGCAGCTGACCACTTGAGTAGCTCATTGCTTCTTCCCTTTCTTGCAGGTGTTTCTAGTGAAAAAGATTATGGGCCCTGATGCAGGCACACTATATGCCATGAAAGTGTTGAAGAAGGCAACATTAAAAGGTCAGCTTTGCTTGCAAGGGGTTAATCTTCTTTGAAGGCCTTTTTTTTTGTTTAAGGCATTGTGAAATGATACTTTTTTTTTTATTGCCTCATTTTCTTCTTCCTTTTACAGTAAGGGACAGGTTAAGAACAAAAATGGAAAGAGACATCTTGGCTGAAGTTCGACACCCTTTTGTTGTGAAGCTGCATTATGGTGAGGGTTTCCTCTGAGCATTCCCCTTTGCTTTTGATGTCCTCTTGCTCTTCAGAAATCTGCGTAACAGCTCTTTCTTTCCCTCTTTTTTTTTTGCAGCTTTTCAGACTGAAGGAAAGCTGTATTTAATCCTGGATTTTTTGAAAGGGGGAGATCTTTTTACAAGGCTGAGCAAGGAGGTAACTTTCACTAAGCATTTTGCTTCTTGTCATCCCCCATCACATTACTGTTGTATTTTTCAAGCTTATGTAATGCTTTGTGCCAGACTTTATTTTTCCAACAAGCCTTCTGTGGCGGGCCAGTAGGGCCTATATTTTTTTTATGTGGATGTATATTTTATTACGATGTAACTTTTATTTTCTTCTCGTCGCATTGTTTTTTTTTTCTTATTGGTTTTGGAATGTGATGTAAATAGTTGATGTGGCTATTGTGTTGGGACAAGTACGTACTGTGGCGGGAAACACGTGCATCTCCATTTAGTTCTGGAGTTTTTGAGTTGGCATTTAGTTGTGCTTGTGCGATTTCAGGTTATGTTCACTGAGGAAGATGTGAAATTCTACCTGGCAGAACTTGCTCTTGCTCTGGACCACTTGCATGGCCTAGGCATCATCTATAGGGATCTAAAACCGGAGAAGTACCCATGCTTTCTAATTTCCTTTTTTTTTTGTCTTGGTTTGGTTGAAGTGTAAACGTGCTCTAGGTTGCCTTTTTTGCATATACAGTAGTTGGAAATTCCTCCCCACTTTCAATTGATATTTTGACTTGGCATGTTGAGTATGCTGACATTCACTGTCTATTTTTAACAATTCTTTCACTTTCATTTAATGTCTTTCTACCTACAAACATCCATTCCGCATTCACTGGTTCTTGCGTGCAGTCGTCATCAGTGGTCGATCCGTTTGTGGCACTGAAGCAAGCTTATGAAAGAAAACAGTAACACAGAGACTTGCATTTTGCTTGGGATCATGAGTTGGCTGAAAGCTCGCATTAGCGTGTGTATAATGTTGTCGACCTTGGCCATAAAGCTTGAGTTTGGCAGCTGATGGGGCAAAATAATGATGACAGAGGAGAAAAACCAGTGATAACATACCTGTAGTTGTGCTGTTGGAGGAGCTAGTCGCTTTTCCCCAGTGCCTGGGGACTGCCTTTCGCACCACTGCACTTTCTCACTGTTCAGTTTGACCGGTGAGAATGGAGTCCTATGGTTATTTGGTGGTCTGTGTTCGTGACACAATTTGGAAACGGGCAGCATTGGTAGTGGCAACGCCACCTTGTTTTTCGTGCTCGGAGTGAAAGGAAAGCATCTGCGTTTTTCATTCCTTGCAGCATGTCCTATAAGCTAAGGAAGTGCATTTTTTTTACTTCCTACATTTCGCAGCATGAAGTTTTTTAATTTCAACTCTCTGTCATGGTTGGCTAAATTGCGCGTCTAAGCCACTTCAAGTAGCTGGTGTGATCTCCTTTCGCGCAGTGTGCGGCACCAAGATTTGTAGTTAAAAATTCCAGTGGCCGCTTTTCGATGGAGGTGAAGTGCAAAAGGTGCCAGAGTGCTGTTCAATGTTGGCGCATGTTTGAGAACACCAGGTGGTTTAAGGGGGGAGCCTGGTCTTGAAGAAAAAATTTTATTACTGAAGTTGCAGTTAAGAAACCTTCAGGGAACATGTATTTTTGTGTGCAGATTTTAAATATATTTAATTTCATGTAAAACAATTCCTTGAGCACTTATGCAATTTTTATGCAAGTATTTTGCGAAGAGCTTTGAAGAAAATTTGCTGTGGGAAACGCTCTGAAATGTATGCCATTAGGTTCCCTTGATACCAAGAAGGCAACAAGGGTAAAATTATCATCCTGGCTATCATAGCACTTGAGTTCTAGGGTACTGAAGCTGCCAATTCAGAAACGGGAATACACACTTTTCTTTGCATTTCTGAAGCGACAACTTCCAAACCTTATAACTTAAGTTCTATGATATGCAGGAAGACAATTTCACCTTGTTGCCTTCCTTGGTGTCAAGAGAACCCAATAGCATACATTTCAGAGAGTTTCCTACAGCAAATTTTCTTCACAGCTCTTCACAAAATCTTGCATAAAAATTACATAAGTGCTCAAAAAATTGTTTTACACGAAATTAAATGCCATATTTACAATCAGCACACAAAAATACATGTTCTCTGAAGGTGGTTTCTTAACTGCAACTTCATTAATAATTTTTTTTTTTTTTGAGACCAGACTCTCCTCTTAAATGAATCCGGAACCCTCCACTATTGCGTCCCTCATAGCCCATGTGTCGCTTGAGATGTTAAACCCCAAAATTTGCAATTTTTGTACAGGATTGGTGAAGCACTCAGTATGTGTCACATTACATCTCCCCTGCAGCATTCTTCTGGATTCTGATGGCCACATAAGTCTTACGGACTTTGGGTTGAGCAAGGAAGCGCTCAATGACCAGAAGGCGTACTCTTTCTGTGGCACGATTGAATACATGGCCCCTGAGGTCATCAACCGTAAGGGGCACACAATGGCTGCTGATTGGTGGTCGTTTGGAGTACTCATGGTGAGCATGGATTTCCTTCTGACTAGCGCAGAGTAATGCAACGGAAATGTCCAATCGTTGATTCGTCATCTGCCACAAGAGTGGCTTGCCTGTCCAAGTGCTTATGGTTGCGAGTTTACTGTTTCCCTATTCGCTCCTTATTCTCGCGTCTTCAACTTGCTGTAATTCACATGTTGCTGTCTTATGTACAGTGCACAATAGTGCCTGCAGTGTGCACGCTGTGGTGCAAGCTTTATGTGTGGTTGGCTGCAAAAATTTGTGGAACGAAGAAGCCATGAAAGTTATAACACCCTTAAAAAGCATTTTGCCAGTGGCTGAACATGCAGCCTGGGATTCACTGATGCAAAGCATGTGCGTCTGTGTGATCAACGCACTGTGCCTGTCATTTCTGTAGCTGTGTGCAAAAGCTGTGAGGATAGTATGTGCATTTTCCACAGCTTCCATGTTCTGTAAACTTGGCATCCACCTGCACAGTGCACAGGGAATGATTGCTTTGCTGCGATTTTGCTGGTTTCTTTGAACGCTCATGTTTTGAATATTATATTTTGAGTGTATAAACGGGTCACAATGAATCTTAATGCCATTGCTTTCGAATTTCTCTGTGATGGATGTGCATGAAGATGTATGGGCATTAGTCAAACATGTTGGCATAAGGCTGTTTTCACAGCTTTTGTGCCCTGAAGTCTGTACAGGCAGGTCTTAAGTGCCAACATTGTTTTGAGGAATTGCTTTTTTGCGCCTGCACTTGTAGCCTTTGCACTTCTTTTGTGCAGCCATTACACGGCTGGCGCAATTGCTCATCACCGGTGCTCTTTTGATGTTTCCAGTTTGAAATGCTGACTGGAGGCTTGCCCTTTCAAGGAACCAATCGGAAGGAGACAATGATTCAGATACTCAAGTAGGTCCCCTGCAGCATTTTGGGGATGCGAGTTTCTGTGTTCATTGGTCAGGGCCTGCACATGGTGCTCATCCTGTTGTCTGTTCCTAGGGCTAAGTTGAGCATGCCGCAGTTTCTGAGCCCGGAAGCACAGAGCCTTCTCAGGGCATTGTTCAAGAGGAACCCTGCCAATCGGCTAGGTGAGAACCTATTCTTGTTTACCCACGGAATTTTGTAAAAAGAACATTTCGAGCAGTAAAAAAACAACGCAGATCAGCCACAAACCTTAACTCGGCATAGAAGTTGCAGCTCGTGGCAGTTTGCCTTGGTAAATAATCTGTAGTGCAATAGCTTGTTGCAGTTCATATTCAATGTTAAGGTAACTGCCAAACTATCTTATTACATCACATGCATTATGCACCGTTTTGTAGACCACTGCATGTGTCCACGGGAAGTAAATAAGAAAGAGAGGTTTTATTGTGGGGCATGTACCTGCAAAGAAAATCGTGACTAGTCTACATACATACATTTCAACGCCAGCACATTACAGTTGCATTGAACAGTTTTGTGTACCATTCTACTTGCTAGCTACCAGTCAACACTTGTTACAAGCCGCGCACTAGAAAAGCTTCTGTTGACTGCCCCAATGCACAATAGGAATGTGCGGGGGACAGGACGCGCGCGCTGGCCCGGGTTGCCTTGAAGTTTGTAAGCTGAAACCTGTAGCAGTGTCCTGCAGGTAGCGACTTGAGGCTCATATGGTGTTTATGTCATTGTAGGCTATTGTAAACGTTGTATGTTGCAGCAGCTTGTGTTTAAAAGCCTCCATTAACTTGATGCACTTAAACGCATCGGGAAGAGCAACTGCACTTGTAGTACCTATACTGCCCTGTCTCTCAACCAGTGTGTTGAGTATGTGCTTTGCAGACCAGTGATCTGGTTAGCATTCTAACGTCCTGTTTAACATGAGCTAGGCTCATAAGTTGGTGGACTTTAATTTTGTTGCGAAGCATGCATGCTGCACTGCAATTAAATTAGGTCTTTGAAGCATTTTGGATGCCATCTCTGAACACTCTCATGCACTGAAATATCAATCGTTCGGTACACATACTGTGCTTTTCTTGAGAGAGTTGTGTAATGATTAGTATGGCACTGACCACATGTGTGCTTGTGGTTTTCTTTTAAGGCTCTGGTCCAAATGCTATTGGCGACATCAAGGCACACCCATTCTTTGCTACCATTGACTGGGTGCAGCTGTACAGGCGAGAGGTGGTGCCTCCATTCATACCAGCTGTGTCAAGGCCGGACAACACACTCTACTTTGACAGGGAATTCACATCGAAGACGCCAGAAGGTTTGCACGGTCCTTTTCTTTCTTTTTTTTGTGCGTATGTAATTCAGCTCAAGCTCAGTGTTTGTAGTTCAGTGGAATATGATTTGCCCAAGATATGTATATGTAGCTCCAACATGAAAGGGAATCGTCGGCGTGCATACAAGAATGAATTTTATGGTTACTTCTGCACAGAAGTTAAAAATGTTAAAAATGTCTCATGGGCATTATCCACCCTGAGGGAAAAAAAGCTACGGATTTTAGAACAGAGGAAAAAGCGTACTTTTACTCGTGCTGTTTGCGGTGGGATCACTGGTTGAATGTGCTGTTTGCGGTGGGATCACTGGTTGAATGCGGATGTGTTTCCTTTCATATAGGAGCTGCCTGTAAATAGGAAGGTTACTAGCTTTTTTGTTCAGCCCATAAATGCTTGTTGCAGTTTATACTGGAGGCTGGCAGCTTTTCTTGACTCGCTGATTCCGACATTGAAGCAAAATCGTGATCTTCCAGCAATTGTGAAACCTGGGCTTGAATAAACATCATTTGGTTTAGTTATTTAGATGTATAGAGGATGTTAATACGCGGGTTTGATCCCGGCCGCGGTGGTCGAATTTCTAGAAATTCTAGAATCTAAATTCTAGAGGCCCATGTACTGTGCGTTGTCAGTGCATGTTAAAGAACCCCAGGTGGTCGATCATAGCCTGAGTCGCTTTGGGACGTTAAACCCCCAAAAACCAAAACCGTATAGAAGCTGTTATATTGTATGGGGAAGGAGGAAGGAAGGAAGGGAAGGAGGGCTAATGAGCAACACACCGCTTCATTGTTGCTGTGTCACTGTGGAGTACTGCAACTGCAGAGCTTTTTCTTTCATTTATAGTATGGCTTTAACAGAATGTGAATAGCACTTTAAATGTGAAAGCACTCAGTTTCAAAATTTTTCTGAGATTGGTTAATGCATTGTCTTAGCTTGGTAGCAGTGGGACCTCTCAGTGTTGGGAGTTTGATATGAGTGGAGATTCCTTTGTAGATGCCTTGCTTGTCATAAAACAGGTCCTGTTTGCTGTGTGCAACTTTTAATATGTCCAATAACACGCTCGGAGAATATATGGTCCTTGTTAAATTGGCCAGCCAGAGATCAATGTTGTATTTATATATTTTATGCAATGTTTATGGGCAGATGTGTCCTTGTTATATGGTTGCAGTGTTTTTGCATGAATTCTAACTGAATGCTTGTCTATTTAACGCCATTTTGCAATGCAAGGGTTCAAGCCTTATCATTCTTACTTGTCTGTTCTCTTTTCTCCTATCGCAACAAACCTCTCGTTGCACAAAAGAGTTTACAGGTAACACCCCTTTTTTTTTTTGCCTGTAGTCTTTTACTTCTATCTAAACCTCTTGCTGCAGTTTTTTTACCCTTTTGCTAACATAGATGTCTGTTCTTTCTTTTTTTTTTGTACTGCAATTGGCTTCATGCCAGACTCCCCTGGGGTGCCACCAAGTGCCAATGCCCACGAGTTGTTCCGTGGGTTCAGTTTTGTGGCCCCTAGTCTGACTGATGAAGACTACGTCAAAAGCAAGGACAATCAGTCCTCCAAATGGGTGAGCTCTTTGCTGCATCTGCACTCCACTGACAGTGGGTTTTGTGGGAGCCATCTGGCTTGACAGTGTGCTGTGCAGTTTATAATCCAATTGGACACAGGGCGCTTTTTCTTTTCTGTATGTGTTAGTAGTCATTGAACTGAAGTCAAGCTTATATGGCAGAAAGCATTTCTGCAAGCACAACATTGCAGGGGTCATTTAGTATTTGGCTTGCTACTTCTTAGTAGTAACTTGCAACTTACTGAAATTTATTTTGTTCAATAAGTTATGCGTGAATGTTTGCAGTATTGGAGGAGGATTGCAGTGCAGACAGGGCAGCTGTGTGGGCAGTGGACCTGTCGTAAGCTGCGAGGCCTGATGACAGCTGCCAGCTGTTCTACCCTCTGAGAATGTAGCAAATGCAGTGTGCGCGTGGGCAAAGCACAGCATTTTACTGGGTTTCCTCAGTGGATTGGTTGCATTTTGGGAAGAATGGACCATAGGGCTTTCATTAGTGTTTCAGCTTTGACGGGGTTGGTTCATTTCCCTAGGTTGGCTGGAGAACTAGATGGTCTTGTTTATTGGTAACTATTAAAGGGGCAGAAAACTGAATTCTAAGCTTCGAATTTTTTCGGTGCAAAGGCAAGCTTGTTCTCCAAGGAGCTCAGTTCTGCAACGTTTTTGTTAGAATGACTGTAGATTTTTAGAGAATTTTTTTTATCAGTGCATACGCTGGGAACCACAATCAGCGAAAGCGATGGTGATTGCACGTTGGCAGAAGTGATGTACCAAAGAATAATGTAAATTTCGCTCCCAAAAACAGTAATCGGGACTTTTTTTAATATAGACTAGCACCCATTTCAGTTTCCACACCAGAAGCTGTTACTGCACAGTGACATACACCTCATCGAGGAAATTTTTAGTTGACCGCGTTTACTACTCCATCCAAGAAATAAAAACACAGTGGCACCATCAATTGATAAACGCTAAAAGCACATCTTCGGTGATGCGAAGGGCGCATTGCTTTTCATTGGAGGGCTCTCTGGAGAGTGCGTCAACTATAATAAAAAATTACAAATGCTCCTGACTCTGCATTTAAAACAAAAATTATAGTGATATTTTACCAAGATGTCATATTTTACCAAGATGTGCCATTATCGGTGCATCCCACAACATGGGATGCACCGATAATGGCATGGTTTCACTGCAAGATAACTTTTTATGAGATTTTCAACGCCAAATTAAAATTCTAAAACATTGTTTCTTTGACATTCCAGTGTTCAATTCTTAGAATATGAGGCACAATCTTTTAATTTCCACCATAAACTCATGATGGTATGGTTTTGGTATGTGGTCGGTCCCTTTAATGATGCTAGTGGCTTTTGTGGAAGGCCAGTTTTCCCAAACTGCAGATGATTCTCGGTACTTGAGGGAATTCTGGTAATGGGTACGTAATTGTACAGACACGGTGAATGGCACGCTCGCTTGTGTAAGGGAAAAAAAAAAAAATGCTTGCTCTGTGCGTCATGTCGCAGCTCTGTCATACTGGTGCTGGAGTTAATAAAAGGGTGCACTTTTTTTGTGTTCTTCAGTGGTTCATAATAAATGCATAAATGAACTCCATCAACTTTGATGTGTGTGTCATTTACGGCAAGGTGGCTGTTAAATTCTACATGACCGTTTTAGTTTCATCTGTTCGTTTCAATCCAGTTTGTCCATTTTATTTCTGGTTTTTTCTGCTTTTGATGTTGCAGTAATTTGTAGAGAGACAAAGTGAAATTGGCCTATCTGTGTAGATCTCTCCCACGGGTGTCATCTTCCCGCAGCTGTGTTCACATCCAGCTTTGCTATAGCTGGTGGCATTGGTGTTTTAATGCTACCCATCTTGGGTGTTCACTGGAAGTTGTCTTGTGCAGGTAATGTGACGTAATTTTGTATCCTTGGTGCTGGTTTGCAGTATGGTCTTGCCTTCAAGGAAGCAATCACAAAGGAGTATGAGCTGAAGGAAGACCTTGGCTTAGGTTCCTATTCAACTTGCAAAAGAGCTGTGCACCGGGCAACTGGAAAAGAGTACGCTGTCAAGGTACTTTATCATCTCTGTTTCTGCTCTGCTGGATCCGGCTACAATCTACCAGGCAAAAGATTTTTATTGCCTGGCCAAATTATTGTCATTGTATTTTGAATGGCAGGGCAAGGTGAAAATGCGTGAGGAGAGAGTTGGAAAATAAAGCTTAAAGTGCAATTTTTACTTCGGTGTGCCAATCCTGCCTTATGTAGGAAGTGGTGCGGATGGGTTTGGTAAGCTAAGAAGGAGACAGTAAAAATGTATCATGTGCTACCTTGATGTTTTCAGTTCATTGAAGCACTGTTTATAATTTTAGATCATTGACAAATTCAAGAGAGACTGTCAAGAGGAAGTGGAGATACTGCTGCGGTACGGCCAGCACCCCAACATACTCACAGTGTATGATGTAAGTGGAATGCTGTCTTCCTAAACTTGTTAATTGGGATTTTGGTGGCTGTGGCCTTTCCCTCATGCCTAATGCTGTGCACTTCGAAGGGTTCTTCTTCCTCACTCTTTTTGGCCTTGTCAAAAACAGGTGTACCAGGATGCCACATCAGTGTACATAATCATGGAGCTGCTCAAGGGTGGAGAGCTCCTGGATAGGATCCTAAACCAGAAGCATTTCAGCGAGAGGGAAGCTAGCGCTGTACTAGAAGTTATTGCAAAGACTATGAAGTTTCTGCACGACAATGGGGTGAGTGCTGCTCGTGCCTAGCCCTCTCTATCGGTATTCATATGATGCTATAATCGGGCACAACTCGAGAACGAAGCAGCAGGTGTCTCTAAAAGGAGGCCATCCGGCCAATGGCGTCAACTGATTTTTTTTGACACCATGGTTAATTTGATTAGGCCATGGTTATTACCCTTTCATCTGCCATCCCCTGCGATTTCACTCTAGCGGGTCCTAAGGGAATGGTCAAAGGGGGGAATTGGTAGACGCCATCGGTCGCAGGGGCTCCTTTGAGGGGCATTTGCCGCTTCGCTCTTGAGTTGGACTGTAGTGCACTTTGAATGCAAGGAAGCCTGAATTGGCTGCAGCACCTGAGGAACTGTATGTAGAAAGAGTTATGTGCCAATTCTGCATGTTGTGTGCGTGACAACATTGCTTTTAATGGATCAGAATACAATACACTTGCATTAAGAGGAACTATGACTCAAAACCCAGGAATTGGTGCTTAACAGCTGTGACTGTAAAAATAAATAGTGGTCATTGCAGGAGGCAGGAGAAATAGGAAAAAGAACCTAGACCAGTGATGTTTTCAAGTAGGATGACGCAAGCTTTTTCATTTTTCATACCCTCACTCTTAAGCTCACTTCATATATAATGCCCTCTTTGCCATTATCTTATCACTGCAAGGTAATTTTATTACTTATTCTCATGTATCATGATGCACCTGGCATGGTCATACAGTAGAATCTCTGATCATACGAATTTCACAGGGTCACGTGTCATCCGAAATTCGTGTCACCCAAAACGAACATAATTCTTCTGAAGAATTTACACAAATTTGTTTTTGGCTGACTGGCTTTACTTACTTACAGCCGTGTGCCACTGCTGACTAGCGACATCGGCACTGTGCGGGTTGCGGCAGTAGCAGGGGCGCATGTGCCGCCGCGCTTACTGCTCGCAGTGTGCACCGCGCGACCGGCGATCGCAGTGCCTGCGATGTATGGCCAGCAGTTACTTTGTGCTCAAGGGTGCGGTCGTGTCACGCATGTTGGTATCATCCGCAGTGGGTCAGGAGGTTGTTTGTAACGCCAGAATCTCTGCTTAAGAATGCAGCTAAAATTGCTGATTTCAGGAATTTGCTGTGTGGTAGAGATATTTTTTCATTTGAGTGCAAGTTCTGAGCTGCCAGGATTGATTGCTAATGCATTTCAAACTTGTGATGTGGTCAACTGTGCGCAGGTTGTGCACCGTGACCTGAAGCCCTCCAACATCATGTACGCGGACGAGAGTGGCAGCCCCGAAAGCCTGCGTATTTGTGACTTTGGCTTCGCAAAGCAAATGCGTGCTGAGAATGGTCTTCTAATGACACCGTGCTACACGGCCAACTTCGTGGCGCCCGAAGTGCTGAAGAAGCAGGGATACGACGAGGCCTGTGACATCTGGAGCATGGGCGTGCTCCTGTACACGATGCTGGCAGGGTGTGTTCGGATGTTAATCAGATCTATCAGCTTTCAGGACCAGGCAGTGTTGTTTTGTAGAGCTACGCATGTGTTGGTTGGAACATGTGCGGCTAATGGCATTACTAAAAATATTAATATATAAAGTAGGACAGCTTTAGTTGGTGTTGCTTGTGGGTCTAGGTTCAAGCAGTAATTGTGGACATTATTTAACTGTTTCAAATAGCACTGAAGTAGATCTGCTCTTCACTTGCATCAGCATGAAGAGACTTTGTGAGTGCTTAACTACCTGTGCTGATCTAAACTTGTGCAGGGAGTGTTGTATCCTTGCCTCGTAAGCTGGATCCTTAGCTGCCATGGCCACTGATGTGTCTGCTTAAAAATATTGTTGAATAAAAACAGTCCTTTTCTGAAGCAGTGCTGTAAGCCACAGAATTGCCTTGATTTGACGTTCTAGATTCCTTGCAAAAAGTAGTGTCTCTGTGAAGATGCAAAGTTAGATGCTTGGTGCAAGTGCTGAAAAAGTTGGAGCAAATGCTAGGTCGTGCCCAAGTACTGAAGCTAGCTGAGAAAATCTTACTTCTGCTCCTATTTTAGACTGAAATTGTATTTCGTTGAAAGTTTTATTGTCTCATTAGTGGCAGGTTCCTTTTCTGTCTAGAGAGACAGTGACTTGTTTTGTTATTTAAACTAATTAAAGTATTGTTGAATATCCCTTGCTGTATTGCAGCACCTTGAGGCATGTGGCATTTGCTTCCCTCACGGGACACTTCACAATCTCTGACTTCACAAAATTTTCACTACAATTAGCCGTTCATGCAAATGTGATTTTATTTTTGTGAATATTTATTACCTTGCTTAAGATACTTGGAAAGTTGTGTAGCACTTATGTATCTAAGCAGCTGGCGGAGTTGTGCTTGATGGTATAGTAACCTTCGAAGGTTGTTTCCTTTTTCATTTCTGGTTCAATCTAATTTGCTGCTGATCGTGTACAAAGACTCATGCTCGTCTGTGCTGTCTTCTTTGCAGGCACACACCCTTTGCAAATGGACCTAATGACACACCAAACCACATATTGGCCCGGATTGGAGAAGGGAGGTTTGACCTAATGTCGGGAAACTGGGCCAATATCTCAAGTCCAGCGAAGGTGCATTATTTTGCCACATTTTTCTGGTGTTCACAGCAGAGTTAAATTTGTGCTATAAGCTCCTGTTGCGATCTTGTTGCAGCATCTAGTCCAGAAAATGTTGCATGTGGACCCCAAGCAAAGATACAGGGCAGCTGATGTCTTGGGACACGCCTGGATTGTGAATAAGAACAATCTTCCAGTCAGCAGGCTCTCCCATCAGGAGCCTCATCTGGTGAAGGTTGGTCCAGCTCTTCCCTCCACCGTATTTTGTTTTTAGTGCGTTAGTATTTATACTGGCCATCTCGGACATTTAGCCATTGGTGTGTGTGCATGTAAAGTGAAAGTAATGCAGAAAACTCCAAATATTTCAGGCAAAACAGCATATATACCATTCTGTGTTCCTTAAGAAAAACTTGCACTCTTCTCAACACTCTCGGGTTCTGAAGCACTGAAAGTCTTATCGACACAGTGCTTTTGCTTGCCAGCTTTGCGAAATCGTTATGCATGAAGCATAGGTACGACGTCTGCACACAAAATTGAAGCAACATTTTCCTTTAATCAATCAGATATAGCCTGAGACTAACGGGAACTATGAGGCTGTCATTGTTGTTTTGGTGCTAGATTTTTATCTCTTGAGTGCATCACACCTACCTCCTCCCTAGACGTGCCTTGGCTTTGTTCCACGCTCAATATTAATGAGTCTCTCACTTCATGATAATCGTAGTATTATTTCTTCTCTTCCTTGGTTGTACTCTCGGAGGCTTCCCGGAGCATAGAGGAGGCTGCGCGTGCGGTCAGATCTGAGCCTTGGAGGGTGCATCCAATAAATGCTTAGCTCATACCACCTGTATAGTTTGGCTTCCTTCCGTCCTTCCGGTCTGTGTGTTTGTGCTAAGCACTTTTCATAATGTATGGCACAGTACTTGATGGATTTCTTTTTCTGTCGAGTCCTGCCTTTTCTTTAAATTTTGTTGTGCCCTTAACTTCTACAAAAAGCTTTCTAATCTAATTGTTTAAGATACGACAGCATTAACGCTACATTTCACGAAATATGGGGCCTGCAGAAGTTGACATCTTCATTGCGTTATATTTCCAAGCCCAGTTGATGTTCCTTCATTCTTTTTGCTGGATTGTAAGAGAGAAGAGATGGTGGGAGAAGCAGCTGTTCGAACAGACACAAGTGGACACCTCACTGCCTTGTGGTCTCATGACTTCTTGCGTGTCGGTGGCAAACAGATTGCAATGTTGAAGTCTGTTTGACATATGCTTATGAAAATTAAATCCAAAACTTGGAGGCAGAAAACAGGCTTCAGTTATTTTCAGCAAATTGGTATGTGTGGCGTTCAAGGTACTGTAGTTTCTTCTGGGCAAAAAAATAAATAAAAAAAAGTAGGAAGTGAGAATTTTAGACCCCTGTTCTAACGACCCCCACGCTCGACCGCGCGTGGGTGCGGGGCCAATGATTACAGCCCGTGCAGTGCAATAATTTACACACCTATGTGATGGCAAATGTAAAATGTGTATTCACAATGCAAATCTTTTCTTCGGTCATGTAAGGAAAGTAAAATGTCCTGTCTCTCCAACCTGAAGGAAAAAAATGGCTACCCTTTGTGATTGAGTACATTTGGTAATGCAGTTCTTCAGTGGAAAAGCACTTGTATGGAGGGAAAGAAATGGTCATGTACACCTACATGGGATGGGGTGCACTCACTTGGATGGGCACTGCTCGCACTTCTGCCAACCAAGCATGTTGCTCTTGCTTGGATTACTTTGGTGGCAGTGGCGGAGAGGGAAACGCGTCTTGGGATGGGGGAAAAGAATTCCTGATGTGAGGGTGGTAGTAGTAGTAGTAGAAAACATTTATTCCAATAACGTAGGATAGAGAGGCGAAAATACAGATTTTTGGGTGGAGTCCTTATTTCAGGACCCCAATGTCCACCGCAGTTGCTCTTGCTTGGGATATCAGCTTTCGCTGCGTCGCCAAGTCAGAGTTGAGCAGGGCAGACTCCCACTGTTCCCCGGAGTGATGTTTGTCTAGTTCGGGGGGCTTGGGACCGGAGCAGCCCCATGTTACATGATATGTTGTTGGAATTCCGCCACACCAGGGGCAGATTCTGTCATATCTGTCATACCACCACTGCCGAGGTTTACGCCGCGGCTCGATCTGCCACACGCAACACGGCAGCTGGCGCGGACAAGATCACAAATGGGATGATTCGAAACCTGGGCAAGTCGCAGATCGAGGTCCTCACTAACTACATAAATGACACCCTATGGGAGGCGGGAGAACTCCCTGCAGAGTGGAAACACTCCGAAATCGTTACTATCCCAAAACCAGGCAAACCACCAAGCCTGGAAGCATTACGACCCATCCCCCTCACCTCTTGCCTGGGCAAACTAGTCGAGCGCGTTATGCAGACAGACCCGCCTCCAAAACTACATAGAGGACAACAACCTCTTTCCACCCACTGTGATCGGCTTCAGGAAAGGTCTTTCTACGCAAGACGCTTTCCTCCTTCTCAAGGAAGAAGTACTCAGTAACATCCTGAGAGGCGGTGAGCACCTAATTATGGCACTTGATCTGAAAGGCCACGACGCCATCCTGAAAGAGCTCAACGCCCTGATGTGAGGGAACAACAATGTGTTTATCCCAGTTTTTGTTCTCTGTAACATGCGGCAAACAGATACGATTGCGTTTGCACAGCTGCGCACCTTGCCTCTTGTTGCAGGGGGCCATGGCAGCGACCTTCAGAGCCATCAACAACTATCCCAAGCCTCCTAACCTTGAGCCTGTTGCAGCGTCTGAACTGGCCAGGAGACGGGCCAATAAGACTCGGCATCTTTCATCCACAGAGGTCTGATGCGAGATCCCTCCTTTTTTTTCGTAGTTGTTGAGAAGGAAGAAAAACATCGACACTGCTTTGCCTTTCTCATGCTTGGTGACAGCTTCGTTGGACTGGTCAGCGCAGAGTTCAGCGTGCATTTGTCGGCTTTCTGGAACCAGTGTTCTTATTGTTCCTTCATGTGTGCTTTGTTTTAAATCGTGGTCATGGAGCAGTAGCTGGAGTTCTTGTGTTTGCAGACCTCCTTGTTGTTTCTAGAGACATGGGCCTCCGTGAGAGTTAGTTCAATGATGCTGTATTGAAAATGCTGTGAGGTGTAGCGAGGAACAGGAGATGGAAAAACTACCTAGGCTTGGAGAGTTCAAAAGTGCCTCTGTATGCAAGGTTTCTTTATGGCATTGGAAAGGAGAATGCTCTCTTCAATTTCTTTTTTTTTCCTTTTCTTCTTGGGGAAATTAATAAGTAGTCAAAGCAGAATCGTGTTGCATATTGCTTTGACATTTTATAGTATATATATTATATGTGTTTGTGCATATCTTTATTGTTCATGTTGCGCATGCAATTATGTGTCACTGAAGTACCTAAGGTTATGTGCCATCGGATATCTTATAGGCCGAGAATGATTTTTTTTTTCAGTGTATTTTAAAGTTGTTTTAATCCCTTGATAGTCTTAGCTTTGTGTTGCACATAGCAGCTTGGTGCAAGTGCAAGAGCCGGCACTCCTGCTTGACCTACAAATTGGAGAAAAGACTGGTGACTGTGCATGAGAAAAGAATGCTGTAGGCATTAACAGAGTGTTCCTGTACAGGTTGCCCCTTTTTGAGATGGCTCTGATGGGAGCAATTGCATTACTCATTTTGTGGCTGTACACTGTGCTTTTGTTTGTTGACTCTGGAGATAATAGAAAGAAGAATGTGCAGAGCAAGGTTCTTAACATGTACAGATATTCCTCGCACCACTTCATTATTTCCAGCTAATACATCGTCCTTTTTTATATGTTCAGTTGTTGACAATCTGGTTTGCCCTGAATTGTACCAACCATGTCATTTAGGAAATGGAATGACCAATGATCATCAATCCGCAATGGCCGTTGCAATTTTGTAGTTGAGCTCTTTTTTCCTTTGCTTCTGCCAGGTTTGTTTTGTTTACGCTTAGCCCTGCGTCTTAATGACATTAAAAAAAAATAATCTGTACTCTTGACACTTGAGTGCGAGAAATGCCTTGTGAAAAAAACTGGGGATAGGGGCCTGCAGTAGTGAAAAAATGATGGGCCTAGCTTAAATGCCTCAGTAGCTTGGTTAGTAGCTTACACTTTTGATGTGCCTACTGTTAGTGAGCAATTCAGGATTTGTTAGCGCCAATAAAATTCAAATGTTATGTTGCCTTAGCCAAGAAGCAAGACTTCCTGTGCCTTTTTAATTGGTATGTAGGGAGTGGCAGTAGCATTGGTTTGTTTGGTTGGGTAATATATTAGTATGCTGGCTGTCATCACGACAAGCTGTTCTTAATGGCACATGCTGATGTTTGAGGTTCCTGGGCTACAGCATTAGTTCCTGCGTTCAAGCATTTCCCTGTTTCATGTTGTGAGTGTGCCTGTTAGCTGTTGTACTTACTGCTGAAAACAATGAAATTTTTTGTTTTGCATTTCAGATGTGTCAGTGCCACTTTAAAAAAGTGCATTTTGTCTATTGCTGTGTCGTCCATAGCTCCATGTGAAATTTATTGTTCTGTTGCACTGTTCACAGTAGGTACAATGTGTGAAAATGTGTTGTTATATTTCGTGTTTTGAAAGCCACAAGCCCAACACCTTAGTTGTCAGCTAGAAAGAGTATGCTTTCTGCACATTAGCCCGAATGATGTGGATAGAAACGTGCGTGAAATGGCATCAGCATTAGCTGATTAATCTGCTTGCCAGCTAATTATTCTTTTTAGCTGAGTGATAGCCATCTCGGGCAACTCTACACAACGACACTTGCGTTGTACTGAGTAGAAATTACTTTTGCATTCTTTTCCCCCCAGTCTGCTGTTTGAGGCACAGACACCGGACTTTGAATTGTTGCTTTTACGGCGAATGCCCCCGCTGCTTGAACGATGAGGACATGAGTCATGTTTGTAAATACACGCGACTGCACTGCTTGTGTTCACTTGTGAAGGCTGTTTGGTGTACTACTGTGTTATTGGCACATGGCCTATGTACCTGCGGAAGTAGCGGAATATCTGTCATGAGACGACTTGCGTATTTCTTTTTCCGAGCTGAAGCTCACTTTATCCTTGCAAGGAACAGCTGAGAGCAACGACTTAAAACAAGTGATTGTTTCAGAGGATGCTGTGTTTTGATGCTTGGTGAGGTTGCACAGCTTGTTGGGGCGGCTTGACTTCTTTGGTTTTCTTAATGTGCTTGTTCTAGTTCCCAGAGTTTACAAAAATAATTTTTTTTACTTGTCATGTTCAGTTCATAGAGGCGAGTAGCAAGAAAAGCTGGGTATGAACTCTGCTACAGTCTGAGGTATGGTGACAAGTGGCTTTTTTTCTCATCGTTGCATATCCACAAGGAAGATTTTTGCTGTCTGAATTACTTGGAGCTTACCAAGAAGTGGCAGCTCAGAGGAGACAGAGCAATGAATTGTGAGAAGAAAAATAAGTGCCAATCTTTTTGTAACACTTGAGTTGATAGTCTTCTATGCGAAAGTTCCACTTGTACATAGAACACCAGTTATGACCTGGAAAGACTTCTGTGGATGGCAGTTTAGGAGTCCAGGGTGGCTTGGTTCATGATACAGAAGAGTTCCGCTTCTTCTGCAGTGCGTCACCGTTGCGTCGTGTTCGACTGGAAATGTGTGATGTGGCACTAGGCTGTTGCTCTTACCGTAGTCTCATTCCAGTGTCAATAGCCGTCCAGGTTGATAAGGCTTGGATATCGACGTCCTTTCAAAACTGTCTCCTTGCATCTGTATTTCTGCTGTCTTGTGAGTGTGCATCGGATGTCACGACTTTGCAAAATTTAGTATTGTGGATTGTGTATTTTCTTCTGCACTGCTCTCTTTACCTCCCTTTTTGAAGCTTCTACAAGAGTGCAGTGTGTCGAGCAATGGCATGGCCTCTACTGCGTCAAATGGCCGTTTTCACGGCATGCAAATGACTCTCGAGAACAAAGCTATTGACCAGCAAATGGACACCCCATTGAATCATCCTGGCCCCCTTTGTTCTCAGGTTTTTCTCATCTGAAGTATGCTCCCGATAGGATATGAAAGTGCATCTTCACTTTATTCAAGAGTAGGGCCCCTTTGACGGACGCGATACTTAACCTTTTGACCCCTGGAATCCCTCCCTGCTGTCACGTTTTTGTAGATGGTTAGACTTGTATTGATGTGATTTCTCTTCCACAGCATATGTTTCAAGACAGTGCTAAACAATAAACACTTTGATACATTGTTGACGGATTGGTGTGTTGGATGCTGCTTTTCTTACGCTCATGCCTCATCTTTTCTTTTGTGCAGAAATATTTTGTCTGAAAAATAGTATCAAATTCTACATATCGGTGAACCTTAGTTAAACCATGATACAATAACAGCATCCTAGCATGGCATACACTGCTGCCGTTAAGTTGTGGTGAAAATGTACAGCTGCTGACAGAATAGTGTAACCTTGTTTCTGTGCTCAAACTTTTGTCTTGTTGCATAACTGAAATAGAGCTGTCCAAGGCCAAAAGTAAATATTGCATACAGTCGCAGACAGAATATGGGCCACGCTGTACTGTTATTTTGCATTTCTCCTTTACCACGTGCCACATATATGGGCCAATAAGGGGAAGTATGAGCACACCTAAGCTGCATTTTGATGCTGAAAGAAAAAAAAAGGGTGCAGTTTTCAGAACAGCAGCTGCAGAAGCCATGTTCAGGGGTATGCAGTAAGGGAACCAGACTTTGTGGAAGCACCTCTCCAGAATATGAGGGCCTAGCTGTCCCGATTTTTTCTGTTCACGACTGCTGCCTGGTGGAACATTCACTTACAGAACACTAGCATTTCTAGAATCATTTTCTTAGCAGTTTAAAAACACACACTACATCTACGACAGGTTGTCGTAGATTAGTGTTGGAGTTTGAAATCGCCAAGAAAATGTTGCTAGCATTTCTGTGCATCCAGCATTGGGAGAAAATCCTCGTATTCTCTGGGGAACTCCTGGAGGTCACTGCTGAGGAGTTTGCATTTGTCTTCTGACCAAGTATCTCATTCTGTAGGTTCGAACGTTCTACTGAAGCTTGTGCAAAAAATTGTGCCTGGAAAGTGCACTTGCCACAAGGCCTCTAGCAAAGTAGTGAAAAAGTGGCGAATACTTCAGGCTAGCCTTACCAGGTGGAGGTGCAACTGGGTTTTAAGAAATTTGCAGAAGCACGGACGAGTGTCTGCAACAAGCTATTGCCATCACCCTTGACAAACTCCGCCTTTCGGGAAATTAGTGCAGACAAATGTTTTGCCTGCTCAGCCTGTGCAGTTTCAGCACTACGCAGATAGGTCACCTCAAGTGTCGAGAAATCAGCAATGATTGATTGTACTTGTTGTGCCAGCTGCTGCAATTCACATAAAATTCCCGGAGCCCTCAACTATGGTGTCCCTCATAGCCAATCTCTCTGGGACGTTAAAACCCCATAAAATCCAAATCATGCTGCTTCGCACTTCAGCAGCGATACTGATTTCGTGCCCTACACCAGCCACAGTATATTTCAGGAGAAAGCCGTTAGCAGGGTCAGCAATGTCGGTACTAGTTGACTACTTTTTGTGCTGCTGGAAGCAAAAGCAAAAATGAAATGGCACCAAGTAAAGAAAAACACCTTTATTAATTCAAATGCTGTGAACACGTGAATGATAAATTGCACCAAGCATCCTGGCTGGCTTATTTAGTGATGCCAACCACACCACAAGCAAGACGGGCTCCTGCATTTCCAGTGGTCTTGCTCAGTTCATGGCCTCCCTTTCCAAGGTCGTCTGGATCAGCATGAACCTGTACCAAGGACAGCCCCATGCGTTGTACCAAAGCACTGCCATAACATTGAAACAAACTACTAAAGCTAATGTTCACAAATGAAGATGCTCAGTAATGCAGTTTGTGTAACTGGAAATGTAAAACACAGCAACACGTTCTAATGTTTGCTGCAATCACAAATAATGGCAGAAGAAAAAAAAATGAAGGATGGAACCCTGGACCGGAGCGAGTGCTCACTGGCTACTGCAGCCAGAACAGCTTGTGGTCTGAATAAAGGAACTCACTCAGCAAATGAACTTCACACTCACCACAACAGAACGTCCTATGATGTTGTGCTCTCCAGTAAGGGAAATTACGCTATCCTTTATGTTCACCTTGGCAACACCGTCATCACCAGCAATCACATTGCCAAGGTCTCCAACGTGCCTGGTTTCACGGTAGAGAAAAGGACGAAGTGATAGGGCAAGTACAATCAGCATACAGACACTAGCACAAAATGAATTTCGCGACAATTCCCGACGCGCTCACCTGTTAGTGTCGGCCGGCGCACCGTGCTCCTTGCTGTGTGGGTTGAAATGTGCACCTGCACTGACACATCCTGAAAGCAAAAAAAAAAAAAAGCCGGCTCGTCAATGCCAGTCGGGATACAAACCACCTGTTACAACTGGAATAGACCGTCAACCAAGACGACAGCCATACCACCTTTGCGCGCGGCATACTAGCGCGCGATGAAAAGGAACTAAGTGTAATTGCAAGGTAGACACTGTAGTGTAGTCAGAACGGGTTTCAGCATATTACAGGACGTACCGTTAGTGTTATCTCCGAACTCGTGGATGTGGAATCCGTGCAGTCCTTTGCCGAGGCCCTTGATTTCGCCGACAACTTCGACCGGCTTTCCAGCAGCCTGCAGGGGGCACGGTATCGTGTGTAAAATAATCATACGCACATAAATTGTCAAATAAAGTGGCCCTTTTCGAGTGCGCCAAGGGCGTTAACTTAGATTAACAGGAATCACTCGAGAGGAAAACATCTATTCAGACACAAGGTAATGGTGCCGTGTGCAGAGAGCCCCGACTACCTCCGGCGTAAACAACAAAAAGAAACAGATTACAGACAAGGGGCTTTGCACGACCAGCTGAAGAATTACGGCAACATTTCCGACTATAGGATATGCAAATACCCAATTTCCACAGCATTACGCCCTATACTTTAAGGGGATGATGGATAACTGCGCGAGCACGAATCGCTCTAAACGACAAGCCGCTTTCTACTCCTTGGAACTCGCCTCCTGCGTGAAGTGGATGGTCCCCTCGGCTGTTTCCGAGCCCTTCAGCACACAGACAGCCTTGATGGTCATCTCGAGACACTTAACGCCTCAGTCCGAATTGTTAGTTACCGAGGAAAGAGCAGCCGAAACTAGAACGGAACTGCTACACAGACTCGCGCCTCTCGCTGTTTCCCGCTTTCCCTCGCCCTTCAGCTCGTTTAAATACCGCGACTAATCGATACTGTAGCGCCGCCGCGCCGCGCCGCCAAATAAAAAAAAAATGCCTGCATTAAACTAAGAGAAATATTAATTCAAACGAGTATGTATATAATTATACAAATCTTCAATAATACTGTGTCATAGAGCGAAATAAGTAGCACGTGAAGTGACCAAAGTGACGTCAATGACGGTTAACGGCTGTTTTTAGGTATTTTGAGGAACATAACACTGCAAATATGAGCAACATTGACTCTCTACTAGTAGCGCCACCTTTTCCGGGCTTGTGCGTCGTCCATATTGCGTGGTGCGCTAGTTGGTCTCCGAAATTCGGGTGAATTTCATCTTGAAAAACGTCAACTAAGCAGTCCTGACATGCCGAAGAACAAGGGTGAGTTTCTTTTGCCAGCTTTGTCGGAACACATCCGCGCTAGGCCACACGCGGCAACTCGACGACGCTGACTGCGGCTCACAATGGTAGTCTTGCCAGCCGCTGGCGTAATGCGCACAACGTTTTTCCGTTCATCCAGAAATGTATCCTCCATTTCTCGTTGTTTTCGGAACAGGGCATATGTCAGGGCAATGAGAAATAACGCGTTGCGTTTCACGTTGTAGCTAAACATGCGAGTCGGACGTAGTGACGCAAGGTGTGTATTTGAGGTGCTCCCCTTGTCACATCGAATCGTACTGTGTCGTTCCTTTCTTGGTATCAACTCTGACCTCTATTCAGCCCTTGTGGTCATGTTGTCATCGCGTCATTTTCATTGGTCTTGGCTAAAGTATCATATGGTAGTGAGCGTCATTTATTTCTGCGGCATTCAAGGTTTTAGCTTGTAATGGACGATAAGTGCTAAATTTCCGTTAGAAGTGAAGTAACGAAACCACTAAATTAGCCGGACGGGGGGCCTTTTATACTGCTTGTTATGGAATATGTTAATAGTTTTTGACAGATGACGTCACTTATTGTGGCACGCTTTGCGTGTCCAATGTGCTGCGTCATATCTGCGCTTAATACTGGTACCCGGTCGTTTTGTTGTTGGTTACAGGAAAGGGAGGTAAAAACAGGAGAAGAGGAAAGAATGAGAACGAAACTGAAAAGAGAGAACTCGTCTTCAAGGAAGACGGCCAAGGTAAGGTATTCCAACTGAGAAACGAAACATGATGCAGCTTACAAGCTCGCAAGGCCTCGGTAGAAAATGTGCGGCCATTGCTTGTGGCTGCAGTGTTGGAGGAATGAAGGCCTAAGGGTATTCACTCTGCTTGCACGTGCCTCTGATTGCTATATTAGCATTTGTTTTTGTAGCGAAATTGGATCACCGAGATTGGTGATGTTCAAACTTTATTGCTGAAATAGGTTTAGTAGGTAACTTGTGGAATGTCCTTCAAAGCATTACAAACAGCATGTGTGCTGGATATGCTTGCATTCACCTGGCTGTTTCAGTGTTGCACAGCTTTGTAAGTGACAAAAAGCCAGCGCAGAAATTGCATCCATGGCTTCTGCAGTGACACTTTCATTCAAAGCAGATCTGAATTTATGCGAAGTTGAGCAACAGTTTTATGCAGTAGAAGTTTCAAAGCTTGTAATATAACTGACTAGAACTTTGCCTGTCGTAATTGCAAGGAGGAAAGACTACCACCCCTCCTGTTTTCTTGTGTTCATGCATGTTGAGTGCTCATGTGTATTGTTATTTTAACTGACATGGTAGTAATAGTAGTTTGGGGTTAGTGCTACTACTGCACAGTGTTTGTAGTAGACCTGTGTAAATTCACTCATCATCCTGTTGCCTTTTCATGCACTTCTCCTGCATGAAACAGAATATGCTCAAGTAATCAAAATGCTTGGAAATGGACGGCTAGAGGCCATGTGCTTTGATGGAATGAAGCGACTCTGTCACATTCGGGGAAAACTGCGAAAAAAGGCAAGTGAATTCTTATGCAGTCACTTTCTATTGTGTAGACCCTCTTTCAAAAGTAAGGAGCCTAAAATATTTGCTTCTTGGCCATGTTGTGTGACTTGTTGTGCATCACCAGTGTCACGAATTCCTTGAAGGTAAGAGCGTAATACTCGTCCTTACCCCCGTGAAAGTTGGGACTGCCATAGATGTTATAAGGGCCCTACTTGCACAGCTTAGAAGCAGATCCCTTGGCCTCTACTTTTGAACATGATTTTTATCATTGAACTTTATTTTCCTTTTTTCAAGCTTGTTTTCATTCATGAGGTAACCTAGGTATATTTTGTATGAGGGATATTTTGCGAGGTTTGTAATATTTGTTGTACTGCTGAAGTGTAACAGCTGAGAAAGAATAAAGGAAGAGCTTGAATTTTGACATGCCTTCTTGTGCACAACACACTACGAAATTGTTTTCTGGTTTATGCATGTTTCAGCAACAGCTGAAGTATGACAATTTTGCACTCTGTATGACCTTCAACTAGACCATCTCCCGAAACTTCCGAGTAGCATAGTGCCACGGGGGCAAACAGTGGTTCTGGTCTAGCCTGTACAACCTGAACTGCCTAGTATCATTTGGTTTGGCACATTTGCTGTGCAGGCTTAGCATGCTGGTCTCACTCTTGGGGCTAAAATTTGTCGGGTAATGACGCTTACAGATGCACGTGGCAGCGTTTAGAACGCTAAGTTCGCCCAAGCTTGTTGTCATTTAGCTGAGGTGGCGTGGCCTGGTGCCTTCCTTGGCAGCAACAGGCTACCTATGCTGGTATGCTGAAAGCAAGGCATTCAATCCGGAAATTATTTGATGCTGCGCTAAGGCTTCTGTTGCTGTATGAAATTGGTTTGCAGCTGACGGTGAGGCACTAATGAATTAGGTGCACTTTTATTATCTGATAAACCTGCTGTGCCACGTGAAAAGCATCATTGCAGGTTGGCATGGAAAGGATGCAAAGCGAAGGAAAAGAATGGTAGAAAAGTGCTAGAAAAAGGGGGAAGGGAGCATTGCACATAGCTTAGATGATATTACAGCTTTTATGTTTTATAGCATCCATCTAGTAGTAATTTTATGCTGTGCAAGCTTTTCATTCTTTCACATTTTTTTAGCGTGTAAAATGCGGCAGTAGATTTGTGCTAAATGCATTATGTCTACCTTGTTAGGTGTAGCAATCCCAGCCTCTAAGCATTTTTTATTTGTGAGCTGCAACGCCTCTCTGTATTAAATGCTTGCTTAGTCTTTACAGCTTTCTTACTCTCCGCATGGCGCAGCAGGTGTTTTTCACTCGTACGAGTATGGTATGCTATCGTACACATGCCATAAATTCTGCTGAATCTGCACTATACTGGAAATATTTGGCTTTTTTCGACACCTGACTGATAGTTATCCTTTCTGCATTTTGATTGGAGGTTTGTAATTTCGTTTTAGGAACATTACACTGCACTCAAGACTAGGTTTAAGTGTGGGATTTTCTGTTTTGTCTCAGGGCATAAAGCGTAAATGCGAGTAAATCAAGGCAGCAGTTACTGATTTGCATACATCTTAGCCTGCTGGTTGTATTTACAGGTTTGGATAAACCAGGGTGACATAATCTTAGTGGGTCTAAGGGACTATCAGGACGCCAAGGCAGATGTCATCCTCAAATACAACCCGGACGAAGCACGAAACCTGAAATCCTATGGAGAGCTGCCCGAACATGGTGAGTTGATAGAATGGGGTACGGTTGCCTGCCCGATGTTCTGCATAGTGCTGCCAATGGTTGGTGCTCAAAAAAGACTCAATTTTTTGTGGTGGGTACAATTTGTGTTGGGTGGGTGGGGATGGGGCTTGTACCTAAGCTCAGGTACTTGTCCAATATTACATTTAAAGTTCATTTCAATTCAGACCTGTAATTTTCGTTGACAAATCGGTAGTGGACAGATAATACCGATAATGATTTGGGCCCTTTCGCTAGCACTTAATGGTATCGTATGCAGCGATCAAGTGTGCAGTGCTTCTGCATTTCTTTCTTCAAATTGTTGCTTTTGTTTGGAGCATAGAAGCTGCAGTTAATGTGCCTGTCTAAATGTGCAGTTATGAATTGACTCCGCCTTATTGTTTGTCATATTCTCAACGCCCGGTTTTCTTTACCTTCTAAAGGTTTTGCTACATGTACCGCCCTCCCCACCACTGTTTGGAAGCATCTGGTGCTTGAATAATTTATATCAAATCTAAATGAACTACCTGGCGTCTGTCAAGCTTCAGTTGCTGCACAGCCAGTCACTGTATGAAGTTGGGTTAATGATATATTGAATTCTTGCAGCCAAAATCAATGACACTGTCAACTTTGGTGAAGAGGAAGAGGACGACAACATTGAGTTCGATGAAGTCAGTGGTGACGAAGACATTGAAGGGGTAAGCCACACCTGGTCATGTGCAGGTGTTACTTGTCCCCTCTTAATTTTTTCAGTTCTGAAATAGCTCTGCGTCGCTTACTAGATTTGTTTCGTGTCAGTTGCTGCATTGCAGTCATTTGTCTTGTTTCTTTTTTTCCCTGGCTAGATATGAGCACTGGTCAAGAGCCTCCCGGATCGGTCTCCACAGCATCACCTTGTGCAGAATGTCGAGCGCCACTGGTTTCTTTCAAGTATCATATGTGCAAAGTTTACTTCTCCCTTTTTGCATGTGTCGTGTGGAGTCAGCTAAAGTAAAGGTAATAAATTGCTATTTATTCCTCTGTACTCCTCAGCCCAACGATTGGAGATAGGCCCCGACTATGCCGTGATGGGAGTGAGTTTGCGTGTGTGCTGTCACGGCCGCAGCATTGGTGGAAAGAAGCCCATTGTCAAATTTGCAGGCGCCACCTCCGAACACAAACTGTGGACTTCAGAAATTAGCAACACGTTTCTCCCATGTTTTTGTGGCAGTCATGTGCTGGTCGGTTTACTGCAGCGTAAAAAAGCAAGTGGCGAATCGGACTGCTTTGCTGTGTCGCTGCACTTCAGCAGTTCACCCTGGATCCCCTTGCCTCAACTCACTCAATTGTAGGTGTTCATGCTGTTCACCCAGAACTGTTAACATCCTTGTGCAGTTTTTTTCTTTTTTTACTGTGGTATGTGCTGGGCAGCAGTGAGATGGCTGGATGGTTGTAGACAATAAAAGGCTGCTTTATTTGATGTGTAAAATCATTGTGATGTGTGCAGTAGTGGCTGCGACACGTTTAACATTGTTTGTTTGGCATATCTTAATGTCTGTGAATATGAAGATAAGGTGAAGTGCTAATAAAGACATTACTGCCAATTATTACGTTGACTACTGAATCTTTATTACTAATTGTGTGCAATATGAGCCCTGTCAAGCCTGTGATGATTTAATCATTACATTGGATACTTCATGCATCAAGTGTTTGCCATTATAGTTTTGACGAGTGTGTTGTTGGTGCGAAGTGAACAACGAAACCACATGCTACAGACGACCTGGAGTCCTTGATGTTTTAGTTGTACTATCTGCAACAAATGAAATGTGAACAAGAAATCTGAGGTGGCAACCTAAAGATACCGAAATATTAGCTCTTTGAGAATTTGATTAACATATCTGGAAAAGTATTCCCTTCAAAATGAAATTACCCTCAGTGTTCACCTTCCATTTGCTAAGAGGTTTTTTTTTTTTTTGCTGTTTGTAGCTTAGTTTTCTTGTTTGCATCTCATTTCTTGCTGATAGTACCTTGTCTTTACATTTTCAAAGTAGAGTAATGTACAGACTAAGATGACTGAAATTCAGTTTTGGCTAGCGAGTCCTCTGCTAGCGGATTGAGCTTTGATAATGTTGGTTGTTCCAACTGTTAAAAAAGGTGCTGTAGACTTATTGGTGCAAAGCTAGAGAGCCAGAGGCACTGCATATTTGCGTGCGATTACCCGTGCTGATTTTTGCCCAATTCTTGCCATTGCGTGCTGGCTTACAGCTGAGTAGTAAGTTCAACAACCAATAGCGGGCACCTTTTTGAGGGAGTTGTGGAACCGGTGTGTTCAAAGTGGGCTGTCATGCTGCGAGATATGAATATTACGTACAGCCGCCCAGAAAATTTATGGCTTTTCTTTTTTGGTTGTGTGGCATTTTATGTCCATAACTATGCGAGAGAGAACAATGTTCATGGCACGCAGTCTCCCATAGCCAATAGTGGATATGTAGGAGGTTCTCAGACACCGCGTTGGGAGTAATGAAAAAAGAAAAGGGGACCTCCTTTAGGCCCGCATTGGAAACTGCTGTTTAACATCTCTTGAAACTCTCCTTGCTCTCTGGAGCCTTCGTAACTGACTTAGAATGGCTCCAGGCATCAATGAAATTGGGTTTTGGGGAAAGGAAATGGGGGAGTATCTGTCACATCTCGGGGCACCATAAGGGAAGGGATAAAGGAGGAGCTGAAGGAAGAAAAAAAGGGGTGCTGTAGTGGAGGGCTCTGGAATAATTTCGTCCACCTGGGTATCTTCAATGTGCACTGACATCCAACAGCAAAGGGGTGCCTTTGCGTTTCGCCTCCATTGAAACACAGCCGCCACGGTCTGGTTCGAACCCAGGTACTCTGGATCAGTAGCCGAGCACCCTAACCACTGAGCCACTGCGGCAGGTTCTGTGTGCAGATTTTGCCGGCGCGGCGTTTCCTTGGCTCTACCTTGCTTCCCCAAAAAGGCATTCGTGTCTCCACCTGAGCAAGCGAAACTGTGTGCATGGCGTGAAACCTTGGGCAGTGTGGAGCCTTTTCTGCAAAACGGCACAAACCAAAGTTGCCACTTGGTCAGAATTTGGACACGCCGCCAGCGATGCAGTGGCAGACGTTGAGAGTGGGCAGTTGAGACATGTAGCAAGAGTCGTGGCATAAGGTGCTTCCCAAAAGTTTGGGGGAATTTAAACAGTGTGCTTGAACTGAATGTACTGCGCCTTTGCGCTGGAAGATATGGTGACAAGTCTACCTTCAACAGCCCTGCAGATAAGAGGATGCATTGTTTTGTTCTGTTTGGTTTTGCAAGGGCATGTTTCAGTCATTCTGCTGACTTCTTTTCATCCGAAATGATGGACTTTAAAATCTGTTTCAAATTCTGTCTCAAATAAATGCTGCAGAAAGCTTTCAGACCTATAATTCCATGATCCAAAGAAAAACTGCTTTATGGTAAAAATGCTTCAAAGATGGCCGAACGTCTGTTGATGGCGATGAGCGTTCTGTGCGACTGCCAACAGGGATAATAATAATAATGTTCGCGAGGCTATCCCTGCAGATTGAAGGCGAACTTCCACGATGTCTGATAATGTAGGACAAATTATTGTGGGACTCAAAAATGAATGAAATAAAAGTGTCCCTGCCCGCACCACTAAGTATAATGGGATTGATAATATAGGACAGATTATATTGGGACTAAGAAAAGAAACAAGAAAAATGTGTCCCAGAGAGAATGTAGGACATAAATTATTGTGGGGCTATAAAAAGAATGAAAAATAGCGTCCCTGCCCGTGCAGATAATGTAGGACAAATTATTGTGGGACAATAAAAAACGAAAAATTGTGTCCCTGCCCGTACGACAATGTAGGACAGTCATACGGGGTAGTTTTCTCGATAAACATCCAGGAAAGCGAAACAACTGCGCTGTTACTGCTGAGGACACGCTGTTGTAATTCGGCCGCAAAACAAGCACGGAGTAACGCCCCCTTTTTTTATGCAGGCTACTTCCGTACCTTTCACAACGTTGCACCTGATGTACGAAACGGAATATAGGCCTTCGCAGATGCACGCATGGTTCAATCACGCATCGGCCTCAACTGTACTCGCGGTCAGCTTAGTGACTGCAGCAGAGGTTAGGCAGGAAAGGGAAGGAGACGGGCCTTTTGTCCATGTGCCGTGCCCTAGCCACCCTGCACCACGTCTCTGCAACTACACCCCTGCACATCCCTATAGCCCCAACAATGACCGACCCATCCAGGTGTTGCCCCATTCAGGAAATTAAAATTGAGAAGGGGGCTGAGAGTCAAGGAGAAACTAATCATTTTTTATTTGTGTTGTGTGTCGGGAGCAATGTTTATGACTCCAACACTCAAGTTAAAGATGAAAAAAATTCTCCGTCGAGTTAAGATTCGTTATGAATTAAGGGGTGCCTTCAGAAAAACAAGGGGATATGAAGGGAGCCACTGAACCCATTCATCAGTGCACAAGGAGAAAGGCCTGTCTCCCTTTATTTTCTGCGTTGCCTCTGTCGCAGTGCCACAGAAAAGTGACCAGGGGCCGTATTAAGTAACTGTCACAAATTCTGTCAAAAGTTATTGACAGTGACGTCAAAATGATGAAACGAAGAGACGTCACCGCTTGACGAAACGAGGAATCAGCCAATTACAGCAGGATGGTGCCCCGAGAGCATTTTTTTTTTCAGGGTGAGGGGCCGTCTGCTAAATTTTTGTAAAAAGACAAATTTTTTTCTCCCAAAAACCAATTAAAAAGGAAAGCAAATGACGGAGTAACTGTCTCACATATCTCGGTGGACCCCTGAGTCGCGCCGTAAGGGAAGGGATAAAGGAGGGTGTGGAGTTCGCTGACCGTTCTTCGAACGAAGACTGAGAAAGGCCCGTTTCACATGCATGCGATTTTCGCCTGCGACACTGCGAATTCTGTCGGTCTGCGACTGGGGGAGGGCCGTCGGTCTAGTCGCAGACGGCTTGCGATCGAGTTCCGTTCGGTTGGAATTCAGTCGCAGCGTCGGTGTGTTCGCTCTGCGACTGACCATTGGGGATCGCCGAGACGGCGTGCGACGTGGGGTCACGTGTGAGCTGTTGCCGCGGTGGAAGCAAATCTGCTTATTCTAATCAAAGCATTCGAAATATTGCCTTGCATCTAAAAATACGCTGGTCATAAAATCATTAACACATTCCGTGTGGCATTTCTGTCGCGTTTAATAATGGGTTGCCTGTGCAAACATCAAGAAACCTTGCCTGTTCCTCCGACCGAATTCGTTGTGTCGGTGTTGCATGTGAAAGCAGTGACCGAAAATCGCACTGCGGCCTCACCGACTACACCAGATATTTTGGGTTCAGTCGCAGCATGTGAAACGGGCCAAAGGCCGCGCCAGTGTCGGCGCCGCGTGCCGCATCAAAGGGAGCCGTCTGGTCCCTACTTCCTCCGTCTTGCAGCGGACGTCCTTGTTTACCCACGCCGCCTCGGGCATAATCCGCCTTGAAAAAGCCTAACCAGATACAGCTGTCGACATGTGTGCATCGTCAAGGGGTGACGAGACTTCGGCGATGCGGGAGAGATACAGCTGGGTGGGGACCGAGTGCTGAGTGACCAGGAAACGGATTATTCCCTTAACGACTGTGTTCTCTTTGTTGCTGTCAACAACCTGAGTCATCGCCTCGTCGGCACATGTTTCTAGCATCTGTGGTGCCGTGGGGAACGGAAGTCGTATTTGTGTTGTTTGTGTGGTTATTTGAAACCTCCTTCCCAAATGTTTTAATCAGAACCTTTCCCCAATCTCTGATCAGTGGGCGGACCTTATTTTCCTTTCCCTAACCACTGATTGGCGAGATGGGTCGTTTGTTATCTTATTGGTTGCTGTCCCCGCTAAGGGCGGAGACAGAGGGTTTAAAACCAAGCGCTCTGGGTTGAGCGGGGGCTGAATTCGTCTGATCCACGATTTAGTCATGTAAATAGTTTTGTCCCTGCTTTGTTTCTTTTCGTTTTTTTACCTGTTATAAATAAATAGTTAACCTTCTCCTTTCCTTGAGTAATGTGAATGTTTGCGAGTAGAACCACCGGGTCATCAAGAAACCCCGATTTCATCATCAAGTAGTTTCCTCTCATTGCCACCGGAAGGGGAAACTCAACTGAGGGACTGAGAGAAGAAAGGAAGATGTACCGTAGTGGAGGTCCAACGGGCGCGAGCAGCGGCCACGTCCAGCGGGGTCCCGGACTAAGGACTCCACGTATGTAAAGGGACATTTTTGGCCTGCAAACTCTCTTCACTGGACAAAGTTTTCACCACCACCACCCGGAATAATTTCGACTACCTGCGGATCTTTAACGTGCACTGACATCGCACAGCACACGGGAGCCTTTTTGCGTTTCGCCCCCATCGAAACGCGGCCGCCGCGGTCGGCCGAGCGCCTTAACCACTGAGCCACCGCGGCGGGTCCTCTTGTTGCTCTCATTCATACTTTTGCAACATCACACGCACCGAGACGCGAATGGTTGGTGAATGTTTGGCGCTCATTTTTTTTTTTTGTAACTAGATAAGTGCTGCATGCCTAGTTCTGAGCTGCATACCTAGTTCTGCAAAGCTAGTTCTGATCTCATTCCTTGAATGACAAGAAGATATTTTCTGATGGTATTCTGATATTAGTTTCACGAAAAAGCTGTCGTGATGGACAAAAACTTTCTGGAATGCTTTACTGTAATATGCATCCTTTGTCCGTAAAGTTTGAGACTGGTTTATTTTCTTCTCTAGAAATGATTCCCCAAAACAAATGTTGGTCCGTATGTGTAGGGCCAACTTTTCGGGATAACCTGAGCTATTTATGTTAATTGCTGTGGCAGCCGCTAGATGACACGACATGTAGAAAATACGTTGTCACTAGTCATCTGCGCATTCTACTGCGAGTGAATGTGGAGACATGTACGTCCACCTCGATCAGCATGTAAAAATAAAATTGTGTGTGAAGCTTGACATGATTGCGACACAGGCGTATGAGCTCCTTCGTGACGCTTACGGCAACGAGACATTATCGTGGGCGCAAGTTTTCGAGTGGCACAAGAGGTTCTTTTCGGGGAGAACGTCAGTGGAAGATGACACAGGGCAGGGGCGCCCTTCAACCTCACGGAATGAAAACAACGTGGCTCGGATCCGGGAAATCATACAGCAAGACCGCATCATTGCAGTCCGCATGCAATCAGGTGCTCTCGACATTAGTAAGACAACATGCCACCAAATTTTGCGTGAGAACGTGGGGAAACGAAAGCTGAATGCAAGACCTGTGCCGCACTCTCTCACACAGGACCAGAAGGACACGCGGACATCAGTGAGCGCTGATTTGCGCTCCGAGGCAGAGAAGGATGCTGCATTCGTCGACAGAATCATTACTGAAGAGGAAACGTGGTGTTTTCAATACGATCCTCAAACAAAAAGGCAGAGCGCCGAATGGCGGTCCACAAGCTCTCCGGCGTCGAGACAGGTGCGGCGACAGAACACCGAAATAAAGACGATGCTGATAGTTTTTTTTTTCGATGCCAGAGGTGTCATACACCACGAGTTCGTCCCACAAGGGAAGACGGTGAATCAGGAGTTTTATATCTGCGTGCTCTAACACATGCGTGATGCACTGCGACGCCGTCTCCCTGACTTCTGGGCATCTGGACAATGGAGCCTTCTCCACGATAACACAAGTCCGCACACTGCTCTCAGCGTGACAAAATTTCTCGTCAAGCACAGCATTACTGTACTTCCCCATCCGCCATACTCGCCTGACCTCTCCCCATGCGATTTTTTCCTGTTTCCTCGTGTGAAGGGAGCCCTAAAAGGTCGCTGTATGGGGAGCGTGGAGGCCATTTAAGACGCCACGACAAAGGAGCTGACAGTCCTGCTAAAAGAAGCGTTTTCCAACTGTTTCCAAGAACTCAAGAAGAGTTGGAAGCTGTGTATAGACTGCAATGGAGACTATTTCGAAAGGGTGCTGCACAAATGATTTGAATATTAAACGCATCTTTTTAAATGGACTCAGTCTCGGAACTTTACGGACAAAGGTATTTTAATCTGATCGTGCTAGCTTAAAGTGTGTTCAGTTAAAGTACCTTTATTAACTGCAGTTACTTCTTTCGTTCGTGACTATTCTAATAGGACATTTTGTCGTATTAAAGGCACATTTAAGGGCATATACTAAGGGTATTTAAGGGCCTTTAAACGTTTTTTCTCTTTTTTGAAATTTTTATTTGTGTGTTTGAACATTACTGCTACCATTTTGCACCTTATCGATCCTTTGCTCTTTGAAGAGAGTCTTTTATCGGTATCTATTCTTTGTATGTAGATAGTGTGATTCCTGAAGGCCTTCGAATCAGGTATATTATATTTCACTCGAAATTATGAATGTTATGCTTTCTTAGACAAACTGTTTTCTTACCTAACGAAAGGTTGCTTAATACCGACAGGTTTCATCTCAGGAAAATTTAATTGCCTAGTCGTCATATGCGCTGGACCTTTTTTTACTTGGTAAAAATGAGCAGGAACAAGTACAAAGTCATTAAAGTTTATCCACTAATCACTATTGAAAAGTTTATCCCTGGCGGTGCAAACTGACGCATATTCCCCCCCCCCCCCCTTATGCTATTTTTTTCAGGATCACTTTTCTCCAGATGGAAAGAAGCTGAAAATGGAATGCCGTTTATACTATTTTAATCACATTGAGCCGAAAAAAGAAAGGAAGGCACCGTTTCCTCGCCAGACACCTCTGTCGACATCCGCTGCTGATTCATGTCATGTATTCCAGCATGTACAGCGGCGATAAAAACAAATGCGAACAGCGCGGCGGCTTTGCTCCGCTGTTCGCATTTTTTCTTCACGCTTACTTTTGTGGTAACAAAAAACACTACAGTGTTCCATGATATAATCATGGACAACTCTAGCGTCTTTCTATTTATTACCAGGCAGGTTACATGCGTTATCAAAATAAATGCGAACAGTGGTGTGCGTAGGTAGCGCGCTGTTCGCATTTTTTTGTCGCCGCTGTACATGCTGGAATACATGACATGAATCAGCAGCGGATGTCGACAGAGGTGACTGGCGAGGAAACGGTGCCTTCCTTTCTTTTTTCGGCTCAATGTGATTAAAATAGTATAAACGGCATTCGTTCATAAACGGTATGCTTCATTCGCTGCTGTAAATGCACGCCCAATTCGTTAAACATGCGTTATACCATATAAAATACACACCGTCGGACGCGCTGGACTGAATAGAGAGGTACAGCATAGTGCGATCCTCTACCGTGAACCACTTCCGCGAGGCGCCACTGCGCGTGCGCAGAACGCCCTAAGGGCGCCAGATGGCGCCACGTTCCCGTCATCTGCGTGCACACCTGCCGCGTCGAGAACAATCAACGCGTACTCAGTGGTCAAGTGTCGCTCTGTCAGTGGTGCTGTTCCTGTGGCTTTTGTTGCTAGCAGCGTAACACAGCACCTGCCAGCGGCGGCAGGTGAAGAGTTGCGCTCAAACATCGCATTGTCGACTATCGCAGTCGTCTGCCAATTTTTTTCTTTCTTCGGCATCTGCGATTGGCTCGGTGCGACGACGTAATGCATCGCACGGCTAGCCGTGGTTATTGTCACTAAGTCCTGATCGTCGGTTTCGTATCCCCCTATCCTCTCTTTCCGTCCCCTCACCCCTTTTATTTCATTTCTCCATTCTGCCTGCTATCCTTTATTTCCGCTGCCCCAGCTCAAGTGCTTCAGTATCAATGGCAGATGCCGGGGCTAGCAAAAATCTTTTCCTTCCTTTTTATTTTTATTTTAATAAAACCACTTACTACTACTACTCGTATCCCCTCTACAACTTAACGCAACGCACTTGAACCTAAAGTGCATATTAAAAATATGGCATAATTATTATTAGCCAATTAACTAATACTGCGCAATTTCAAAAATTACTTCGAGGAACGCCACACGAAGGGAAACAATATGTCGTGGTCTCACCCAGCTCCGGTAAATCGCTTTTTTTAATCCTTGTTTCAAGTTACTTGAAGAACCCTGTATAAACCTCAGGCCATTCTACTCGCGACATTTTTTCTCTTCGTCAGGATTTGCGTTCACTACTTGGCCTAGATGGATGTAGTACCTCACTATACTTCCAGTAGATCTGAACCTACCATGAACACATGCTTCCCACTTAATAGATATGCGCATTTTTCGCTCACATTTAATGCACCCAGCTCTAAGTGTGCTCTATATATGAGGTAGATATGCATTGATAAGCGCCGTGGAGAGCCATTTTTTTCTGATCCTCCACAGCGGGTGACATGAGCCAGATCTGTGGATGGGTGCGTTGCTTTTGACACGTGGGAGATTGTTCTGGGCATTAGGACATTCCCAGTAAGCGTAGTTATTCGTAGCTCGAGGGCAGTGAAAGCTCGAAGAGTAGCCCCTAAATACGCATTCTCGCATCAGGGCACACGTTTACCCAAGAGATAACCTTCACGTGTGGATTCCTGGGCATGCCTCGACCCCTGTAATCAGCGCGTTCATGCGCTGGCTCGATCCGTCCGGGCCCTGGAAGATCGGACACCCAAACCCACACAGGAAACCTCGCGAGCTCTACTGACATGCCACCAAATCAGCACTCATTACAAAAACTGCCGCTTCACCCTCCCACCACCACTCCGTACATCAGAGTCAAAATACAGTGGGGTCCGGCGGCAACTGCAGACAGACTGCTACATCTCAGTTTACCTCCTTCATCGCTATCACTCTATCTTGACCCTCCCACTCTGCTCAACATATGGAACGGCCAAGGTCACCCCCGTACACTACCTGTAGGAATGCCCCCAACCCATGGCTGTTCCCCCCATGCCCAACCTATTCCCTTCCTCATGGTAGCTAGGCTGCTCAACCAATTGGCCAAATATGGCTAGTGGACAGAGCTCGCCGTGAGGCGCAGACCCCTGTACTCTTGGAAAACTAGGAGCCCACCCTTGAGGATCTTTTGTTCTTTTTTAAACAACGTAATGCAGGCATATCTTTACGAGAGGACCTCATCTGGCGGAGGAACTCTCTGCTTCTCTTCTTGGAACTAAGGTTCCATTAAGTGTGTTTGTATGCGCCCGTTCGTTCAGTGATCGTTCGGTTTTGGTGCTGAACGAAGTTGTCATGTGACGAATTGCGCAGAGTACATCGTAGCACTTTTGACACAGTATATAGATCTCAATGCTACAGGAAACGTCTTCCAGAACGAAGTTAGTCTAATACATGCATGTTTAGTACAGTTCACAGCTCTCGACTGTTTATCTCCTGTTCTAATTTCCTGACGAAACAGTGGCGCTTCTGTGCCTAGAGGTGGATTTTCTCTTTAAGCCGACGTGCTTGTTTCCGTCTAGATTACGCGCCTGATGAGTCTTGCGGAATATGAAAAAAAAAATTGGCGGTGGTTTAGCTCTGCTTAAACCCGGAGTGACGCGAGCTGGCCGAGTGTAACTTGCTCAGTAGAAATGCAAAGTCAGTCTTTCGCCGCTCTGTTTCTCTGGGCGTTCCTTCTTCATCTTCCTCCCACTTGAAACGGCGCATGCGCGCAGCTGTTGCAGCTCGGTTTCGCCGGCGCGCCGTGCCGCCGGTAGCAGCAGCTGCTCCGCATTGCGTGACTATAGTCACGGCGCCGCTCCGCCGGCAGCTGCTCCGCACCACGTGACCAACCACGTGACAGCGTGGCCGCGCAGCCACGGGGTGGCGACCGCCGCACGCTGAAGGCTCGAAATACTACTGTAATGTAGCGCTACAAAAAACAAACAAACTTGGCGGTGGTTTAGCTCTGGTTAAACCTGCAGTGACGAGATAGCTACAGCTGGTCGAGTAGAAACCAGTCTTTCGCCACTCCGTTTCGCTGGGCGCTCCTTCATTTTCGTCCCACTTGGCACGGCGCATGTGCATAGCTGTGGCAGCTCGGTTTCGTCGGTGCGCCGCCCTCAGCAGGAGCTGCTCCGCACCACGTGGCTGGTCACGTGACCAACCACGTGATCAGACATGGCGCCGCCGGCAGCTGCTCCGCACCACGTGACCAACCACGTGGCGGCGCAGCCACAGGGTGGCGGCGGCGCCGCGCTGAAGGCTCGAAATGCTACCGTTATGTATATATCTATCGCTCCGAAAAAATTGCATCCCGAGCCTAAGAACAGCTAGAGCAGTGTGCAGTGTGATCTTGCAGGTGCTGAAATATGAACATTTATTCGCGATCTGTACACGCTATAAGCAGCAGTTGCATAGCGAACCGCGTTCCTAAACATAAAATTGACGGGACTAAAGTAATTAGATTTACGAAAAACTAATTTTTCACTGGACATGGGATTTCCACACTGCTGACTCCAATCGCAGAGGGCCTGAGTGGTGAGCAATGCACAGTTAATTACCGAAGAGTTCGCGCATGCGGCAACACATACACGGGCCAGGAAGTTCCATCAACGGCAAATGATCAGCACTTCTACCAGTGCTGCTGTTGTCGCCACTGGCTCAGGTATCTTGATGGCGCCCTGTAGCGCGACTCGCATAACATTGAAGTATGTAGCGTGACGTCCCCTTAGAGTTGCTTCATGCCCGGTTGGACATAGGGTATGAATGACATCCGAGGGCAACCTTCGGAGCTGTTTTCCAGTCCACAAAAAGCAACGTCCAGGACCGAGCTAAGGTCTGGCTATGTCGACCAATGCGAAGCCTTCAGCAAGCATCGCACCACTTCGAGGAACAAATGTTTCCCATTCCAAAGTTCTGATGGCCTCGTCGGTGCAGAGTCATTGGCGGTAGGCGTGACGTATTGTTGCAGTTAGATCACTTATTTAACCGCTGCTAGTTCCGAAGCGTGCCTTCTGCTTTGTTTGGCGGTCCTGTCGCCGGAGCAGCTGTCCAGCGCTGGGCAGGTAGAACTCTTGATCTTCATCAGCCACTGTGCTGCTTGCAGTCTCGAGGGTCATCTTGTCTCGGGGGTCATCTTGAATGTCATCGGAAACACGTTTTTCGTTTGTCCAGTCGTCTTCCGTGCTCGCAGGTGCAGTAAGCCTATCAAAGTTTGCGTCTGAAGAATAATCGTCCGATAAAGTGGCCAGAGTTGTGGTGGCGAGCAAGGTGCTTTGGAGCCACGGGCTTTGAGGTACGCTGGCCGCAGTGTCACCGAGACCGCCTTCCTGCGTTGTTCGACGCGAGTGTTGGATTTCGTTCTCTGTAGCGCCACTGTCCGTGGCGAGGAAAGCGCCGGCGTCGTTTAAATTGTCATGTCCTTTCGTGATCGCCTGCACGACGAGGTCGCGGTAGGAGTTCGTGCCTGAGGGCAGCGCACCAGGTAATGACATCGAAGTTGTCTCAAACGACGGGGTGGTTTCAACGGACCGATTTATAAAGGCATCGGTGCCTGTGTCACCGAATGCACCCTCCGATATAGCATTGGTTGTACTTTGGAGTGCGCCAGTCACTGCGTCACCAGAAGCTGTCACTATGCTGCTCTTATTAGTACCACCGAATGCTGCTCCTTTGCTTGGCAGATCTTTTACTGTAGCAGTGCCGGATTTTTGGGGGTTCCTGGAGGAATTTTCATTTGCATGGGACGCATCGTATGATAGCACCACCGGAGTGCTGAGGGGTGACGTGGTTTCGGATATCGCGACTGCAGTTGCTGTCGAACTCGTTATCGTGCCTTTTTTCGTTGCGGGACTCGTACCAGGAACTATAGTCTCGAGTGCTTCTGAGACGCTGCTTACCGCAGTAGGTCGGTCGGCATTAACGGGCGGCACGAATGTCGACAGGTCGCGTGATGCGATACCGTTAGTGACGCTGAAGTTGCCGCCCACTGCGTCCGTCGAATCGAGGAGGCTCGCACCGTCAAAAGTCGAGCCCGAAGCACTGACGATTTTCCGCTCATTTTCAACGATAACCACGGCTTCGTCGTTGTCGTCTTTGCCATCAGAACGGACCTCGGTGGTCGACCGCCCACTCATGCCTTTAGCGGTGTCATCCGGCAGCTTCTGCGTGTGCACGCTAGCAGGTGGCGTTGCCGGTCGTCTCGAAATCGTGCCGTAGAAAAAATGGCTGTTTCTTGTCGGGGCGTAGCGATCGCTGGGCAGGGCCGAGACACTGCTATTGTTTACTTCGTCTGTCAGGTTTTCAGCGGGAATCGCCAGACCACGCTTGGGTTTAGGCTGGCCCTGCAAGAGAGCCGCCTTTCGCGAATGGTACTTCTTGCAGTCGTCCTTCAGGCGCGGTACGATGATGTACGCCGTCAGGGCGCCGAGCAGGACCGAGAGGATGAACAGGCAGACGACGATGCGTACCTGACACGCTTGAGACGACCACGCGAACCCGACGGTCTCCTTCTTCACTTCTTCAGAATCCTCCTCCTCGTCGGACATTGCGTGGCATCGTGGCTTTTGCTCAACGCGTCTTCTTTCTTTTTCTCGAGTCTAGGAACGGCACGCGCCCCTTGGCAAGTTGGCTGACTTCAAACGCGGCTCGTACGCAATGTTCGCCACAACGGTGAGCTTAAAGCTGAGACGTCTATCGCCAGAATAGCTATCAGGGAATTTTTTTGTTTCTTTGTTTCTGATTCACAGGGCAGGTAAATGATTATGTTATTTTCATTCCACTCCATCGTTATCGTCTGCAGCGCCGATTGAAAGATCGCGTCGGCAACGGGAGACCATGGCGTCGCTTTACTCAGTGACGAACTGCGAAAGAAATCAATATTAAGGTAGAATAGTAATATTTATACAGGGTGTTTCACGTAACTTGAACCAAGGATTTAAAAAAAAAAGAGACGCGGCGCACTAGAGATGGGTGAAACCAACGACATATGGTTCCCCGTCATGAGCAGCTACTCAGAGAATTTTTTAAAATTGTGCTTAATTAGTGAATTAGCTACGGATAATTATGCAAAATTTTAAAGATTCACTTTAGGGTCACGTGCGTTTTGTTGAGTCGCAGAGCAGGTTAAGAAGCAGCTGATCTAGTTTTTTGAGCCAACGTATCTTCTACGTGATCCTTTTTTTTATTAGATATAAGATAGCATTCGCCGCGGGCGGCAACATCTTTTCCTTCCGTTTTTGTATCTTAATAAGATGCCCCTACAGCTAGTATGTGCACCTTTACAAGATAACTAGAAACGTTTTGGGCGTTTTTGTCGTCGCATTGCAAAAGCGAACACTGGCATGATAATAACTGCCTTATGTCCTAAAACTATGGGCGAAACGGAAGTAGGAACACTGACTCTGACAAATACACCCGAGTCGCATCCCCATTGCACTCGTGGCTCGAGGAGAGGGGAAGGGAAATGGAGGTGTCGAAACAACTCATTCGCGCCAGTCTGCTTTAAGGTGGGCTTGCCAGCTGCCTCATAGAGGCCGCGAAATGCCTCAAGCTTTTGATACAATGCTGTATTTGAATGCAATGCCAGGCATAGGTACAGTCGTGGGCAAAAGTAAGAGCAGCCCCCTCCCCCTTGATCGGAAGCTTGCCTCCTGCTGTCGAGATCGGCTGTCTCGACAGCAGGAGAGCTTCGTCAGGTGGCGCCCCCATGCAGAGCGGCAAACTTCGGAAAACGAGAGAGGAGGGGGGGGGGAGGGGGGTGCTCTTACTTTTTCCCACGACTGGTATCAGTGTTGGTTTCTTCTTAAGACATCAAATGCGCAAAGAACTTTTTAGCTACCTTGTATTACGCGTCAGCAAACATGAAGTTGCTTTCTCCTGGAGGCAGACTGTAAAGTGGCGATGCACGCTTTACAGAAAAATTCTCGTTCTTTTTTCTGTGGTGTCAACTTAAATCTTACTGCAACATTTAAAGCTTTCTTTTAGAGTACTTTCATTGCGTGTACTTAACTACCCTGCGTCGATCACGCAGAAGCAGCGGTCGACGTATTATTGATACAGCGGGGGATACGAAAGATAAAAGATGCCTGCCAACTGTTCGCAAAAAACGAAAAAAAAACGTTAGTAAGGTGGATAAGATAACATGGCGCAAAACCTTGAAGAGTGTGCGCTGGATAGTATTTCTCGCCGCCGAACTGACAGGACTACACACTGTGTTGCAAAAAGACTGATCCCATGTTTTGAGGGAAAAATATGAGCGGTGGCGAACTTAGTCAATTAGCGGGAGAGAGCTGGTACTCTTGTATACAGGATTATTAGCCCGTGTCCTCCTCTAATAGACATTTCTACCAGGAACCAGTAGAGAATGACCTTCTGAATGCATGGGAATTAACTCATTCCGCTATCGCGTAATACCTGTCACGTGGTGCGGAGGCGCGCCGGCGAAACCGAGCTGCCACAGCTGTGCGCATACCCAGGAGGAACGCCCAGCGAAACGGAGCGGCGAAAGACTGACTTCGCAATTCAACTGAGCAAGTTCCACTCGGCCAGCTAGCTATGGCTATCGCGTTACTCCAGGTTTAACCAGAGCTAAACCACCGCCAATTTTTTTAAAGCCATTAACAGAAATAAAATTTGTGGAGCAATAGATAAGCGCTGCTTTTTTGGCTGCGTATAAGACAGCAGTTCGAAACGCCTGCTTCAAGATAAATATTTTGTTTTATTTTTTAGACTAATATTTACTGACAAGCAAACCAAATATGTCTCCTTTGTGTGTGCGTGTCCTATTCCCTTAGGTTGCATTTCGAGACGCTCCTTAACCAAAATCCCAACCTTTTTTTAAAAAGCTGTCGGACGAACCGGGAGACGGTACCGAAAGTTTGGGCACTGTACATCTGGCAGTACAGAATTATATTCAGGCTCGACCGTCCGCATTATATGGATGGATGTGGGACACTCATAAAAAGGCACACACCTAACCAGAGTGACTAAACACTCCCACTGGCATCGACATTCCCCACCTGTCGCTATAATTCGCATAACCAGCGATAAATGTCCCCAGTAAAACTTTTTTTCCGGGAAAGTTGGCGCTTCGTATGCACCCGTGTGCTGTGCTATGTCAGTACACTTTAAAGATCCCCAGGTGGTGGAAATTATGCGGGAGCCCTCCACTACGGCACCACTTTCTCTCTTTCTTCTTTCACTCCCTCCTTTATCCCTTTCCTTACGGCGCGGTTCAGGTATCCGGCGATATATGTGAGACAGTTACTGCATCATTTCCTTTCCGTGAAAACTAATTTTCAATTTTCATTTCATGCAAGATTGAGAGCGGGCGTTCAAATCGCAGAGTGGTTGCAATACAGCTTCCGCCAGCGCTTTTTCGCCTCGGGGAACTGGTTTCTGGGCTCAATCTACTTGTTCCCGGGTTCGAACCCGACCGCGGCGGCTGCGTTTTTATGGAGGAAAAACGCTAAGGCGCCCGTGTGCTGTGCGATGTCAGTGCACGTTAAAGATCCCCAGGTGGTCGAAATTATTCCGGAACCCTTCACTACGGCACCCCTCTTCCTTTCCTCTTTCACTCCCTCCTTTATCCCTTCCCTTACGGCGCGGTTCAGGCGTCCAACGATATATGAGACAGATACTGCGCCATTTCCTTTCCCGCCCAAAAACCAATTATTATTATTATTATTACTCAATCTACTTTGCGCGTTCACTCGCCTATGCTGGAGTACGTTGTGCCCACGAAATCGGCGCTTGCATTGTTTGCCAGCCTACAGGAGGATGCGCGGCGGCCACGCGCTCGGGTGTTCCCTTATTGATTCTACCTGTACATCATGGCAGAACTTGATAACCTGGCATATCAGTCTTAAGATGGTTGGTTTAATGCGTCTATACGTTGATAAGCAACTTGAAGAATATCCTGAAGACATGCCGTTCCGCTCACAGTGCACGTGCACAGGGCGGCAGGCACTTCACATCGCGTTAAAGCACCTCTTCGTCCACACTCGAGTACTTCCCAAGGAAAAAACAAGCACGCTTAAAGACAAATAAGGATTGTTCGGCGTCTCCTCGCCCAAATGTACAACGCACAAGGCACAACAAATTCGCGAGGAACGCCTCCCGACCGTAGTGATTACGCGCACTACCTACAACAAAAGCGCACTGGCGTCGCCTCCTGCCACTACAGGCGACGAAGACTCGTTCCGACGTCGACTGTCCCTGTCAGCATCGTCCTCCGGCGCCTTCTTGGCCTCGGCGATTTCAGTTTCCACGACGAAGTTGGCACCGTGCGCTCCGTCGGCGACTTTGGGCAGCGCGTCTTCTCCGCTCGAGAGCGACGTCTGGCGGCTGGAGGAAGCGACGGTAGTGGAGGCGGCGGCGGCGTCGTGGCGTTCTTGCGCGTCGTGCAGGACGCGGACGAACTCGGGCACCACGAGCACGGCCGCGATGGCGGCCATCGTGAGCGACCCGCTGAGCACCGCGCAGGCATACAGGGGAAGCCCGAACCCTGCCGACGTCGAGCGCTTGCAGCGCCGGTGCAGCACTTGCGGGGCGGCCGCAGCCATGTCTGCTTCGTTGTAGTGCCAAGCTCCTATCTTCTGGGCGACTGGCCAGTGCCGTTGCCGCTGGCCTCGGAGGACTTCTCGCTTTGTTGAACTTCTTTCTTTGCTTCTTCTCTTTATCGACCTGTTTTTATAGTCTTCTTCGTTGTTGCTCCTCGTGGTAAAATCCTGGCATAACTGGTTGCCGTTCATTACGAGCAGGGTATACTCTCAACTAGGTCGTGCGGTCGATGGTAATGTGCCTAATGTGTGTGCGTGTGTGCGTGGATTTGCTGTACGACAGGCCCGTGTACTTTACTTTTCTTCCTTCGAAGGAAGAAAAATAAAGTAGGAAGAAAAATAAAGTACACAGGCCTGTCGACTGTCGCCAAAATCGCCACTCTCACTTCCTCATGTGGACAGAAGAGAAGTGAAAGAGTCGGGAGGTAAGGGAAAGAATAGGCGGGCTCTGCAGCCACCTGCGCTGAAGCGACGACGATGGCTGCGGCAAAAGTCAAATACTTCCATGTCTCCTATTCCGCAAGCTTCCCACAACTCGGTCAACCTGTTTTTATAGTGCATATTTTTCTTCGTTGTTGTTGTTGCCTCAAATACCATGGCACATACCCACGGTGGGCGGTTGGTCAGGGTTTGGTGCAGATCCAAAAAGGAAAAAAAAACTCATCCAGGTTTATCTCAAGCGGCTCATTTGTGCTGTGATCTTCTTTCTTCTTCTTCGTCACCTTAGTAAACATGGCACATACCCTTGCGGGGGGATTGGCCAAGGTACAGTAGAGATGCTGTCATCTTCTTCTTCTTCTTCTTCTTCTCCTCAAGTAATATGGCACATACCCACGTGGGGGGGATTGGCCAAGGTATAGAGTAGAATGCCAATGAAGCATTTGCGCGGGGAAGGAAACGTCAGAAGACTGAATCAAGATAAAAAAATTGGAAAAATAATCTGCCGTCTGTTCTTTCTTCTCCTTTTCCTTCGATTCTTTTTGTATTGTGAGCGGTGTCGCGCATCAGAATACAGCTAAGACGCACTAACTAGTAGGCTGGCCGAGCAATATTGAATAGTTAACTTTTTAATTATTGCTGTTAGTCTCTTGTTTATTTAAATGCGTGCAGCCAACCTTATGTAATATTCATATCAGTTTTTATAATTTACAAAATTTTGTGAGGCACATCAAATTCTACCTACATCGCGCCGAAGCTTGCAGGCAAAGTAACGACTCCAGTGCACGTAACTCGTCGGAAGAGCCAACATTTGTTGGTCCAGAGCACTGAGGGGAACAGCGTTTTCGGAATTCTAAAAACTGATATAGACATTACTCACGGTGGGCTACATGCCTCTCAATAAATAAGGAGACTAACGGTAATAGTTAAAAGTTAACTATTCAATATAGGTTAACCAGCGTACTATAGTTAGCAGGTCTTAGTGTATTCTGATGCGCCACGCCACTGGCAATGCTATGCCGAAAAAAGCACTCTTCTAACTTAAAAAAGCCTATTTTAAATATCACAACATGTTAGATTAAACACTGATAGTCAATCAAGGACCGACAGTCAAGATAATAGTCAATCAAGGCTTAAGAATAAGAACAGGTAGCGAAAGCAGTTATGCGGAAGTCAAACTTAAATAAGTTTCTGGAAACAAGGAAAAAAATGATAGAGGTAGAAAAATGAGCGCTGTATTCCGGATGATGTATAGCAGTCCAAACTTTCCCGGAGCTACGCACAGCTGTGGAGAGAACTGAGACAGCTAACGTGTTTTTTGTTGCAGTTGTTGACCTCTTCCGCAGAGAGATAGGTCGTGGTATGGGGATGAGTGCTAAATAAAATGATCGCCGATATGTAAAGTTAAATGGAGGCTGTTGAAACATATGTGCCCAAAATTATAAAATGCGAAGAATTGAAGGAAAGAAAAGAATCACGAAACAGTGCGTCGCAACCGGGGTGCAGTGGAAGGAAGAAGAAGCATGGTTCCGAACCCGGGTTGGATCGGCGTACATTAAACCCGAGCGTGAGTACAGTCTCTACAACGTGCCCTCCCCCGGAGCAGAGGCCGCCATGCAGGAGGAGCTGCGGATCCGCGCGTCGGCGGAGGCCATCCCGCGCCGCATGTCCGCCATTCACGGCCGCAAGATGCGCATTGTGCTCATCTCCGGGGTGGCCTGCATATGCGTCGGCCTTGGTGCGCTCGCCGTCATCGTCCAGAAGCCGGCTACCTTCTACGAGGCACTGGACTTCCTCGGAATACCGCGCACCAACCTCAGTCAACTGTTCCTAGGTTCATCGGGCCCCTCCAAGGCTTTGGTGCACAGCAACGGCAACGGGTCCATCACGCTCTCCCCTGCAGCCTCAGACAACGCGTCGTCGTCGTGGCCAACAAACGTCACCAGTAGTCCTCAAGACCGGGATGGCACCAACCGAAGGCGTGAGGTTTCTCTGCTGGCCCCCAGTGACAACGGCAACCAGAAGACTCGCATCAACGATTCCATGGAGCCCGTTGCCGTTCAACTGAACATCACGGCGTTCTCTCCTTCTCCGAACAGAAGAGCACCAGTCGTACCACTGCATGCGAAACCTGCGGCAATGGAGAGCATTTACAATATCAGCGTGACGGTAACAACGCTGTCCAGAAATGTTTCCATCACCGTCGAATCGGGCACGCCGAGGAACATGTCGGAGGGATCCAACGTTACGTCCAGGATGGCGTATGTGGTATCGGGCACACCCAGGAACATGTCGGAGGGATCCAACGTTACGACCAGGATAGCGTATGTGGTATCGGGCACACCCAGGAACATGTCGGAGGGATCCATCGTTGCGTCCAGGATGGCGTATGTGGTATTGGGCGCACCCAGTGACATGTCGGAGGGATCCAACGTTACGTCCAGGATGGCGTATGTGGTATCGGGCGCACCCAGTGACATGTCGGAGGGATCCAACGTTACGTCCAGGATGGCGTATGTGGTATCGGGTGCACCCAGTGACATGTCGGTGGGATACAACGTTACGTCCAGGATGGCGTACCTGGTCGTGGGTAACGACAGTTCCGAAGAGAGAGGACAGCGGCCCCAACCTCTCCTGGTAGAGGCCGACACCGGCACTCCGGCGACGACGGAAAGCGAACCGCACACCCCGCCCTCCGCTCCTCCAGCCTCTCCTCGCAGTGAACTCTCTAAACTGTGGTACTACATAGGCAAGCCAGAAAACACGACCTCGGATGACGCAGAGGATGATGTCTTGGTTGTCGGTGACGACACAGAAAAGCCGTAGCCGTTGCTTGGAACCACAGCCACTTTTTTGTACTCTTTCCTTCCGCTTTGCTTTGTTTTCATTTCAGGCGGCCCCATAAACTTGCATGACGTCGATCAGTGTTTCCTATCCTGTGCTATTCTTTTTGTCACTGTGTCCACCGTTTGTGCCAGTCATAAAACCACATGAATCTGCAGGCATGCGGAACTGTCGTTCGATTACAATAACTGAGGGCCACACGTTCAAGAGCCCTCATGGTTCACATGTTCAGCGCGGATCTTGCTGTGCCGCACCAAAGTGGACGCACACTTTTTTTTTCACTTTCCTTTTGGTGAAGACTATAGCCGTTAGCGCGAACGCATTTCCTAAGAGAGGAAGAAATGGGCCTGGGCAGGGCATGTGATGCGAAGGCAAGATAACCGCTGCTCCTTAAGGGTAACGGAATGGATTACAAGAGAAAGTAAGCATAGCTGGGGGCGGCAGAAAGCTAGGTGGGCAGATGAGATTAAAAAAATTGCAGGCATACGGTGGGCGCAGCTGGCAAAGGACAGGGTTAATTGGAGAGACGAGAGAGAGGCCTTTGCTCTGCAGTGGGCGTAGTGAGGCTGATGGTGGTCTTGGCCAGAGAGCGCCATGGCCAACTTGCATGGTCTGCTCGAGGTTAGAATCAACGACCCATTCTCCCAAACATTTCGCCCTATAGAGATACTGAGCACCAGGCCAGGGGAACTATAGTGCAAACTGAAAAGCCCAGCCGTGCTTGTCGAAAGAGGGACGAGCCGTTGCAACAGCTGGACTCCTACTTTTTGTAAATACGTGAGCACTGCCCGAGGATCTCCCTATGGTGCGTTCGCGGCGGCCACGTTCTGGTAGAGGCTAAATGGGACTCCCCTCCGCTGAGCGATGTCAGTGCACGTTAAATAAGCCCAGGTGGTAGAGATTAACCCGTAATTGCCTCTTTTTCTCCTTACACTGCCTCCTCCATAACTTTTTTCATAGCCTTTTGTTGCTCTTGTGTGCCGTGACTCAGTTCCTGATAAGCAGCAGTCTGTCGTTGCAGATAACGAAGAGTTGAACGAACGTGTGAGTGTTCTATGCGTATTTCTACATCGTATCCTGCTCCCTCATCATACCCCCTCCAACATAAATATTTATGAACGAACCCCCCCCCCCCTTTTTTTTTTACAGCGGTAGCTGTTAGTATTTACCCTCGAAAATTAGACGTTGTACGGCGTCACTCTTGATTCATAGCATGCGTGTAACCACGAGGGTCCTCACTCTGCCTACACGACCGAGGGTGCGCGTCTGCGTAAGGGTTAGGAGTGGGCTTGTATGGAATGAGAAGGCGTTGTAGCAATCCCATGATGGGTGGACACCTGGAACATGCCTTGAAGGAAGGGATGAAGGGAGAGGTGAAAGGGGCATAAATTAAAAAACAACAAAACATTACAATGCTTACGATAGCTTTCGCTGAAATTGTCGATTTAAGCTAAGCTGTGTTTATGCTGACTCTAAACTTTGTAAATATATTATTGTTATTGCATGGCTGATAATCAATGAGCCCCCAAGGTTTCTTTCTGCTGCGAGGAAGATGTGCATATACGCCAAGCCGACATCATAGGTGAAGGCCGCTAAGCGTTCCACTGACGACGACGGAGTTTCGGCGGGTGATCTTGAATATGTCACCGAGCTCAAAGACAGACAGGAAGCGGCGAACAGGATCATGATAAACAACTACGGCTCAGTAAGGTAGAAATGCGTCGTCGTCGTAGCCATAGTGGCTCGGCTGGTTCGGCACGTTAGAGCAATAGCGCTCACAGGCAGTTCCTCCCGAATTTCTGAACGGGCAGTCTCGAATTCCTGTGGAAGCCAGGCTAACCGTATTTACAAGGGTTCGGCGTGTTCATCTCCTAGGGGAGCCTAGTCAGCCAAGCTTCTCGGGCTTATGACGAAATGGTGGCCTCGGATTAATTTCAGTTAGGGTAACAGGAGAGGAAAGGCGCGCAAAAACTGTGACACTTTTGAGCGGACATCTGCACTGCCATTATTGCCTTTTCTGCATAACACACGAATGTCCTGAAGGTTCGTAATGTGGCTCGTCATCGCACGCTGCAAATGGGTATTTGGCCAGACGTGCAGCCTTTATCAAAAGTAAAGAGACCATGGGACTTGATTCTAAGCCGCGCGCAGTGGGGGTCCTGCAGCATCCGTGGGAGTCCAAGAGTGTGGCCAAGAGTATGGCCCTAGCTCTTGTCTTCGAGGGACCTGGAATGGTAGTGAGGCATTAAGAGCTACACAGCATGGCCCATAAGCAAACCCGGCAGGCTGGTCACTTTTGGCAGGTGGTGTACATGGGGTCGGCTATAGTCACATCAGTAACGGGAATATGCTGCCGTTGAACGCCGGTCATCGAACGAAGCACGTGCGGACGTGATCGCCTCGTTTACCGGGAATATACTTCAGAAATAACGATGATGACCGACCGATCGAACTCAGATCCCGTCATTGCTGCGTTTTTCTTGCGTTTCTCACGGGAATCAATACGCACCTGTCCGGCCGTTAGCCTGTCTCGCCAAGTCGTAACATGTTTGCATGCCTACCCCTGTTATCTGAACCATTGTTCTAACCTACCGGGCTTTGTCCGCTCGCTGCCCAAATCAAAACGGAATATGTGCTATCGCTGCAGAAGCTTATTGTGCGGGACGGATTCTGCGCCGCGTAACACCAAAATTGGAGTATATAGGATTGGCAAATAACGTCGGCCACAAGATAACTGACGAGTGCTTGTTTTAAAGAGAATTAAAAAAAGGGGCGTTCCTTGAAAGAAGACACTAAAAGAAAATGTTCGTGGTAAGTCCTGCAGGCGCTTAAACGTATAGTAAGGCTTGCAAGCAGCACTTTAGAAAATACAAATATATTTTCATATTATTTTTTTTAATCAGGTTGGGGCACTTTCCGCCCAAGTGTCCTTTTGGTAGTCAATGCATGCATATGAAGCAAATGGTATAACAATTTTTTTCATTGAAACGAGTGCAAATATTTCCGAACTGTCAAGTGAACAACGAGAAAACGTAGACATAAAGAAAAAGAGAAACACAAAGAGAACTGCAAAAGGCGGCAAAAGTAAATACCTAGCGACAACAACAACGATGTAAATAAAGCACAAAACATAAAGTGATAATAAACAATTCCACTATTTTGAGGTTAGATTTTATATTTTCACGTGCAGTCTCAGCAGTTAGGTCTTGTTGACAATTTCGTTTGGGAATGCGTGCTGTAGTTATGGTAACTATAACAGGCGATGGATGCTTCTCAATGCACTGTGCTTGCGCATATAAGTCATAATCATTCGGCGTCGTGATACAGCAGTAGAGCCGAGCGGTTTCCTTACACGCTGATGCCGACCATATAATTGCACACGTGGTCAGATTTCGACAGGCATGAAATGCAGTAGCTTCTGCGTATTTATGTTTCACTGCAATGGGCATAGTCGGTCACAAAGCTTCATTCATTAGGCTCGCGGCAACTTCGTTGTCATTGGGCTTAAACTCATTAGTTAATAGTTATCCCACCCTCTTTCACCCACTTTTCGGCTTTCGTTTCTTTCTGCTTAACTTCCGCCTTCTTTCTCTCCTTCCTTAAGCTTTCTTTCCTTGTTTCTTATTTATCTTCCTTCTATTCCTTCGTTGTTCGTGTCTTCCTTCTTACTATTTTCTCTTCCTCCTTCGTTAATTCTTCCCAAAGCGGGCCAAGCTTGTCAAGGGCGAGTGACTGTGGAAGGAAGAGAGGCCATCACGCAGTAATGCAACAAGCTGGATATGCATAGTTCAAGACGCAGCACGGTTATTGCATGTAATATATGCACGCACAAAACATTCACCCAGGAAAACCGTAGAACTGCTTACAGGGCTTAATGAAACCCGCCCCTGTCCCCAGGCGTTGACTCGCTCCACGCCTTTTTTGTACGAATACCTGCGATATGAGCTGGAGAGGCTTCCTGGCTTCGTGACGTGTGTCGTGAAAGTATAGTTACGAATCGTTCATGCTGTATTGCCCGTGAGCAATAAGTTTGCTACTGAAGCAATTAAGTTAATGGCGATTTTCAGCAAATGCAGAGGGCCATACGAAAGCCTGTGTCCGCAGCCGGGCCTGTGCTTCAGGTAGGGGCGCGCAGCTGCCAGTGCACATGCGCAGTAACGTTTACGGCACGTTGTTGGATGGGGGCTCGGAGTCGCTTCGACATTTGCCATGCCTGCGAAGATTAGCGGGCGACGACCTTCAGCTCGCTGCCTTATTCCGGGAATGAGGCCACATTGGTCCCCTCAGCTTAGTCACGGCCATAGGGGATTAGCTGCCGCTCGGTCCCTGCGGCGGCCTCTCCGCTTCGCCAAGAGACCATCCAGTGTAGCCGCACTCGCTGCTGTCAGGTGCTCGGCGGCTGCGGCGGCGTTCCGCGGACCCTCGCTTCCCTTGCTTGGTTCCCGGAATCCACCTGGGCGACGCTCTCGGTACTCGGGTCTCGAACGTGGGAGAGATGCTTATCGCGTGGCTCGGAGCCATACCGAAGAAGCTTAGTGCTGGCTTCCAGCAGGTGAGCCTTGCTGACGACGCTGCCAACCCAGACGGGCGGGCGCCCGAATGTAACAACGTGTAAACGTTCCTTGTCTCTCGTTGTCGTGTCTTTGTTGCGCTAAGTTTTTCTCATTATGAAAAATCAGTTCGCAGAGAAACGTGCTTCTTTACAATGCACAAAACAAAATGAACAAAGGGCGAGGGAGAGCCCCAGTCCGCTAGCCAACGTTTCGGCGAGATGACCTGTCCCGGTTTTTGTCGGGGATTAGCCTAGACGAAGACGAGAGCTCTTGTCGAAACGTTCAACTAGCGGACTGATGCTCCCCGTCTGCCTTTATTCATTTCGTCTCGTGTTGTCAAGACACTCATCTTTCTACTGGCGATGCGCTTTACTGCAGCACATCTCATAAATGCAAAAGCTTTACTGGGGCAGACTTAGTCTTGCTCTCAGTTTCATGCGAAACGTGTAGTAATGATAATATTAACTTGAAGAAATGAAAGGCGCAGTAATTGTTTCACTCGGGGCAGTCACCTGAACTGCGCCCCGAGGTAAGGAACAGGGGAGACATTAGAGACGCCCTTATGAAGGGCTCCTAATAAGTTTCGACCACCTGGGGTTCTTTAATGTGCGCTGACATCGCGCAGCAGCCCATGGACGTTTTTGCGTTTCGCCTCCATCGAAATGCGCCTGCCGCGGCCAAGATTCAATCTCACGACCCCCTGCACCGCAACCGAACGCCGTAACAACTGAGCCGCCGCGGTGGGTCCAAAACGTGCAGAGTCGTGGAATCTAGCGCTGAAATATCAGCTGACCACGGACCGAATTCGCAAATATATTCGCACGTGAGGCCTGTTCTAAATTGGTCGACACTCGCGCGCTGACTAACAACTACAACAACCGATATATGACTAACCAAGGCCGTGTGCGAGGTTTTGCGGAGTCGGTCACCGATTAACCTCTACAGCTTCCCCAGCGCCGCATTGTGTTAGTGTGACAAAGAGCATTATTCCGCGGTGCAGTTGCCAACCGGCCACTTCTCACGTGCCGCTCGAGCAAGCAGAGAATGCTCCGCGGAGGGCGGCTTCTTGCCGACAGCGTGTCCGATAGCGCCCGATAGCACCACAGGCGTGCAATGCGGATAACCGACGGGAAGCTGTACTCTCTGGAATGTATCACGCACCTATGTACTACTACGTCCCCACAACTTGTTCGCAGTGAGGTGGAAGCCACAACTACATGTTTAGTACGTAGCGCTGTTACTTCGACAAAGGTTACCAAAATACAGAGCATGAATAGGTCCTTTTGATAACCATTTTTCAACGTTATTGCTTTGTCCACTACAGTATGAAGTACCAACAAACCCTGACAACGGGTGACATCGTCAAAAATGTACCCTCTCACGCTCGCGAATCAACCCCATTGCAGGTCTCTGAAGCCGTTGCGTCGCGCTCATGTACTCCTGCTAAGGCAACAAGTTGTGGAGTACAGGCTAAACGCAGATGCTGCTGAGACGCGAATCGCATGTGTACGCGCTGCGAACAGCAAACGATTCCCAAGTGAAAATGTCCAACTCGATGTTCTGCTAGTCTATCTGGGTTACATGTCCGCTTTCACTTTCGGAATTGATTGCTGTCAGTAGAAACTGATGCGGCGGGTGTCTCAGTGGTTAGGCGCTCGGCTACTGATCCGGAGTAGCCGGGTTCGAACCCGACCGCGGCGGCCGCGTTTCGATGGAGGAGAAACGCAAAGGCACCCGTGTGCTGTGCGATGGCAGTCCACGTTAAAGATCCCCAGGTAGTCGAAATCATTACGGAGCCCTCCGTTACGGCACCTCTTTCTTCCTTTCTTCTCTGAGTCCCTCTTTTATCCCTTCCCTTACGGCGCGGTTCAGGTGTCCGCCGAGATGTGAGACAGATACTGCACCATTTCCTTTCACCAGAAACCAATTTTCAATTTTTTCATTGCCATTTGAGCGTGAGTTTATTGAGGCGCTTTACTGAGTACGCCTTTAATTTGAAGGGCTGTGCTGGGAACACATGTCAACGATCCTCGTTATCGGCGCAGTACTTGGTGGGCAAATGCGGATTTCTGTTTTTCTAATACGGTAAAGGGATTTTTAACGTGTTTTTTTAATACGGTAAAGGGATTTTTAACGTGTTTTTCTAATACGGTAAAGGGATTTTTAGCGTGTTTTTCTAATACGGTAAAGGGATTTTTAACGTGTTTTTCTAATACGGTAAAGGGTGTTATGACGTGTTTTTCTAATACGGTAAAGTGATTTTTAACGTGTTTTTCTAATACGGTAAAGGGATTTTTGACGTGTTTTTCTAATACGGTAAAGGGATTTTTAACGTGTTTTTCTAATACGGTAAAGGGTGTTTTAACGTGCACCCAGTATTCGGTCCGTGAGATTATTCGCATTTCGCCTCCATCGAAATGCGGCCGCCGTGGCCGGGATTGAACTTCGACACAGATGCGGGAAAGCTGAACGCAGGAGCAGAAGCACTTCAGCGGCTGCCTGTTTTTACGGTTTCCATCAGAATTAAGATATTGGTGGACGTTGGTTTTCAGCCGTTGAGCTGTATATATAACATATACATAACATACATAACGGAAGCCAACAGTCTCCGAAACCGAGAAGCAGAGGGGATGCTTTTTTTTAATTTGTGGTGTTCATCAATGGAAGATTAATAACCTGGTTATTATTTTTTAAACATAATTAATTATAAAGCAGAAGAAAACACAACTATATGCCTCCGGTGAGATCCGAACCCACAACCTCCGAATTTCGTGTCCTGTGCTCTACCAATTGAGCTACGGCGAATCAAGAGAAGTTTATTGTACTGTGAAACAATGGTTACAAAAATGACAGGCAATCCAGAGGGGACAAAGAGGTCATGCACATCTGCATAGATGTACTGTACATACATATATACTCATATATATACACTTTTAACATATACACACACATATATACAATGACAACCCTGCTGCCTCGGCTAGAAGGAGCAAACAATAAAATGGTAAGACAAACCACCCGCTGAACTGCTATACATCGCACAAATACCACTAACAAAAATACACAAATACTATGCTTGTTTTCGGTGTTATTTATATGCAGCGTAAACGAACCTTGAGAGAACTTTTAAGGTGCTCTAGCGAATATTTGATCGCAGAGGCGCCCTAACATATTTGCAGAATTCCTTCGCAAGCACATCGTTTGGAGTTAGGTGGCGCCGGTGGGTCGTTCCCCTCCACCCCGTTCCCGGGAGCGGTCATCCCCATGGGAAATAGAGGAGTGTACGTCGAGGCGTGACGCCCGCGATTAGGGTGCCTCGATGCCAGCTACGGCACTAATCCTTTCGGCTCTGGCGCCGAGTAATCCCCTGCTGACCGGCAGGGGGCCGACGACCTTGTCCCGCGGAAAACATTCCTTTGCGGACAGCGGAGGAGACGGCAAATCCGATGCGTGGAAATCGATGGAATGCACATGCAGCGAGCTGCGCATGCGGAATCACGCGCCCTGCACGTTCCAGGAGGTGAGGGGTCAACTGGGCTCGGACCGGGGAGCCCTAGGCTCCGCCCACTTGCACATACGGTGCCACTGCACTGCTATTGGTTAAAACTGGGCGAGAGCTAGTTTACTAAAGCTCGGCCCAATTATCGAAGGGGTTAAAAACCCGCTGGAAACAATGACTTGGACGAGCGCGCCGAGTCTCAAGCTCGGCCGTTTTCAAGAGCCTTTTTTAAACAGCCTTTTTAAAACTGCACTTTTTGAACTGCCTTTTGCTCACCTGCCTTTTTATGTCGGTCCCGTCTTGAATAAATCAGTTTTGTTTGCCAAGAAGTTGGAATTGCTGCCCCAACCGGCAACGTGTCGCCAGACGAGCGGACGAAGACCGCTAATCCCTTCGTACTGCTAACCGCCGTATATCGATCACCGGCCAGCGCGCCATCACCATCCACCGCTCGCGACGAGCAAGCGACCAGCCCAAACCGGTCATCCCATCAGAAGGAGGGCAAGACGTTAACTAAAGCCCTGTTGATTTTGCTGCCACGAATCGTTATGCGTGACGAAAACCGCTGGCTATTTACCTGTACACAAGATGAGCTGGCTACTCTGAATAAAAGCACTTGTATAAACTAGTGAGGGGATTCGCGATAAGCATCACCACAATAAAAAATAAAAAATTTCCAGTGCTGCACTACTCAACGTGTAAAAGCTGACTGCACATGGTCGAAACTTTGGGAACACCCTATACTTTCGAAAACTTCATCTCATTTGCCCACCTGACTCTCTAACGCACTGCTACATTTGCCTTAATTTCCTTGGAATGCACAGTCACTTCAAGCGACCATGTTCTCATAAAATAACATGTCCCAAACGAAACGAAGAACAACACGCCATCTGAAATTCAAAAGAAAAAAGTTGCGGCTTCCACAGAGCGACCTTGATGCCCCGCCCATACAGAGTAAATTGTACGTAAAACACCTGTCTATAGGACCAAAGACTTGGTTAATCTATGTCCAGAGGATGCCCACCGCGTAGCACATTTAATCAACGGCATTAGATACGATGTTGATGTCCACCTGGCCGGGGCCACTGCAGCCGCACGGCTTTCTCAAGTCCTCACAGCTCAACAACAACAAAACGGCTTGATTCGGGCCACGATCTCGCGGCTGCGGCCACATTTGGCGGTCGATGTACGCTAACAATGACTGAGTTGAGATCTTTAGACCAGGGAGACTGTTTCTTAAGCGGTAAAGTTTAGAGAAAGCTTCGTTATGCATTTTCATTGCCACCGGGAGGTTGCACTGAAGCAGTTCGGATGCTAGGCGTCGTTAATTTCCTTATCAAAGGCTCCAGCTGTCCAGAGACCATGTTCCGTGCACAGTCGGAATAGCGCTTCATCGGTCTAAACCCTTAAAGTGCACCCCCCGCAGGAAGTAGAATAAACAAAAATTAAGGCTGTAGGAAAACTCGCAACCAACATGCATGTCTAAATAATCCCCACCAAATTAACCCCGTCCACAAGCGCTGGTAAATACGTTTCTCGAGTGAAACGCACGTCTCCCCATTTGCATTCGAGAACTGGCCGCCACCGCCCGGGTTCGTTCGGCCCAGTTTGCAATCACCGCTTCGGGTCAAGTTGACTGTGTCATCTCGAGGTGATAGGCGCGCGTCGAGGCCGCGGATATCGCGGCTGGGACGCATCGGCGGCGGCCAACGCCGCAGTGATAGCGCGCGGCCGCCGGTGGGGGCGGTGCTGCAGTCAATGGACGCATGTACGGAACAGTAGCGCCCGGTCGGCGGCCACAGAAGAGCCTATAAAACAACCCTGCCCTCACCCCTCCGCTGTCACTCTGCCCGCGGAACCGGTCCAGTCCACTCGGCTTCGCCCCCTAACCGCAGTTTCTTCCTCGGATACTCAAAAAGACAACAAAGGTGGGTTTTGAAGTGTGCGCGCTATATTTGCCCCCTACTCTTTGAGTACATAGTCCAGGGATGTTTCTTTGCAGAACAGCTGGTGCGACGCGTTATCGACGCAATTAAGATCTACGTAAAGCCTCGCAAAATATTGTAGAGATCTCGGGTCGTTGTCTTCCTTCGTTTGGAAGCAACTGAAGTGCAGCGTCTGCTTCTCCGTGTTATCCGTGCCGGTGGAATGCGCATCTGTTTAGCTGAACGTGACATCCTGCACCGCTCATGGCAGATTGCCTTCTCCCTTCCAGGCAGCAATGGCAACTGAAGCTGTTACCGGGCCTGAGGAGACCGTGAAGGACATGCCGCCTGTCACCGAGGAACAGGCAGGGGAACACACTAAGCCAGTGGAGCATGCCGAACCTGCTGCGGCCGCCGAGACGAAACACGAGGAGCCTTCGAAGCCTGCCGAGTCCGCAGAGCCCGCGAAGGCGTCGCCTGCTTCTGATAAGAGTGAAAAGGAAGACCAACAGGTTGGTTCCCCGAGGCGGTCTGCATTTCGCCGTTTCATATCGTGTTCCCTTGTTTGCTTGCTTTTAACGGATGAATGCAATCTACTTACGTGTTATGGGTATAGCAAGCTTTGTAACCAAAGGCCTCAAGCCTAACGGAACTGTTCTTCTGTAGGTTGTAAAGTACGCATTGCTGGCACTTCTGCACGACATTCATGGTCCTTGCGCAAGCCGATTTCCTTAGTTCAAACTTCCCCATTTCGACCGTGCCGGTCATGGAGGGGTGGCATCGATTGAGCTAGTGGGAAGGCTCCGCACACACATCGCTCCTAATACACGGAAACCAGCTCCGAGTGCGCCCCACGCAGTTTCCACTATCCTGTCTGCAATTCTTCGACCTGATTCCCTCCGTTTCTATCTCCGCAGAGCGACAAGCCGGAAAGCCAGCAAACTCCTCCCGCCGCACCCAAGTCTCCAAAGGCTGAAGCCGCTCCCAGCACCGAACCAGCGCCTGCGGCTCCAGCCACCAAGGCAGAGGCTAAGGAAGAGGCCAAGGCAGCAGGAGCCAGCGCCGCTGCAGATGCCGCAAAGTCGGAGGCCAGCGCGAAGGCGGAAGATGCAAAGTCTGAAGCCAGCGCCGCTGCGGATGCCGCAAAGTCAGAAGCCAAGGATGCAAAGACGGACGCCACAGTGGACGAGGCCGCCGACAAGCTGAAAGACCTCGCCGTCAAGGACGAGGCCGAGCCCAAGAAAGCTGAAGAGTCCAAGCAGTCTGAATCTGGCGACAAGCCTGCGTCTTCGGAGGGCGCCGAAGCTGCAGAGGCTTCCGAACCCGCGGCGACGCCGGAAGGCGACAAGCCAGCTGCCGAGGGCGACGACAAGAACAAGAAGCTCAGGCGCTGCGTCATCGTTTAACTATAGCTCTCTAATAGATTAGACATTCACTATTTATGAACATATTTTTTACAAAGTGTTCCTCAATAAACGTTTTACACAACCGCTGGCGCTGTTTTTCCTTTTTTTTTCATGGCGCCCTGTGCAGGAGACTCCGGTTTATTTGCGCTACATTGGAAGAGTTCGTCGCAGAGAGCACTTTACCGAAAGCCGGACTTCGAACGATTTCTGCTATTCGCCTGCTTACTTAGACGATCGCGACTGCATCGCTATCTTGTAGTCAGCGCAGCGGACTTGCGCATGTTTACAACAGCGCACTCTTATTGCATCCAGTGCGTGATATCCCGGGTACGATGAATCTGCTGCGCTCGCCAACGCAATCCAGGCGCATGTAGACTCACATCCTGTCTTGTACGTGATGCGTACGCGTCGTATGCACCTCGTCGACCGATATCTTTAAAAGGAGGAGGCGTGCCGATGCCTTTCTTTTCGTGGCTTAATCTTGTTGTTCTCGTCTATTGTTTCCGGCGAGGGGTGTTACGCTTCAGTCGCTATCGTTCACTGCCTCAATCGATTTACCGACAATAGGCGGCATTTTATTGCGGGCGAGGCTCGCACCTTGAGGTAGGCGGGACTGCATTTCTGCGGGTGCGAACTGTCACGTAAGCAGACTCGTTTTCAAGTGGCAGTTTGACGTGAACATTTTTTGGCGCTTCGTCTTGGAATTGTTTTAATGATGCGCAGTAATTTAATTGTGACAACCAGGTCACTAAGACAACGAATGTCGGCAATATACAGCCACGCGTGGTATTGTCAAATTGAAAAAAAAAAAATTCCTCGAGTGGTTCTCTGCACATTTTAAAAAGCGCTGTACAGGCACGTTATCACACGGGTCTTTCAAACCCACAACCAAAGCGTTGGAATATTTCCAAGTATCGGCATCAGTCAATCATTTAATTGACAGCATCTACGCACATCATGTGGACGTGACGAAAGCGGGAGAGAAATTTCGTCATCTCCGCCACGACTACTCATCGACAGTGGAAAAATGTGACCGTTATCATGCTCGCTCGACGCTGAGTGCAGAAATAATCTGCGAAATTGGTGCATGACTAACTTTATTTTTCAAACATGCTGACCTTTGTTCATTACTTAGTTCAGGTCGCCAACTGCGCATTTCCGCCGGCGCCGACAGAATTAACGAATTCCTGACGCCATTTCTTTCTGACCTTCATCAGCTATCCTGCTGCACTGCAGTGACGTCACAAGTGTGTCTGAAGTGAGCAAACGCTAAGCTTGCTAACTGCCGAATCGGTCGAATACGGAAGGTAGGCTGCATCACTGCAGCACTCACTTCTGCTCCTTATCAGTTGGCGCGAAACAAGCACTTGCATCACGCCTTCTGCTAGCATTTAACGCCACTCGCTCGCCGAACGGAACATATACAACAAGAGTGCCGCGAGCTTATAGTGTCATAGCATTAAAAGCGGCACAGGGCTAAGATGTGTCGTCAGTCATAAAATTCGCCCATTGGCTACAGGGAAGTGACGTCACGTCCGGTAAAGACATAACGCTATCGCATTGCAAACGGATAGTGGAATTAGGTGCCCCTGTGAATTTTTTTTTGTGACGCCTGCTACGGTTCTTCCCAACACGACATGGGTTCACAGATCCGATCGACAGTCTCGCTGTTCGTATTAACACCTGTAAGGAGACACTGCTGCGTTGCACACATGCTGAGGGGTGCAACAGCTGCACAACGGCTCCAATTTTCGTTGCACATTTTTTTTGCAAGGCAGTAATTCATTTTTTTTTATAGCGTTGTTTATTGCCTCTGGGCATAAGGGGAGTTGGGAAGAAAAGAGTGGGTGGGTGTTAAAGCAGGAAAGGTGAGCCGATCTAATGAAGGCGAGGAGGGAAAGGTGATGTGGCCCCTGCGTCCAATCAATATATTGAAAATTTGAAAATTGTAAGATGCTGTTATGGAAATATTGAAGGTAATGGTCCTTTCTTCTGATATATAGCAAAATTTCTCTTTTAAACTGTTTAAAAGTGTCTTTAAAAAATGCAAGACTGCCGTCGGGTGACCTGCGCATATATTGATTGTTATAGTGAAATGTTCCATTATATGAAAAAATTGCGCTCATAAACGTTTCACCGCTCAAAAACGCTTTTGTTTTCCTACTGGGTATGTGCGTTTAGTTGGGCTAGTTAGTACTGGATTTCGGTAAGTGCAAACCATTGCGACTGTCCTGTCTGCACCTGTGTGAAGTTCGTTGAACTTTCCTTAGCGCCAGTCGGTCTTGTGTTCGCGAGGAATGCCGCACCTGTGGAGTCACGTGGACTCAGAAGGGCGCCCGACGAGGACTCGGCGGCGGCTGTATTGTGATCAGTGAGTCGCCAACAAAGGGACCTGTCGCGTCCCCGTCCCCCCATCGGGCAGCGGATGTCTTTGTGTTCTTCGCGTCGTCAGGGGCATAACCCGTCTTGAAGAAGCTTAGGCAGGTACAGCCGTCGACATGTGTGCGGCGTCAAGGGGTTGCTGAGACTTCGGGAATGCAGGAGATATGTCTGGGTAGAATCAAGTGACCATGAAGCGAATGCTGAAGGAAGGAAGGAAGGAAGGCCTTAGACGTTGCTGGCACATACCCACTACGGGGAAGTGGCCAAGACACAGCGGGTTAATTGCTGGATATACGAATTCTTCTCTTGACAGCTGTCTTCTTTTTTTTTTTCTGTAAAGAATTTGAGTGATCGTCTGCTCGGCATACGTTTGTCTCGCGTGCACGTATGCGAAAGAGAAAACAGATGACAATGTTAGAAATGTAGTAACTGCTGTGCCGTGGGAAATGGTGGTCGTGTATGTGCTGTTTGTGAGCTTGGTTGCAACCTCTTTTTTCCAAAGTGTTTGGCTGGTCGAGGGAATTGCATCCCCCCCCCCCCCCCGCTACATCCCCTCCCCTCGTCCCCAAGACTGATGCCCAAAGGGCCAACATACGTCGAGACCAGTATCCCCCCCCCCCCCCCCCCTTCATAGCAACAACCACCACCACCACCACAGTTTTGGCTTCCATTTTCCCGACAATTGTTTATTCAATATTCTTTCCCCAATCTGCGATTAGTGGGCGGAAAGCTTATTTTCCTTTCCATAACCATTGATTGGTGAAGAGGGTCGCTTGTAACCTTATTGGTTGCTGTCCCCGCTAAGGGCGGAGACAGAGGGTTTAAAAGCAAGCGCTATGGGTTGAACCAGGGCTGAATTCGTCTGATCAACGGTTTAGTTATGTTGTAAATAGCTTTCTCGTTGCTCGTTTCTTCTTGTTTTAATTATGTTGTAAATAAATAGTTAACCTTCTCCTTTCCTCGAGTAACGTGAATGTTTGCGAGCTAAAACCACCGGGTCATGAAGAAACCCCGATGTTATCATCAAGAAAATGTTTCCTCTCATCGCCACCTGAAGGGGATTGCAACTGGCGAAGTCGAGTCAGGATCGCAACTGACGGAGTCTGAAGGGAAAGTCAACTATCTGTATTTGTATTTTATGCATGGGTCGAAATACGGCCGCAACAGCCGGGATCGAACGCATGACCCTGAGGTCAGCAGGCGAAAACAAAAGCCACTGAGAGACCAAATTTGGTCCCTGGTACTTTGCATATTCTCAACAACAAAAAATAAATACGAGAAAAACACATATCAAACTAAATACGCACGTGTGTCAACACAACGCACTCATATGTTTGATTGCCGATTGCACACCCTCTGAAAGTGCTGCCATTTCACGATGATAACGCTAACATAAAGTGTGGAAGGCCATATAAATAGCGCCCGGAGCGCGTGTTTGGAGATACGCTTAGTGAAAACAAGCTGTGTAATGGCTTCTTTTGTAAATAATTTACGTTCCCTTAGCACGATGAAACTCAGACACACGCACATTCCTCGACGTCGATGCATAACACCTGGTTGGACATTCATACACTATATCGCGGAACACTATATAGCGTACGAACACGATCGAATGACACTAGGTGCTGAACATAAAATGGCGAAAGGCTGCATGCGTTCATTCGATACACGGTGTTGGCATCTGATTCTACCTGTAAAGTAACATGTGGACAAACACGCTTCGCGTGGATACTAAGCAGTTTGGTAAAAAGTAAAACTGAGTCCAATTTTTAGGGGAATCCCCCAAGTTGGAATATATCTGTAATAAGGGACCAATTACTGAAGAGTTGGAATCTGCGTCAGAATTGATACATTGTCAAGAATAAATAAACCAGAGATGCGATGAAGGGCAGAGAAGAGACGAGGCAATGTGTCCGGGGTTCGAACCCCGGACCAGGAGGAATTTTGCTTTAACTACGAAGTTTCTGAGAAAGCTGTATAGCTTTCCTTTGTAGCCGTATGGCAGCGCTCGGGTGGACGCCAATGAGTAATTACCCCCTGATTATAAAACTGAGTCAGAAGGTCAGTGGGGGAAAAAAATCTAGTCTATCTTGTCGCAGAGTAGGTGTATGAAATGCATTGTTGCAAGGGGGGACGAGCGAATTCTAGGGCGTCCCGTAGATGGCAGTAAGGGCACTTGGTTGTCGGTCAGCTTTATTTGCTGCAAAGCCTTAGTTACGTGTTTAGCCGCCTACTAACCTTCGAGCAATCTTCGTTGAATATAATAAACCCTTATATATAGCCTTCATATATTACAATGAATCATTTGACTCAGTCAAAACCCAACAGTCATGCAGTCGCTGAGAAACCAGGGTGCTGAAAAGGCATATGTAACGGTACTGGAAAATGTCTATAACGGCTGCACAGCCACGGTGGGAAGGTGGCAGCATCCTTCCCAATCAGGGAATGTTTCAGGCAGTGAGACACGATCTCTTCATCACTATTCATAGCGTGCGTATACAGGAGGCATTCAGGGAACTTGACTGGGAAGAGGTGGGTTAAAAGGGCCATGACTGCCTATAGCTGTTATATACTTTATTCCAGAGGAATATTAGTAGACTGTCATTCATGATTAGAGAGAACTAGCAAAATGTGCTACACTGGCGCTGCAAGTGGCATGGGAAAGCGTCTACTCAGGGCAGGTAGTGACTGCAGATCCGGATCACGAGAGGGCAACAACTATAATAATAATAATAATAATAATAATAATAATAATTGCTTTTGGGGGGAAAGGAAATGGCGCAGTATCTGTCTCATATATCATTGGACACCTGAACCGCGCCGTAAGGGAAGGGTAAAGGAGGGAGTGAAAGAAGAAAGGAAGAGAGAGGTACCGTAGTGGAGGGCTCCGGAATAAGAGAATAAGAATGGAGTGGAGCGCATTTGGCTGGTTCTCTCAGATCATGAATGGCAGTTTACCAATATCCGTCAAGACAAAAGTATCTAACAGCTGTATCTTACCGGTACTCACCTACGGGGCAGAAATGTGGAGGTAACGAAAGGGGCTCAACTTAGGTTAAGGACAGCACAGCCAGCTATGGAAAGAAAAAAAAATTATAGGTGTAACGTTAAGAGACAGGAAGAGGGCAGAGTGGGTTATGGAACAAACGCGGGTTAATGACATCCTAGTCGAAATCAAGAGGAAGAACTGGGCTTGGACAGGGCATGTACTGCGAAGGAAAGATAACCGCTGGTCCTTAAGGGTAACTGAGTAGATTCCAAGAGAAGGCAAGCGTAGCAGGGGTCGGCAGAAAATTAGGAGGGCGGGTGAGATTAAGAAGTTTGCAGGGATAAGGTGGCCGCAGCTGGCACAGGGCAGGGTTAATTGGAAAGGTATGGGAGAGGTCTTAGGCCTACAGTGGACGTATTCAGGCTGACTATGATGAAGTCGAAGACAGCGCAGCGAGCTATGGAAACGGAAATGATAGGTGTAAAGTTAAGAGATAGAAAGAGGGCAGAGTGGTTCAGGGAACAAACGCGAGATAATGATATCCTAGTTGATCTATGCGGCCAGGGCAAAAATACAAAGGAAGACGATGATATGCGCGCGCACAAGCGCTGTTCACCCTTTGTGCAGTCTTCCTTGCCGCCGCTCTCTGCAGCGCAGGACAATCTAATCCAAGACCGAAGTTTAACCAGGCCCAGTTGTGGAAGACGCGATATGCCTAACCTCCGATACAAGGAAGTCTCGTAAAGTGCATGTTTATGCATACGGCAGTATTGGTCTTGTGGCGGGTGGGGTGGTGGGAGGGGAGGGGGAAGAGAGAGAGAGAAAATTTTAATGCGTAAAAAAAAGAGAAAAAGTTTAGGGGCGATCAACTGGATTTATGCGGATGAACTGTGATAGCAGTCTTCTTTCATTCGCCAATCTGTTCCAATTCTGATCCTATTACAATTATGAGTCCATTCCTTTCACATCCCAATCCATTCCAATTCATATTCTATCCCAGTTCCGACTGCGCAACTACGCAAAATCTGTCACTCTGACAGATCGCGGCGAGTCCTCATGCCACCACCAGCGCCGTAGCGCAGCGGTTAATCGATGCGCCACTGCACCGGACACGTGGCTCGCGATGTGGATTTTGAGAAACAGGTCGCTCTTACCGAGCAATGCAAAGAGGAATGGCTCCCGGAAGAATCATTTTTGCCCAGGTAGTTCTTCGGGAGGCTGCCTATTTTGCACGTAGGCCTGTTGTTGTCCGGGTTATTTTCTTGGTTGTCATTATCGTTTTTTTATGAATGATTCTTCGTCTGGCATCTCCCTCCTCTCCCCTATGAGTGGAGAGGGGGACGGTTGACAGGTGGAGAGAGGGGAATCCAACCAAACATCACCTGCCACGGATGGCAGGTGTAGGCTTTAAACAGTCGCCGATGGGCAGTTTTCACCTTCATGACCGCCCTAAAGAAAAAAACCCCCACTGAACAGCTAGTACTGTGTAACGCGGGCTAAGCAACTGCTGTGGAGCTGCTATCATTTCGGGATATATCGAGGTAAATAGTTTGACAGCACTCTCTTTAGTTTTCCACACATACTCGTTCTTTGACTAGCCCTATCTCTTATCTGGTCCGCCGTTCCAGGCTCACGTCGCCATATCTCCTGATGCGCTCTTGGGAGGGCCCGTTTTGCAGAAGCCTCCGCAGACGGCGCATGCCATATTCCTTCCCCTTCCACGGTAACCACCCTCCGATTATGCATTCATGCCCTCTCGCCATACCTTCCCGCTTCCTCGGCAACCACCCTTTGGTTACGCTGGCTGCGATTATTTGTCTTCTATGGCAGCCGTCGCGGTGGCTCAGTGGTTATGGTGTTCTACTGCTGACCTGGAAGACGCGGGTTCGATCTCGGCCGCTGAGGTGGAATTTCGATGGAGACAAAATTCTAGTGGCCCCTGTGCGGTGCGATGTCGGTGCACGTTAAAGAACCCCAGGTGGTCGAAATTTACGGAGCCCTTCACTATATACGGCGTCCCACATAGCCTGAGTCGCTTTGTGACGTTAAACCCCCATAAACACATATACCCTGCCTTCTATGACAGAGTGCGCGTGGTGTCACTGTGCTGTCATTCATGAAATCACCGTGTTCGGGCCATTCGCTGTGGTGCGTTGCGGTGGCGTTATTATGTTATTAAGAAGCTGATAGAGGAATTTAAATCGAGCGTGCTTTTGTCCCTGTTGCTATAGACCTCCTGCATGTTTGTAAACAAACGAGGTGGCGCTGCAGTCGCTAGCGAGCTCGTGGTAGGCAAAAGGTCGGGGAGTGGCGTCGGGGATAGGTGTTGAGCGCGGGTTTTCAAGGCTTGTAGGCGCGTTTCCAGTTTCTGCGAATCATAGCAGTGGTCGATGCTTCCAACTTGTAATTTGTAGAAGTACACGAGCTCGCGTTGGCCACGTGCGGCCTATAAAGAGAAATAGTTTGCCACTGTATTGCATATATGGTTAGTAGTAAACGTGTAGAAAGCGTTCCTGCCGTTTATTTATGCGCTAGGCATTGAATAAAACAAGTTTTGACACTCTGCACTAGTGTCACTGCACTAGTTTTGCACTCTGCACTCTGCATTAGGACAATAGTGAGGGGAAGCGCTGGCCTTGTTTTGTCGGAGCAGACATGCGCTCATCGTCTGCTGACATATGTACGTGTCGCACTGTGCGAAAAGTGGGGACAGCGTCGTGTCCCTGATCTCCTGTCTCGCTTAGCGCTGTTTTTAGCCGCATGACCACGCACCAGCCAGGCCGACTTGTCCTCTTGTTAAGCTGGTCGATTTGGTGAAAATTTTTTATTTCTAGAATTATTTTCTTTCCTAGCCCTGAAGTCTAGTTTCGTGACGAAAAATTATAGCAAAATATTGAGTACAAATTTATAAATTACGCTTTTTAGAAGTGTGGTCGTCAGAAATTGTGAGGTAATTTCTTTGATTTCAGTGCCGCATTTCCTTGACAAAAGCGAAAGCGAAGATGCCATAAACGAGGGAATAAACTTTAAGGTTCGTTTTGTGACCTCTCACATTTTCTGCGACTGGATCACTCACCTTCGTAATTCGCATGAAAATCAGATGATTCCATTTGTCGCAAACTATTCCTGAGACGTTGAGTAGCGTAATAAATCTCTCGATTTTTTTCCCTACACGTGCAGTAAGTACTGTGTTAGTTATTTCTTGTAAGAAACGTTTTCATGTAACTATGCATTCATAAGTACTGATCATATAGATAAAGAACTAATCGCGTCATCGTACAGAACAGGGCTTTATGTACATGCTGGCATAAAAAAACTGCTCACTATCTACTCAATTATTTGAGACCTTGGGGGGACTTGACGACGGTGTTAATTATAATTACCCAGAACTGCACCACGTATAGCTATACATAAAAGGAATTACTGAAAATAGCGTAGGAATTTCATATTTGCACCAAGTTTAGTTACATATCGCATGCATGAATAACGAAAACACTTTTCATTGCCGCGTCCCCTCTCAATCTCGCCACGTGTCTGTTAGTAGCATGCCTGCGGCTGCTTCTTTCCAAGCAAGCTTCGCGATCATGTACTACCACATGAAACATGACACATTCATGATGCAATGAAAAAGCATATGGCGTTTAGCACACTTAAGGTACGCTATTCTAAGCACACCAACGCGACCGCGCAAGGTTGACACAACTTACCTGACTTCTTTCTACTCGAATGAAACAATTACGTCGTCATATCAAGAAACAGTTTCAAGTAAATATTAAATGTCATAAAACGCGCCATTAAAACATGGTGTGCTATTAACAAAAAAAAACACATTCCTTGGGGGCGAGTGAAACTGTCGGCGCCCCGTGCACTCCGGCTCAAGTTGATAAGTACGTGTGCAGCTGCATATGTCTTTTTTTTTTCCTTGAGCAATTATCAGCCTACTATCCTGAAGTTCAGGTGAATGAACGCAGTAACTTGCATGCTATTAAGTGCATTGAGTGGCAGTGCCTATCGACTCCCAGACTTCGCGCTTTACTACCGTGGCCCAATGCCTGTTAGCCAGTTTCCGAATGCGGCATTTATGCGCGAGAAACCTATCGAGGCTAATTTAATATCTTTTATGCTACTACGCGGATCCAGCAGTGACGCAGCTGGTCAATGCATGCTGCTTCTGCAGTGCACAGGCTTGAAGCAGCCGCCGGTAGCTGCGGCAGCTGCGGTAGGCACGGGCAGACGGAACCTGTTTTGCCTACCATGCGAAACTCGCTGCTAACATCAGCGCCACCACATCTTCGTGACGTCGCGGGGTGAAGGAGGTCCATAGCGTTTCGTGCCTGGAGGGTATACTGCTAGCTCTATTGGATAGTCTGTTGGTGAGAACGTATCATGGTCAGACGCAGTTCTTCACCCCGACCTATATGGTGTCCAATTCCGCTGAAAAACAATGTGCCTCGCCCACAGGTTATAGCATAGCGCGATCCGGTACCGCAGGAAACCACTGCGCATGCGCCGATCACGGTGAGAGCGCTAAATGGTGAGACGGCCCTGGAAGGGTCGGAAGGCTTGAGCGCTAATCGTCTCAGATTAATGTCAGACATGGGACCGTGCCGGAAGAGAGAGATGCAAGGTGGAACAGTTAACAAAAGCAGTTTATTTTCTGCTCTTCGAGGGCGGGGGCGGGGGGGGGGGGGGGGGGGAGTATGGCGACTGGCTCACCGGGCACGCCGGCAAGCGAGCGAGCCGACGTTTCACGTACGATATACCCCAAAAAGTAAGCGCCTGAGGCAAGTGCAGTGAATAAGTGTTGGCTTGTTTGGAATAGCAATCAATTCTCCCTCTCTGTCGCGACAGAGTCCCTGCAGCTGCACTCAGAAGGTCACGTTGCACGTGCACGCTGTTATCGATCACGCGGCGGTAAACAGGCGTGTGCTACATGTGTTGCTCCTCCAACGCGTATCGGCTACAGCGCGCGTGGCGAGATGAGAGAGGGAGAAAAAAAAGTCATGAGCTCAGCCCGAGGGCGATACCTATATATAGGTATATGGACACCAACGTCAACTGCAAAAGCGTGCTTTGATTGCGTTCCGCACACAGGATCGGCAGCGCGCCCTCCCTGCCACCCTGGGAGGTGGCATGCAGCTAATGGTTGATCGCGAGAGAATGATCACCAAATGAACGCTGTGGCCTAGCTATTGCTGCAGTGACGCATGGTGGCCACAACGCTGTCAGCGCTAATGCATTCAGGCCACATCTCTCTCTCACCACCGCCACATGTATCAAAGCACGAATGAGGCGTCCGCATATCCAGGCAGCCAGTTATGCGTTCTTCCTTTTCTCAAAGCCACCGCCGCCTAGAACATTGTCAACGCCAACGCCAATGACACCAACGCCAGTAGGACACCAACACCAACCCGCCGCGGTGGCTCAGTGGTTAGAGCGCTCGGCTACTGATCCGGAGTTCCCGGGCTCGAACCCGACCGCGGCGGCTGCGTTTTGATGGTGGCGAACCGCTAAGGCGCCCGTGTGCTGTGCGATGTCAGTGCACGTTAAAGATCCCCAGGTGGTCTAAATTATTCCGGAGCCCTCCACTGCGGCACCTCTTTCTTCTATTCTTCTTTCACTCCCTCTTTTATCCCTTCCCTTACGGCGCGGTTCAGGTGTCCAACGATATATGAGAGATACTGCGCCATTTCCTTTCCCCCAAAACTAATTATTATTATTATTATTATTATTATTATTATTCACCAACGCCACGTACATGAAAGCGAGATTTAGGTCTCCACTCCCCCACGGAGCCGGCTGTGCGCCTTTTCTTTCCTGAAAATGAACGGTCTTTGCAAAGTTGTCCACGCTAATGAACTCTATGAACGCCGTCGGCTCACTTGTTCAGTTTGATTTTTGAGGAAAGGAAATGGCACAGTAACCGTCTCACATATCTCGGTGGACACCCGAACCGCGCCGTAAAGGAAGGGATAAAGGAGCGAGGGAAAGAAGAAAGAGAAAACTGAAAATTGAGAGTTTGATTTTGAGGAAAGGCGCGGCGAGGCGCGCGTTGTGACGTCATGTGCCTCCTCGGAGCACCGCCACGGCGAAATCGCAAGTGCGCGGCCAGTAAACCTTTCACTTTAAAGGAAAGACAATCGGTTACTTTTCCAGCGCAAAATGTCAGCAGTTAGGTTTCTACAGAGATGTGCAAAATTTCCTACAGTGTGTCACCATGGCTGGAAATAGCAACATTGAAATTCCAGGTTTTTGTCAGGGAAACAAGGGACAGTGGAGTCAGTTCCTGTTTAATTTATTAATAAATTTATGGGATAATTAATTATTTTCAGTTATCGCATGCTATAACGTTTACGACATTATTTATGGTTTGGTTTGCGGAAGTTTAACGTCCCAAAACTACTCGGGCTTTGAGGGACACCGTAGTGAAGGGCTCCGGAAATTTCGACCACCTGGGGTTCATTAACGTGCACTGACATCGCACAGTACACGGGCCTCTAGCGTTTTGCCTCCATCGAAATGCGACCGCCGCGGCCGGGATCGAACTCCCGTCTTTCTTTCTAATCAGTAGCCGAGCGACATAACGATTAAGACACCGCGGCGGCTACGGCATCGTTTGTCTTGAGGAGGTACCGTATTTAGACGAATACAACGTGGCTACAAAAATAGTTTGATTCCATGTGAAAACCTAAGCTTTCCATGATAATGGCGTCGTCTTCTGTGGCTTCAGTGTCATTTTAGCGGTAGTTAAGAAACGCGCGCGACAGAGCCACGCGCGGCAGAGCCGCATACGCAGTGCCGCCGCTTCTTGTGCTGATTCCCTGTGCTTCGCGCTGCCGTGTTACGAACGCATGCCCTTTTCTTCCCTCTTGTAGTCCTCACTACACTCTTGCTGGCTTTCCTTTCTCAGCCACCCGCGTCGACTTCTTTCTACGTTCACAGGCAGCTTTGCCTCACGGCCTTCAAAAAGTTAGCTTCTCCTTGCGGCTTTCGAGCTTACTGGTGAAGCAATCTCAACGGGCGCCGTTTTATCGCATTTGGTATCTATATGCCTCGCGATCCTAGACTTCGCGCGTGCCGCGATGTCATCATTCAGCGGGAAGTACATCGCCACGACCAGACCCTCTTTACTATAGCCGTCTATTCGAAAAATGTCTTTACTACAACCGAAAAAAAAAAATGTCTCATCCTTTCTTCTTTCACTCCCTCCTTTATCCCTTCCCTTGCGGCGCGGTTCAGGTGTCCAACGATATATGAGACAGATACTGCGCAATTTCCTTTCCCCCAAAACCAATTATTATTATTAAAAAAAATGTACAGTTGTCTATGCAAGGCAAAATGAGACTGCAGCTTCACTTAATTGGACTACATCCGAGCTTTTACTATAACCGAGTTTACTGTAGCGAGGTTCAACTGTATTATGCTACTTCCTCAAGCTTGAAGCAAAATTTTTCATTTTGAAGGCTGGTTAGAGTAAGTTGTTTCATTAATTTGCATTGCATGATTCGCTAGAGTTGTGTTAGGCCTGTTTCACATGCAGAGACGAATGAAAATATTTGGTGCAGTCAGCAATATTGCAGTGCAATTTTTGGTCCGTGATTTCACATGCAACGCATACCCAACGAATTCAGCCGGAGTAACAAGCAGGACTGCTTGATGCTTGCAGATGAAACCCATGATTAAACCAAACTGTAATGCAGCACATAATGTGTTTACATTACAATAGCTTACTTTTAAATGCATGGCAATATTTTGTACGTTTGGTTAGAATAAACAATTTTGCTTCCACTGCGGCAACTCCTTGCACGTTACCACATGTTGCAAGCTGTCTTTGTGCTCCCCATTGGTCAGTCGGAGAGCGAGCACATTGACAGTGCAAGTGAATTCCAACTGGACAGGAACCTGTTTTAAGCCGTATGTGGCTACACGGACACACTCTCCTGCAGCAGACCAGCAATAATCGCTGCATGTGAAAAGGCCTTATTCTATAGTTTGCGAAGCTTACTGCTCGATTTCATGCACAAAACTATTTATCAAAGGCAAATTGAAGCTTTGTGGATAGCCTTACTAGTTTTTTTTCTTTTGCAAAAACCACTCATTTCCACTAATGCCAAAAGAGAAAACAAATCAAGCAATACATAAACAAATGACAATTTGTGCTTTATTATCGGATGTTTATGTACAGGAATGAATAACAATCTGCAACCATGACTTGATGAAAGCAGCTTGGGCACACTACAGATGATGCATTTCTTTGAGGTGGAATTCTTGGAGAAGCTTTCTACACTGATGTGGCACACTGGAAGATAAACAGGATAAAAAATACTGCATACACATAAGAAAAACACAATTACCTGTTTTTTTTTTATAAATTTAATACCAAACACGAAACTTTACCATGTTTTTATGTTCGTTAAAGACTTTCGATATGTCCCTGTGTTAGCTAAGCTTGATTGAAACTTAACAGTTTTTAGCATATTCAACTCTTATTAAAAGAAAACTAAATCGCACTGTATTCCTTACATCACGTATTACCAAATGTAAGTGTACAAATAAAACAGCTTTTGTCAGTTTTTTCGCATGCACAATGGCTATATGTGCTTTACAGACTGATGTAGACCTGAATAACATGGTTCAGTCTCCTGAAAGTTTCCTTGACCAAACTGCCTTTCACAAGGAAAAGGTCATTTCTCCTACATAACAAGAAAGAGTGTCACAGGAGGTATGGCAAGAGTCCTGGACATTGTCACTGACAAAAAAAAGGTGGCTCGTGACATTCAAAAACTGTTCTCTAGGTGAACTTATGCCCACAAACAACTAAAAAAAAAGTGGTAGGGTTTCAATGTAGCTTAACCGAGTAGTGCGAAAGCATGTGTTTAGCCTGGTTGGCTCATGGTTTTGCTTTGCTGGGTCTTCGGCACAACTCGTGACGATATTAGTTCGATGTTCGATAGTAGTATTTGTTGAAGACGACGACAATGTGCAATGCACAGCGCGAGAGTTTGTTGCAGTTAAAACATGAGATGTAATTGGCTGCAGCGATAGCGTAGTGCTCCCGTGCAGTGGCCAGCGAAGCTGATCTGTATGCACTGCTGTGGGTTCTAATCCCAGTCGGTGCAATATTTACTTGATTTTATTTGTGGTATGCCATACGTCATCTTCAAGGTCAAGCTTCACATCAACCCAGAGAGCCAGTCAGGCCTCATGAAGTAGTTCTTGCACTAAAATATGGTGGTGGCAAAAGCAGCAACTGTACTCAGCAATGTTGAAGATGAGAACCACTGCCACACTCAGCTGTGTTTAATTTAAAGCTGATGAACTTCTGGGATAAGGCACAGAAAGCACCGATAACTATCACAAACGTAATAATAGAAACCACTGCATAAGGTTACAGTCTTTACAAAAAAACCTGATTGCGTTTTGCGTTGCAGGTAAAGTGACAAGGCCAAGTGCCGGTACCAATGAATAAAGAACACGAGCAAAGAATAAGTAAAACAGATGACTCTTCACTATGTGCTAAGCATACCACAGCAACGTTACATGACAGCAGTTATGTTGACCTTTCTAGATATAACTCTTTTGTTAGATATCCCGAGATTTGTGCACCTATGGTGTCCATAACGCATTAAATTATGTGGTTAGTTGGGTTATGGGGTTTAATGTCCAAAAGCCACTCAGGCTACGAGGGATATCATAGTGGAGGGCTCCAGATAATTTCGACCACCTGGGGTTCTTTAATGTGCACTTACATTGCACAGTACATGGGCCTCTAGCATTTCGCCTCCATCGAAATGAAACTGCCGCGGCCAAACCTGCGTCTTTCGGGTCAACAGCTGAGCTCCATAACCACTGAGCCACAGCGGCGGCTGTTGAATCATGTCATCAACCTTTTCTTTAGCAACTACCAGCCCTGACGGCCAGGACTTTCTGATGAATAAAATGATATTGAACCATACTGCAACTATCGTATTCCTTAAATTGAAAGAAATAGCCCCGTATGAAATGCAATGTCTGGTTATGAACAATATCATACTGTTATTGCGTTCCATTTTGGTGGCTCATGGGTAAAACAGAAGACCAGTGCCCACATCTCAATGAAACTTACCAGCCTTCTCGTAAGATCTTGAAGCAACCAGGCAATGAAAAGTCAATGACAGTAGATCCTTCCCTATGGAAGCCAGACAATGACAAGTCACCCCCGTCAAACACAGCGTCAAGGTATGGCCAAAGGCTCTGGAATTCCTGCAAGCGAGTGAAAACAGCCAACATAAGCGAATTCCCCACGCTCTTTTCATCAGCCAGAAATACGTTAGGGCCTAACACTCTTTACCTTCACAGTCAGTGTGCTCATTTCAGAGCTCACATTGGCACTTGTGAGTGCCAGTGGTCCACCGCACCGCTTGGTTGTTTCTCTGATGAAATCACTGTCTGGAACTCGTACACCGACGAGATTTGTGAGGGGGTTTAATGCGGGGTTCAGACGCGGCGTCCGGCAAAATACCGCAGTCACTGGTCCCGGGAATAGTTGACGCAACAGGTTCTCGGGGATAGAAACCTCGGCCCACCTACAAACAGGCATGAAAAAGCTTCGTTTCAGTGCTTTGCGAATTTCCTCTGTTTAGAAGGCGCTAACTGGTGGAAAGCCTCTAACTGTTCCAGGCCGATCTTTCTTCCAACAAAAAATACGACTCCTGAATTTGCTAACAAGCGCGTGAAAATACCAGGCTCCGGTTCATTCTAAAGTCAACACGTGGGCCGGCAAGACACGCAATATACGGTTATAGTCTCACTTAAGTTCGAATGCGAAGTTTGTACAACTTACAGCGATATGTCAGCGACGTCGTGTACGCATATTGCGACTGGTTTTCCGGCATCTCTTCTCTTCAACTGGAACAGCCGTTGCACAGAATCGGAATGCTGCGCGAGAGCTGCGACGCCGTAAATTGTGTCTGTAGGCACCGCGATCACACCGCCCGCTCTCAAAATAGAGGCTGCTTCTTCGGCCGCGTCAAATTCTGAAAAAAAAAAGACGAAATAAATTAAAAATCTGCTCAGCGCAGACAAAATGCTAGTACCGCCACTACACAAACACTTTACTGAAACGAAGTTAGCATGATTACTCCGACACTCATATTATGGGGCAGATAGAAACCGTCGCAAACCGAGACGAAGCAGGGCAAACTGACAAACTAGGCTCGCTAGATGATGAATGCTAAACTAACTATTGCGTCAGCAGTGACAGAATGAATGGCACCTACCGCTGCGGTTCAGTGCTGACTTCACTGCAACTATTTTCGGCCTACTGGACATTGTGTCACTATCTTGTTTCTTTACTACAGCTGAGCACAATCTTCGCAAGTGTGCTTTCATAACATTACCGCGCATAACGAGTGGCATTGGTGTTACCGCAGTCACGGCGCACAACTTGCATGCGCAGCGCCATGCTTGTAGTCTGAGCCGAAAGAATATGTGGAAAAACACATTATTATGGCTTGTTGAATAATAAATTACAATTTTATAATTTGTTAGCACTTTTAAAATTAAACAAGATAGTTAAGTTTTGCTGTTATTTGTAAAGTTAGCTCTTTTGATTATTCAGCACCACGTTTTTGATGTACTCAAAATGGCAGCGACCACACGTGAAAACATGGATAACACGGACAGCCGCCAGTCTACGGATAAACGCGTGTTTACCAAAAGAAAATGGAAAAAACCGTCGAAGAAATTCAACCAGCGTGGAGCGAAGGAATCAATGAAAGGTTACAGAAAAAGGCAAACGAGAGGGCTCACCGAAAGGGAAGAAATCGAAAGATTGCGAAGTCTCTACGAAGACGTAAGTGGACTGTGACTGCAGCATCGCTTTGCTAGCTTCGTGGATAGCGTTTATTGTTTCGCATTAACTGGACACTCTTCGCAAGGCAGTATTTTGCCGTAGTTTATTCTTTTTGCTGGAAGTTACGCGAGCACCCTGACCTCGGGTTCTGTGCACTGTCAGGCACATGGGATACATTTATACCGTCTTCCATTCTCTTGCACGCAGTTTGACTCCAGGACGGTTGAAACTTTCGAAGACTTCCCACTGTCGACAAAGACGAAGCTTGGTGAGTAGAAAAGAAACGTTTAGGTGAGCTGCTAAGCTTTAGAGGCAAGGACTTTCTGCCACACTTGAGGCGCTTAACTGGGCCAGTCACGGCACGTTACTTCCATCTTGCTGCATACGCTTGTGGTAGTATCCCCTTGGAACAACAGCACCAGTGGTGGGTCGGAGCTGAACAAGCTGAATTGCGACTGCAAGGGTATCCGGTTGTTCACCACTGGTCAGCTGGCTTCAGCAATAGCTAGAAAGACAGTGAAGCTGTGCGCACATGCACTCAGCAGAGGTTACGAGCAAAATTAAATCACTTGGCCCAACGAACCCGCCACGTTTTCCAACACTAGTTGCCTTCTGAAGGGTTGGATTAACTGCATTCCTTCATCCACACACGGCGTGTCTAAAACCTCTGTTATGTGTCGTGTTCCCCACAGGCCGAGTAGTGACAGTTTACGTTATGCGACTATAAAGGCCACACCAGTTTTCATACAAGCTCCACTAGTTCTGAAAAATCAGATGCTCTTTGTTGGTGATTCAAGGAGTGCGATTTGTGCCTACCACAGGACTGCAAGAAGCTGGTTATGTCATGCCAACTGAAATTCAGAAAGAGGCCATTGGACTTGCACTGAGGGGTTTGGATATTCTTGGAGCTGCCAAAACTGGCTCTGGGAAAACACTTGCTTTTCTCATACCGGTAAGATGCCGGACGGCTTCAGGGACTCCGTACATTGTTGTGTGCAAATTTTGTTTCTATCTATGCTTGCTTTTTTTATCACAGCAAAACTAGCACCTGTACAAACTGCTTTTATTCCAGTCATAAGGATTATGTGTGCTGATGCAGAGTGAAAGTGTGTAGCATAGCAAACGTGTCTTTTACTTTATTTTGTATGTGAGGTAAGGTCAGTTGAGGAAAACCACCTAAGTTCTATTTGATGATTTAAAGTAATGTAATGAATCTAATGATGTCTTCCAGATCACTCTTTACAGCAACAAAACTTGTGCAGTAGAATATAAGCATTCAGTATTTGTTTTCTCTTACCATGTCACAAACTGTTTTGACCTCTGTTTACTGTGTTTTGTACAGGTGCTTGAAAAGCTGTATTGTGAAATGTGGGCTCGTGACTATGGCATTGGTGCGCTGATCATAACACCTACACGGGAGCTCGCATACCAGATCTTTGAAGTGCTGAAGAAGATTGGTGTTCACCATGACTTCTCAGCTGGTCTTGTTATAGGAGGCAAGGTGAGAACATTGCAATTTCACATTTCATAACTGTCAATTTTCTGTTTTAGTGGCATCTGTAATAATTTTACAGCGACAGCTGTTAAGTGTGTGTTCCTGGGTTTTGTGTTGTAGTAGTAGTAGTGGTATGTCATAGTTGTCAGCGTAACCGGTGGGTGCCCTGGATGGTTACCGTGGGAGGAAGAGGGTATGACGTGAGTGGAGGAATCCGTAACCAGAATGGTTATCGGGATCATGCCTGTGTCATCCGCATGCATATTTTTACAGTGACAACTGTTAAGCGCTTGTTCCTGGGTTTCACTTTGTGGTAGTAGTAGCAGTAGTAGTAATAATAATTTAGTATTTCCCTTAACTCAGCAGTATATTCTTTACTTCAGCATATTATAAAATATAAATACTTTAACAGCTGTCGCTGAATCTTATGTTACACAATTCGAAAAGACCAGTGCGGAAACAGACAGGGACATGAGAAGAAAAAACACTGAAGAGAAGAAAAACATGAGAAGAAAAAGATGCCACAAACAACTGTAGGGTTGCATGACGTTTTATCTGTTTTTAGATTTCTGACTCTGCTTTTGCTTCGCTTGCTTGGGCCCTTTTAGGCTCGCTCTTTGTTGTTGTTAAAGTGTTCTTGACACCGCCCTTTGGCCACGATGTTGTTTGGCACTTGTTGTTTTCCTTGGTTTTTTTGCTGGTTGAAGTACTTTTGACATGCTCGCTTCATAAAGTTTCACCCCTTTTTTTCACTGTTTGTGGTTTTTCCTTCTGGTTCAAGCATGTGTTGGCCGCCCCTCGATGACTGTGGATTAGGTTGCAATCTTGGGCCCCCTGACTGTCACGTGGTGTTTTGGCATATATTGTGCTGGGTGTTCCTCGACAATAAAGAGTTGTTAGTCAGCGCTCGTCCTGTCGTCAGTGTTTTTTCTTCTCGTGTCCCTGTCTGTTTCCGCGCTGGTCTTTTCGAATCATGTCACACCAACTCGCCCAAACGGCAATTTTGATATGTTACACAATAGTAGGCATCCTGTTACCGTGGTAACCACCCTGTATTTTTTTCTCCTGTTGTCTTTTTGGTTGTTTTTTGTGTAGTGCACTTGGTTTAGAAGTATTGTACTACTTCGATTTGTAGCACAGTTTATCCCCACTAAGGTGTTGAACTCTGCTTAAAGGGAGCTGGTCTCAGTCAAACTGCAGAAATGAACTAAAGGTTTTATTTGATTTAATTTATTGTTCCATGGCAATGTGCACTCGAGTCTCCAAAGCTACAGCTTGTGAAACTTCAGTGCAGTGCTCAGAGTAAGCAGAAAACTTCCAGAATAACTGTGCTTTTCAGTAGGTGTTGCAGTCAATGGTATAAAGCTTTTCAGTTCACAATCCTCATGTGCATTCAGTAGTTCATTAATGCTCGTTGATGAGTTGGCTGATTGCTCTGTAAAAATGCACTTGCTTGCATAATCTTCACCATCACTTATTTAGCCTTGTGGCCTTGTCTTTATATATGTATTTGTACTTGTGATTCACTCACCTGTTGTGTTCATGTGGGGTATCCAGGCCAGGTTCCTTCATAGTGAGATGCTGGTAGCCGACCTGCTTTTCAATTTTGGTGCATCAGCTAGTGCTGACAGTTTTGTTGCTGTTTAATTCTTTATGGTGTCGTTAAAATGTGCCTTGCATTGCTGCTCTTGTAGGACTTGAAGTTTGAGAGCAAGAGGATGGGATCTTGCAACATCGTGATCTGCACGCCTGGTCGCCTGCTTCAACACATGGATGAAAATCCATTGTTTGATGCCACCCAGCTACAGATCCTAGGTACAGTGGCTAGGTAATTCAATCTACTGTGCGCAAGCCAGAAGTAACTCGCTCTGGATGTTGAAATTTAGAACTGAGTGGTAGACATGCTTCAGTTATTGCATGTTGTTATGATAGCAAGCTAAACTGACTTGAGAGACATCATTATGACTGTGGTGTGCTGAAAATATGCTTGCCTTGATAACAGCTTGCAAGCAACATGTTAAGCTCATGTTTGGGCACAGAGGCAAGCTCAGCTCTCTCTTTTAAACTGTTGCGAACATTCTTGAGTCTTTTGTTGGACTGGACTAGCCGCCGCGGTGGCTGAGTGGTTATGGCGCTCGGCTGCCGGCCCGAAGGCGCGGGTTCGATGCCGGCCGCGGCGGTTGAATTTCGATGGAGGCGAAATTCTAGAGGCCCGTGGGCTGTGCGATGTCAGTGCACGTTAAAGAACCCCAGGTGGTCGAAATTTCCGGAGCCCTTCACTACGGCGTCCCTCATAGCCAGAGTCGCTTTGGGACGTTAAATCCCCCATAAACCATCTTTTGTTAGACTAAAGTGTTAGTGGCCTTGCTGCTGTGAACAAAAGAACTGATAGAAGATTCTGTGCATGCAGTATCAGCAACTTAACTGTTAAAAAAGTGTTGCAAGTTTTGGCTTCCTTTGAATTATCAGCGATAAATGTCAAGTGAGTAAATACTACACTGTTGTCTACATGTGAGTCATAAGCACTTCCAGATGGCATCTGGTTAGTATGCTGTGTGTGCTGAATTAGGTGATTTGTTTAGCACTAAATGTTGTAATCAACATTAGACCATTTTTCAAGGGCTTAAGTTAGTGTATTTCAACAATAATAATTGCTGTTAATGTTAGTTGCATTTACATATAGCAGCCATTAGTCCCGCTCAGTTTGATGCTAGCTGCAGGTGTGACCTCGTGGTAAAAATTATGTTTCCAATAACTCGATTATCAAGAACAAGTGCAAGCATGCAAGCAGTGTTTTATACTTCTTGGCAAGTTCATAGCGGAGATCATGTCCTTTTTCGTTGTGCCTTTTGTGTGAGCTGCAACGTTCATCTCGCAATAGTTCCTCGCGAAATATTTATCCCAAGTGTAATGTGTTGCATTTTTCAGTTTTGGATGAAGCGGATCGTATTTTAGACCTGGGCTTTCAACAAACTGTCAACGCTATTATTGAAAACATTCCACTTGAGCGCCAGACATTGCTCTTCTCAGCAACGCAAACTAAGTAAGTAATAGACTGTCATCATGTTTGGGTGCCAATTTTTTGTGACGCTTTAAAATATATATTGTTGAAAACTTTAGCCCATTCTTCCATGTCACAGTAGTTACCTTCTGTGAACTATTTTCTGATTGCTTCTGCTCTCTAGATCAGTGAAAGACTTGGCGAGGCTAAGTTTGAAGGACCCAGCGTATGTGTCAGTCCATGAGCATGCAAAGTTCACAACGCCCGAAGGCCTCACTCAGGTATCTTATTGCTCTGTGCTGCGTTTTGATATTGTCCGAGTTGTGGTAAATTCTGCGAATTGTTCACTTGGTAAACAGCCTCTGGAGGTCATTATTTATTATTTTGAATGCAATTATGTTCATAAGCATGATTATGAATGAGGTGCTTGCTGTAGTGCTGGATAGTCGTGCATAATGCTTCTTGGCAGGAGTATTTCTGTGCTTGCCACATGCGAAGTAGTTTATTTTATAACATGCATACCCGGGCATATATTTTGCCAAGCATTGCGAGGGAGCCATTGCCGAACATTTTTGAACTAATGTTGTGCAAAAAGCTATAATCCCCATTTGTGCTGTCGCTCATTTGCGAAACATAATTTGAGTCTTTTTGGAGGTTACATACTAGAATTGGGATGCGCATTCTGCATGTTGACAGCGGGAAGCTCCTGACTAACACGTCTCGTTTCTCTGCCCAGAGCTATGTTGTGTGTGAGCTCCACAACAAATTGAATCTGCTCTGGTCGTTTATTCGAAACCACCTCAAGCAGAAGATTCTTGTGTTTCTGTCCAGCTGCAAGCAGGTGTGTAGGTCCTTCTTCTTTTTTTTCCTATTTAATTGTAACCAAATTGTATTGGGCCGCCGCGGTGGCTGAGTGGTTATGGCGCTCGGCTGCTGGCCCGAAAGACGCGGGTTCGATCCCGACCGCGGCGGTCAAATTTCGATGGAGGCGAAATGCTAGAGGCCCGTGTACTGTGCGGTGTCAGTGCACGTTAAAGAACCCCAGGTGGTCGAAATTTCCGGAGACCTTCACTACGGCGTCCCTCATAGCCTGAGTTGCTTTGGGACGTTAAACACCCATAAACCCATAAACCCAAATTGCATTGGGATATGAGTGAGTGGCTGTATGAGTAAGGAGGTTTTATTTATTAATATTGGTTTTATGCGGTTTAACATCCTAAAGGGACTCGGGCAGTGAGGGAGGCTATAGTGGTGGAGGGCTATGGATAATTTCGACCACCTGGGGTTCTTTAACATGCACCGGCATTGCACAGTACACTCGCCTCTGGTAATCTGCCTCCCATTGAAATGGAACCGCCGTGTCCGGGATTGAACCCCCGTCTTTCCGGTCAGCAGCCAAGCACCATAACCACTAAGCCACCACTGCAGCTTTTAGTCAGGGGATATGAGTGAGTGAAATAACGGAGTTTTTTTGTATTGTGCACCTGATTAGTTCTTCGTTGAGAGCTTCTCATATCTGGCAGTTAGTGTGCTAGACTGATCTTTTAGTTAGGCTTGGTTAACAGCCTGAATGTCCCGGATATCTTCCTTTGTTATTTTTATCTTGTTCATAAAGTTTTCACATGCCACTTTTTGTTTATTTATATGTATGATGGCCCCTTTGTGGTGAGCTATTGAGGTCTAATTGCCATGGTTGTCCACTTAAAATTAACCCACAATGCAGTTCTGAAATTGGTATGGTTGTCATCATATTGACATGCCTGAAACTTCCTACTTCCTGAAATAAAGCAGGCCAGTGGGAGCATTGACGAGTTGGTTTTCTCTCACGGGCACTGACTGGTTGCATCTTTTTTCCATTAATGTTCCTGCCACTCAGGTCAAGTACGTGTACCGCGCCTTTTGTCGCATGAGGCCCGGTATGACCATCTTGGAACTACATGGCAACATGTTCCAGCTCAAGCGCATGGCTGTCTACGATGAATTCTGCCGCAAGCAGAGTGCTGTTCTGATAGCCACCGACATTGCAGCACGGGGCCTGGGTGAGAGGCTGCAGATTTTGAACTTTACTCTGTGTGATGGAGGCCTCGGGATGGTGTTTATTTTAATTATTTATTTTGGTGCCTTACTTTTTCTTTCCATTTGCTGATTGTTGACATCATTGTGAAGGCATTATTCTCAGCTTGCGAGTTGAACCTCAGCTGAAAAGCCCATCTGTGCTGTGATGGGAGGCTCTATTTTTAGATGTGAATAACACTTGAAGCATAACTTTCATTTTGAAATATCAAGCCTGCAGACCCTTGGCAGGGCCTCGAAAACTTGTTCTTGAGCTTTTTATGTTCTCTGTACTTTTACGCTGTGCACCAATGCATGTTTAGTGCTGATTGCTACCTTGCCCTAGTTTCTTGTGGTCGGTTCTCATGATTTATACCCTCTTAGTGATATTGTGAACAAGTTTTTTACTATCTGCTGTGCACTCAGTTTGGTCGTTGTGATCACTTTGCTGCAGACTTTCCAGCTGTGAATTGGGTGATCCAGCTTGACTGCCCTGAAGATGTCAGCACGTACATCCACAGAGCTGGAAGAACAGCCAGGTTTGTGCCTGCTGACCTTACATAGGGTGCCACAAGAGGCATGCTTTATGACACCCTGTCCATGTTGTGTCCAAATGCTTTGCTTGCTGCAGGATTTTTGTAGTCAGTTTCAAACGTGTCTGGAGGGTGGAATGGTTAATTTCCTGTCTATTGTAACTTTCGTGCAGCACACTAGGAAGACACTTTTTTTTGCAACATAGCCCTGGATATTTGGTGAAGTCACTGGGATCAGTGTAGCACAGCTTTTGTCACTCTGTTTGCAGGTTTGAAAAGGATGGTGAAGCACTGCTGATCTTGCTTCCATCGGAGGAATCAATGGCTGAACAGTTGACGAGCAACAAAATACCAATTTCAAAAATACAGTGAGTGCTGACTGCATGAATTTTTTGTGCTGGATATTAACAGCAGAAGTAGTTGTTTCTTGTAAGCCTTGCCATAATAGAAGCTCATTCTTGTGCTAATGTTGAAAGAAAAACCTGTTTCTTGGTTTCTACCTCCAGACAGACAGCCAGGCTACTTGTGGCTGTGTTCAAGCTACTGTGTAAAGCAGTGAAATATGTAAAGAATTTCTTTTTTTTTTTAAACTGCCAATTGGCTGGCTGTCATTTGTGCTGAAAATGGGCCCACAATAGCATATTAAAATTGGCAATGGCATATTAAAATTGGTCATTCTCTGACGCTAAACACATTTGTATTTTGCTGTCGGCTGTGACTGGCAGTCTTTCAGTTTTAACCTTATTTTGGTACCAATTGCAGGGTGAATCCCAGGATGTTCATGAATGTACAGAAGAAACTGGAGGTCATGTGTGCCAGAGACGTGGCACTCAAGGAGAGTGCTCAGCGAGTGAGTGCTTTAACCATGCATGTTTTTCACATACACTAGCTTTTTTGAATGAGAGACGTGTAGAAGGTATTGCATTATATCACCCAGATATGAAAACTACTGAATGGTGCAAAATAATCATTCAGTTTTATGCTAGTCTCCTCTTAGCCAGGTCTTTTCTGATGGTTCTTAGCAATATCAGTGCCTCATGCTTGTCTCTGCCCATGTAAAGATGTGTTAGCATCCCATTGTATTATTTGGTCAAGTTTTTTCATATACTAATGAAATCTGGTGTGGCAGTTTCGTTTTTAAGCACTCAGAAAAATGTTTCTCACATCTGTAATGTGTACCTGGCTAGTGCTGTGTCTTTCTGGGTATGAGTGTGTACTGCTCTGCTAATTACATGCTGACATATGTAGTTAATGATGCCTACTTTGTTACCTTATTTTGCTCTATTTTGTTACTTAATTTTGGTTTTAGCTGCCAGCGAGGTTGCTTGAATATTGTCCTAAAAAATTGAAGCATTTACATTGTGAATTTCTTTGTATGCTGCATTTTCCTTGCTCACGAAGGATATTAAGCGTTATTTTATTTATGCCCATTATCTTTCTTTTTCAGTGCTTCACAGCTTATTTGAAAAGTGTGTTTCTCATGAAAGACAAGGCTGTGTTTGATGTGACCAAACTTGACCTGGATGCATTTGCAAGGTATGTTTCTGGCACCTTCTTGGGCAAGGGTGTGAATGCTCTAGGAAGGGTTTTAGAAGGCTAGAAATCATATGAGTTGTCATGTTCTTGAATATATATTAAGTGTAGGGAAATGGGGGGCTCATTATGATAAACATAAGAAAGAAGCGAACATTCACTGAAACCAAGGAAAACATAGAGGAATGATATCTTTTTTTTCTTATATTAAGTGCATTAGGTAATGGCTTCTACAATAATATATGAGGCTATTTAGTCTGCTTTCAATGAACACGATGTTTTGGTTCGTAGCCTTAGACATGGGCAAGTGGAACTGCTTAAACACTGCACTCTGAGTAGTAAATACAATCACACACATGCATATAGTTACTGATCTACTGCCTTAAATGCAGCCGTGTGTTCTAAGAATATATTTTTAATGATTTATGTGATTACAGCAAGTTTCAATATTATTGTGAGCTTTCATGGATAGATTTAGTTTTATGCTTTTGAGTATGGCTTTTAATTTCTGGGCTGAATATTTTGTTGCTGTTGCTTAGGCTGATCTTTGTTGTGAGTGTCATGCTTCAGATTTGATAAATATTCATGAATGGAGGTTGTATAGCTACAGACTCCCAAGTGTTGATTTTAATGCTTCTCAAAGACTGGCCAAGCAGGAAACTACACATACAAGGATGGGACATGCACACGCACAAACTTTCAACTTTTTTCCAAGTTTTTTTTTTGTGTTTTGTAGAGCACTATTCACTGGAAAGTATACTTCATAACCTAATCTTCATTATGTTTAGACTGTAGGCACTGACCTCCTGTTCAGTCGTGAAGCACAGGTGTAAACCTGTCCTTCATGCCACAGGTCTCTGGGGTTGGCTATGGCTCCCCGAGTGAGGTTCCTTCAGAAGCATATAAAGGAACTCGAAGCGAAGGAAGCCAAACAGAAAAAAATTATTGAAGAGAAGGAAGCGAAGGCACAGAGCAAGAGCAACAGTCAAGCAGAGCAAGGTTCCTCCGCAGCACCCATAAGAGGCCCTGACACCAAGGCATTCCAGTTTGATGTGTCAGATGATGAGAGTGAAGACGACATCTTTACGGTCAAGAGGACAGTCACCTACAAATCAGATGTAAGTAATGTGCTGCCCTGTTGATGTTTAGTGCATTTTAAACTACGTTATTGAAATGTCTGACTGTGTGTGGTTTGAAGAAAAGTCTGATGCAGTCGACTACACCCTTCTTTGGCTACATTCTCTCAGTGTAAATAAGACTTGCTTGTGGACGGCATTAAGAAAACTGGCAGTACAAATGTAAAGAGCAGTCAAGCCTTCCAAACTCAAGCAGTGCATGAAGCAATTGTAATTTCAGGCCTTCTGTTGCAGTTTGGGTGCAGGTGCTTTAAACTTTGGTTGCAAAGCAAACAATGTTTCTTTGATGCAGTGGAATTTCTTGACAAGTTTTTGCCTTCTGAACTGTAAATACTGGTTCTGTCCGAGGTTTTATTACAGCAGCTGCCTTTAAGCAAAAATAACATTACATTAACAATGCAATAAAGTCTCTTGCAGGAAATATTTTGTGAACATTATATCTGAGAAGAAGGTTTAGTGATACACCATTCTTAGGTTTTTAATTAGTTGACTACGTTGTGTGCCTGTATTAGCAAGAACTGCAAATCTTAGCATGTATTACTTTTCTGCAGCTTCTCTTACTCAGCTGTCTCACTGTGTTTGCCAACTGGGAAACCTTGGATACTGGTTACTGTGGTACACTTTGAGACAAAAAAAGGTTTATTATTTATTGCTTAGTTCTGTGTCTTCATTGATCTGTGGGTCATGAAGTAGAAAAGCTGCCTTGCATTGGCTCTTGCCAGGAGCTTGCATGGAGCTGCAGTCAAATGTAAATTTTTTTGTCTGGTTAGGCTTTTCAAATGCCTTGTCATCCTGGCTTAACGCTTTTGTCTTGGAAATATTTGCATTTTTCTATTTTTTGTAGGACAATGACGAGGACCCTGCACTGGAAGAGGAGGGCAGGAAGAAGAAACAGAAGGCTGTAACTAAAGTTGCCATGGCCAAGAAGCTACTAAAAAAGAAGGTGGTGCCTAACAAGAAGCTCGTCTTTGATGAGGAAGGCGAGGTGAGACTTGTCACGCTTCATCCGCTGCCTTTTCTGTGGGCCGAGACTTTCGGACATTCAGGCAGCGCCAAGTGCTTCTGCACATATAAATGCATTTGTTGGCGCTCGCTAGTACAGTCCTCAGTACAGTAGTTGAAAATTGTTAATTCACAGGTTACATTTTAGGGGCTTATTGTATTACTAAATGCTACAAGTCATCATCACAAGTGATAGTGTAAATTAGTTATCCAGATCAAGAACCGATAGAGTATACATTTAGCATTCTCTACTTGCAGATGAAGCTGCGCTATGCTTAATTATGTGACATCATTGGGAAGGTTATTTCTCTCAAGTTGTTGCTTTATGGTTACTTGGGTGAGGAAGCGTGATAGGTATTCTGAAATCATTAAGGTCTGGGGTTCTCTTTTGAACTTGGAACCAAGTTTGACATGAAATGAGCGTCTCAGCTGTTTTTACGGGAATCTAACATCTTTAATTTTTTGTTGCGGGCTGTCACAAGAGTGGCCAGGTTCTGCTATAAAAACACTATGCTTAGCCTCTGTGAGAGACAGCTTTATATAAATGCAAACTTGATACACAGTTTATGCTGCTGAACATAAACTCATTGCCTGGTTCCATTTGCTGTACACCTACATGCATTCATTTGGTATCATGTTACTGCAGTAATTTTCAGTTCATGTGGCTCTGTTTGTAGCTTCCTTAACTTGAAGTGTTAATGCCCGCAGGCTGTTGAAGGCATCAACGTCCAAAAGGCAGATGTCATCAAAGAGTTACTCAAGGAAGAGAAGACACCCTCTGGTATTGACCTGGAGATTTCTAAGAAGATTCTCGAGGAAGAGGACAAATTTGACAAGCAGCGTTACCGTGAGAGGGTCAAGGCGATGCACAAGGTAAGGTCATTATGGTTGTTGTCAAGAGCCAGTGACAACTGCCTAAGAAGAGCCTGACTCTGCACTGTTTTCTCTTTGAGGTCTTTCTCGTTGAGGTCTTTCAATGCAAGCCTGGTTTTATGCTCCTTGTTGCACAAACTTTCTGATTTGCTAAGTCAATGACTTTTGCTGAGATGGTGCAGGCTGTGTATTGATGGGTTACAGCATCATTAGCAGCAGAAGCAGGGCTAATAGGCATGAAACCAAATGTTGAGTATATATATGTAATTGTCTGTAGTAACCGGCTCTAGTCAAGAGCTTTTTGTTTAGCCCTTGAAGCTGCATTCTCTTTAGGTTTGAAACAATATGTTAGAGACATGCCTTTCTTCATATTGGTAGAGAAATGTTTAAAAGTAAATCAAGACTTCTCAAAATACTAACCTGTGGCACTATTCTCATGTTTTGTTGTTTAGAACTCTTATTTTTCTCATTGCAGATGAAACGGCTGAAGATGCGACAAGAGCGCAAAGAGCAGAGTGGAGAGGCGGCAGCAGAATTGGTACAGATAACTTTGTGTCTCTGTTTGAGCTCTGTATTACCTTTGTTGATCCATTGTTGACCATCAAAAAATACATCAAAAGTATTGTTAGATGATTTTTTGTCGCTTGTTGAGGCTGCACGGGAGTCCACATAATTCAGCTGTCTCAGAAAGGCTATAGCTGCTGAATAAATTTACTTTTTCACTTTCACTCGCAAAGCAGCCGCAAAAACTGATCACGTTCTTCTTTCATGCTATTTTATTATTATTGCTGATAGGCTGTTTCTGTACGTTGTTCATTGCCATAAACTGGCTCTTCCCTCGTGTAACGTTTGCTGACGACAAGTTATTCCGAGAGAAATAGGTTTATGGGGTTTAATGGCCCAATGCGACTTAGAGAGAGAGATAATAAACTTTATTAGAGAAAAAGGAATTGCATGTAGGTGGCATGGGTTGCTGTGCGATGTCGGGGCACATTAAGGAACCCCGGGTAGCCATAATTAATCCTGAGCACATTAAGGAACCTCGGGTGACCAAAATGAATCCTGAGCCCTCCTCTATGGTGTCCCTCATAGCCCACGTGTCTCTTCGGTGTGTTAAACTCCAGAATTTGCAATTTTTTTTATTAAGAGCCAAAAGTAGTTCAGTAGTTTGGCAGCCAGGAACCTTATCTGGTAATAAAGGCTCTCAACTTAAATGCTGATGCACCAAACTGCAGTAACTTCATTTTGCTCCTAATAGGGCGCTGGCAGTGGAAGTGACGAAGAAGAGTCGGAAGAGGAGAGTGAAGAAGGACAGGAAGATGAAGAGGAAGCATCAGAGGCAGAGAACAGTGACGTGGCAGGGCCCAGCTCTGAGGCCGCAAGCTCTGAAGATGATGAACTGCCACAGCGGTTTGTTGGCTACTTTTTTCCCGCACTGCTGTTCCATGGAGTGGATGTGTACTTTTAGCATGCTAGCACCTATAGTGGCCATCCCTGCATTTATCCATTGTGTGTTTGTTTGTTTGTCTGAGGCCTGCTTTGTGGCAGGCTGCCCACCAGGTTGTGGGTGACCTGCCCATGTGTGTATTTATATATTTACATACACCTGCAAGTCGCCCACTGGCCACTGCACAAGTGCGTGTGTCTGCATGTATGTGCATGCGTGCACAGTCACGTGACCTTGTGACGTCATCACAACCTGCCAGGTGCGTCTGCAAACACTAAAGTGTGAGAGGAGTTGATTAGTTGGTATGCTTGGTCATGTTGAATATTAGCTGTGGCCTTCTGCATTGTGGTTGCTTTTGTTCTTTCTTTGCTGTTTTTTAATTGGTTGCTGAACACATGCAGCGTCCTTAGATCTTTACGTCCTACAAGTGGAAACTACAGGCGCCTCTCAGCCAGGCCTGCCTACAGGCTAGCTGCAGTTAAAAGCTCATCACATTAGCATGTTTTTAACATCTTTTGTTGGCATTTTAGGCACGTAACTAGGGTCGTTGGGCAAAAAAACGATTAAGCTGTCCAATGTGCAAGCTTATAGGAGTCCTGAGTCAAGGTGAGCCTGGGTGAGTCATGAGTTGAACTGTGCAAATGATCCCGAATGAGCCAGCGCAGATGAGTTGTGAGTCCAGATCAGTCGTGAGTCGAAATGAGTGAGTCCAAGTGAGTCATGAGTTGAAATGAGTGAGTGAACCTAGACGAGTCGTGAGTCTGAGTGAGATGTGAGCCGGCATGGGTGGTTGACTCCAGATGACTGGTGAGTTTGAGTGAGCCCAAGTGAGATGTGAGCCTAAACGAGTTTGGGTGAGCCTGGGCCTCTTTCAGTGTGAGTTTGAGCCAGTAGGTTGGCCAAATTTTTGTGAAAGAGCCTGAGTGAGCACTCATGATTTTGCCGAGGTATGGTACACACACGTATATACACCTGGCAAGTTGTAATGTCTTCACAAAGTCACATGACCTAGGTGGCAGGTGGAGGATAAACAATGCGAAACAATAGCCACCCAGTGCTAGCGCACCTTTCGGATTTGGCTTAACTGCGCCAATCCACCACAATTTTTTTTGCTTCACTTCACTAATCAGAGCTGCATTAGTGGCAGCAAGGCTTTGTAAACATCTTGGATGCACTATGTATTGCACCACAAGCTTAATGTTTAAGCTGACATAGTTGCATACAGAACCTGTGGTTTAGTAGTCATTGTTATGTGCCTTTCATATGAACGGCTTGTTTTGAAGATGCTGGTGGTAGCTGCTTCATTTGGTAATGGTGGGGTGTTATCTGGGATGTGACACAAAATTTGTGAAAAGAATTGTTCACAATGGTATTGTGTTTGTCTTTTCCGTTGTTAGATTTTTCATACAATATTTGTGAAATGGTGCTAGTTACATGACCACTGTGTTGAACAGCGAATGATGACTTATCAGGCTCCCTTAATTTATATATATATATATATATATATATATATATATATATATATATATTGTATGCAAATGTAATTCAGTCAGCACTTTTCGCATATTGCATGCAAAAACAATATGCTTTTAATTATGCTAAATTTTTTCGCTGCTTATTTTCGAGGTTATTCACCTTCGTATAGCTCGGCATCCTATCACTCTGAATATCATTGCTACGTCTGAATGAACATGACCACCAGCCTCTCCAATCATGTGCTTATTTATTCAATCATTTTGCTGTACTCATTTTGTAGATAGAACGCTGCTTCAGTTGTGATTTTAATGGAGTAGAGTACCAAATTTTTGGAGACATGTTTTTTTTGGAATGGTGCGTAAGACAGTAGTATGCATTAGCCATGATGTGGAATTTGCCTACTGAATAATTTATAATTGATTTTTTTCTCGTGTTGTTTTGGCTTCGGTTTTAAAAGCTGAATGATGGCAGTGATGTAACAGTTGAGGTCAGGTGAGACATGCAAAGATTGTGATATAATCGCTTCTTGTTCATTTTTTGTCATTGCATTCTTGGGGAAGGCGTGTGTAAGGGCTGGTATGAATTTAAGGGCAGAAAGCAGCGACCATACTGCAGTTTTTGCATGCCTGACATGACTTCCATCGTTCGGCTGTTGGAACCAGAACTGAAACAGCGCGAGAGGAAAAAAATTCTGTTATAAATTATTTACCGCTTTCTGGTGCGATCCATGGTTTTGTCTATCTTTTCTTATGTGATGCGCATCATTCCAAAGAAAGAACACAGCTAGAATTTAGTGTGGCTATTTCTTTAATGTAATCTAAATAATGTCTCTTATTTTAGTCAGTGGTAGAAGTGGAATGGAGTTTATCGGACATTGTTTTTCAGTGTTGGAAAAAATGGTGTAAAGATCGATTGGAGCTGCAGCTGATATGTGGCTTCATGACACTGAACCCATAGTTGCCTCATTTGTTAATTTTCCTTGACGCAACGTTATCGCTTAGTGTGGAAGCAAGATGTTGAGTTCCTGCTACCACTATCTTCACTTGTGTCGCCAAGTCAGTCTAGCTATATGGGTACATGAGGAGTGGCCAGGTGATCAGAGAAACAAAAGCATGCACCACGTTTCTTGAGTATACTTATGTTCACAAAAGCTAGAACAATCCGGCGGCAGCATTGTGACAAATGCTGCAGCAGCTAGCAAACTAAAACAAATGCCATGTGTCTAATAGCACACTTGAGAGAAATTAACAAAGGCACAACACTGTGAGCAATACATGTGGCAGTATAATATTGCATTATGGTGTGTGATTTGATAAAACGTTTATGCAAAGCTAACAGCTAAACTATTGACTGTGTGTAATGACTAATAGGATGCAACTTAAAAAAAAACAGCAGTTGCTAATAGTGGGATATGGTCCACAGTATCCTGTATTGCTTCATTGACCAGTCACAACAGTAAACGAAATCACACTTTTGATATTAGACTATATCAGACATGCCGGCATCAGAATTATTTAGCTTATAATTTCGCCTGGTAACAGCAGATGGTAACAACACAAGGTAACAAGAAAAGCTTTAACAACTGGCTATTTTTCTATCGTGAAACGGGTGGCAGTCCTGAATGTGAGTGGAGCTTCACTGCAGATGCAAATTGTGTCTGCCCATAGTGCTTTTATGGCCTTGACTATTGTCATTCAATAAATGAGCACATCAGTCAGTCAAGTGAAGTGGTTTTTGATCAGTGAACGTTTTGTTCATATTACTTTTCGTAAACTTCTAAGCTTTGGTTCCAATTGTGGCTGTGTACTTTCAGGCGGAAAAGGCTGGCCAGCCAAGGTAGTAAGCAGCCAGTTCCAAAGAAAAAGCTGGCTAGAAAACAGCCACTGTATGCCAACAGCGACAGTGAAGAGGAAGATGATGAGCTTGCACCTATGGACACTGGCCTTGATTTGAAAGACGATGAAGCATTGGCTCTGCATATGCTGTCAAAACGGTAATTTATAAGGTGTAATAAAATGTGATGTTAATACAGTGTAATGGCTAAACTTTTTTTTTTTTTCTAGCCAGGAGACGTGCTGTGCCTGCACTTAAGTTTTGTTCAGTGCAAAGTGATAATTCTGGTTCACTTTTGACAGAAGCCTTGTTTAGGTTCAGGGAACAGGGATACATTTTCTTTTACTGACAGTCTAAATAGCTTATAGGGTCATTTGTCTCCCTGTCTCTCAAGCCTAAGATTCTTATTTGCAAAATGTAACTTACCAATTTGTGTCCGCAAAAATGTGTCATTGAAATTGGGCTGCAAGGAGGCAAAGCTTTCTAAATCTTGAATGTATAGGGATTTCAATGGAGAGCGAGTGTACATGGTCCTAACCAGTACCATGATGACCGCTGATACCATAATACTGTAGCTTAGCATTCCTGCTTTGTTTAAGATCGAGGTGCTAAGAAGTAAAAAGAATATATGTACTTTTAAACAGTTCATTGCTTGTTGAAACAGACTTTAATATCGTATCTCTTTTATGCAAAGGTTTTGTTAAAATACACTGGTGGCCAAACCGTTTATAGAAAACTACAACGCTTCCGAGATGGCATTGCACGGGATTAGCATCACGTCGTATCTTTACTTTGCCCCCCTGCTTTGTCGTGACTAGGTGATTTCTCGAGCGTCTTTATGGGGTCTTGAACAGAAATTGCGTTGAGCTACTTTGTAGACCTTTAAGTGCTACATTTATTTAAACGCACTGTATCCTCATGACATACGATTAGCATATAGCCAAGAAGATTGGTTGCGGTTGCACTTATAACAAACGCTTCCGTAGTACGAAGAACTGTGATGTGGCTGTGACAATGCTCACTGGGGCATTAAAAACAAATGTCTGTGGACATGAAACTCGTTTACAGATGTTATGCAGGACCAACAAACCCACATGTGTAGAACACTTGAGGGAGGAGGAGGAAAAACGTTAAGTGAAGGGGAGTTGGGCGAGCTTATGGGCGGGGCTTATTCCAGGGCTCCTTTGGCTTGAGCTGCCCTGTGCACCTATTGTATGAAGGCCCATTGGTACTCCAGGTTATCACTGGTCAGTAGCGCCTCCCACCACTCAAAAGACGTGTTTTCCGTCCGTAGAGTGTTTGGTTTGGCCCCACATCCCCACGAAATGTGGAAGAGTGTAGGGTGGGCCTGGCACCAGGGACAGGTGTCGGAGTATAATGTTGGGTGTATGAGATGTAGTCTATGGAGGTTTGGAAATGTGTTCGTCTGTATCTGCCACCAAGAGACGGCATCTGGGGTGTCTAATTTCCTACGAGGTGGAGGAAAGTGTCTCCTTTGAAGACGCTGGAACTCGAGGCGTTCGTTATACCTAGAAGGTAGAGGGGTAAAAGCGGGCACGGTTTTGGGGTGACTCCGCTCGGGAGTTGTGTTTACTGGAGACGCGCAATACGGGCTTACGCATCCAGACGGTTTTCGTTCGTGACGTATTGGACTTCAAAAGGGTATGAATTATGTGAAATAATGTGCGGACGATGTTATACCTCAACGCGAGTTGAAACAGCCGAACGCAGCGAATGCCATCCATTCTTCATTCTGTTTTATATCGCGCGAATGCAGCGTAGTTCCCAGAGCATATGCAAGTCGGTGGTGCTGAAGGCGGGAGCGACTGTGCATTGCTGAGATTTAAAAAAAGATTGACGGGACGTTTAAATTGGCATCATTATGATTTTCAGCGACAGCTGGTGTGGTGCGAAATAGAAGAGAGGATAGGAATTGGAGGAGGGAAAGGGAACTAATGACGTCACAAGTGACGTGATTGTGCTCGGAGCAATGAGCGTGACGCATCGTCATGACGTATATATGTTCTTCGGCGACTCCCCAGAAACGGCAAACGTGGCGCTTAACAGCTGTCGCTGTAAAAAAAAAAAAAGTTCACCAGATGAGCGCTGCATCACCTTGGGATATACACCCTTGACTTTCCAGTTAAAAAAAAAACGCCGCACGTGTGGGATGCCAGTTACATTCTGTTGCTCTTCAAGCTGAACTGTCTGTCTTTTTTTCCGGGCCTTGAAGAACAATGCCTCTGCTGCTGACCTGAAAGACGTGGGTTCGATCCCGGCCGCGGCGGTCGAATTTCAGTGGAGGCGAAATTCTAGAGGCTGTGTGCTGTGCGATGTCAGTGCACGTTAAAGAACCCCGGGTGGTCGAAATTTCCGGAGCCCTTCGCTACGGTGTCCCCTACAGCCCGAGTCGCTTCGGGGTCACCATAAACCAGAAGCCATTATAAAAATGCTACAGCGTCTCAAACCACGGAATCCGACGCGATCTCGTTCTGCTGCACACTCGTCAGATTGCTCTATATCAGGACTCAAAGCTTTGCATTTTCCAAATATTCTTAGCTGAATGTCTAACGCTGCCTGTGCTTTCCTTCTCTGCGTTTGTGTGTTTTCTGCTAATTCTGTTGTGCAATCAAGTCCAGTGTGAGGGGAGAGCATGATGGCGGCAGCCTGAATGTGCCTTGCATTCTATAACAGTGAAATGGAAGGCAGCACTACCCAGAAGCGTGATCTTTCATTTTCAGCTTGGTTCATGACATTTACGCTTTTACAATTAAGGGAGTTGCTTCAGATCTTTTTGAGTGAGTAGTAAGTATACCTACAGCTCCTGCACGATGTGAACTAAGAATAAATCTGGGATTAATGCATGTACTGTACTGTATCAATACTCCCCCAGAGGAGGAGGAGTCCATGGGGGAGGAGATGTTAAGACAAAAGAGGTTTGCTTGCAAAAGGGGAATCGAAAAGCTTAGAGATGAGAGCTGGACGAGTTACTTCTCGGCACTGTCGGAACGGTTTATTTCTAATGCATGGCGCAGTTTCGTAAAGGAAGGCTTGGGTACTGCTAAATGCAATTAGAGAAACCCGGCGATCTTAAGTGGCATTAATTCACCGGTTGTGGCCGGAATAGTGCTTTCAAAAGCTTATTTTCCCTTTTTTTTTTTCAGAATAGCAGACCGGTTTCTTGATCCCTTTAACCTTGCCGTATTTGCGTCTACTCCTAAAGGGAAGATAAAAATCCAATTAGTTCCTGGCGCCTCTTAGGTTTGTGAGTGGTAAGCAACATAGCTTTCGTTTGTAGCATAAAACAAAGGCAATGCCCCTTCACTTAGGGCCACGTCCGAGCGCTCTCGCCCCGAAATGATTGCAACATGAAGTTCCTAGAGTCACTGGATAAGTTATTTAGTGACTTTAGAAGTTCCGACATTTCAGAGGCACCTAGCGGAAGCATTTTGCTTGAACCAAAGCATATATTTCGGCAGACTTTTCGTTGCATTCTTCCTCGCAAAATTGTTATTTGGAAACAAATATATGAAATTAATGTAAGACTTCCGTCAGTGGGGGCATAATGACGAGGAGACATCTCTTACTTTAGCCGTATAGCTATAATTATTACTAAGGATGCGCTAAAACCAAAACCAACAGGAAGAAGTAAAACCCACTTTTTTACTCGAGTGCTTAAAGGGCCACAGAAAGGGGTGTACGAGACCTCAAAAGCGAGCGGGAAATTTACATTTTTAAAAATACCCGCTTTCGCACCTTGCGGCGACGCGCGGTGCCGGGCTTTCGCACGAAAACCTGGCAGACGACGTCACGTCTTGCTAATGACGTCAACAGCCGGGCGTAATCATTGGTCCACAGCACCAAATTATTGCAGAAGTCACGCGCTACCGCGGCCAAGGCCACTCCGCCAGAATCACCTAGTCTAGATGGTTCTGACTCCGCGCGCGCCGCAGCCGGCGGAGGACCGCCGTTTTGGCGTGCGAGAGGAGAGGAAAAGGCGCGAAGACGCGGAAGTTCAAATTTTGTCTGCATATAACTCAGCTTCCACAAAACGCATTGAAATAATTCTTGCTGGAGGATAATTATGAACTGTCCTCTTTTAACATCCCAGACATATCGCACCTTTATTGAGACCCCCTTTCTGGGTCCCTTTAACATCGCCGCCCGGAAATAGTACAGCGCTCGTTTGTCGAGCTGTGCCACCCTGCCGATCTGCTAGTCTCGTTACAGTCAACACATCCAGCGATCGACGCATGCTTATTTGAGAAGCGACAACCGTTGAATTGGGAGCAGACAGTCCCACCACTATATGTATGCACCACAGCGCTAGCATATGGGAAACATTACATTGATGGAGGGAGTATATCCTTCGTTGAACTCCTTTTGTGTGAACTCCCATCCGCGAAGCAAGAGTAAACACTCCATTGAAATCCGCAGGAAATTTCGACGGAGTAAACAGCCTCTGAGGAGTGCACAGCAGCCCGTTAACTCCGGACGCGGTCCTCAGCTTTTTAGTGCGCAAGAACAGGATGCATGCTGCTTCGTAGAGTGAGCACTGAGGACGTTGAGAGCTGGAGGACACTATACGGGCAAGCTCTCAGCGCTGCCGTTTTCTTACGCTTGTAAACGGTGTTATTAGAGAGCTTTCGCGTCACACCAAGGGTCAACACATTCGGTGACGCAAACGAACGCAGCCGAAGGTGCGCGTGGAAGCGGGAAAGGCTCGAGTGCAGAAGCGCTGTCTCAGCATATGAAGGTTTCTCTTTAGTTCATATGTCACTGCGACATATCAACGTCATATATCGTTAGTTCCTTGTCGTAGCGGTACACTCGCAGTCGAAAATATATGGAACGCAATGTAAGATCTCGCTGGCTAATGCTGGGCGTTTGCGTCGTGCCCGCCGGGGACAAAAGAGGAATAGAGATTTTGTCGAACACACTCGAAGGCGAGCGCGTCCCAGCGCACGGTCCTGGCCATAGAGTTTCTAAATACTACCAAGAGGGAAAGCTGGCGCCAGCGTCTATTTGAATTTCTTAAAGGGCAATCTCATTCATAGAGTTTCTAAGTATAGTAAAAATCTCTATGGCTTCATCCACCGCGGGAATGACGGGAAGACAACGGTATCGTACTTGGCTTGGCTAGTGTTAGCCATAAAGCATAACTATGACTGCAGAAATACAAATGGCCGAATGGTTCAGGCTTTTGTGAATAACATACGCCATCCCCTATCTCAAGCTAGGGCTGGCGGAAAAGAACAAAATAGAGGGGATCATAAGACAGGCATATAAAGCAGCCCTGGGACTACCCCACTGCACCCCTACGGAAAGACTTCTTGGGATCTATAACACCATCGCGGAACTGTGCGCGGCACATCTAATCACACAATTAAGACGGCTCGCCACCACACATACGGGATGTAAGATCGTGGCCAACCTAGGACTACGTGATAGAATCCCGAAAAAAAAAAAAACGCGCAGGCAAAACTACCGACTGAAGTGGGGAACTCACTCACTATTAAACCGCTTCCAAAAAACATGCACCCTGCTTTTCACGAAACCCGACCGCGGCGGCTGCGTTTTTATGGAGGAAAAACGCTAAGGCGCCCGTGTGCTGTGCGATGTCAGTGCACGTTAAAGATCCCCAGGTGGTCTAAATTATGCCGGAGCCCTCCACTACGGCACCTATTCTTCCTTTCTTCTTTCACTCCCTCCTTTATCCCTTCCCTTACGGCGCGGTTCAGGTGTCCAAAGATATATGAGACAGGTACTGCGCCATTTCCTTTCCCCAAAAAACCAAACCAAACCAATTTTCACGAAGGCAGGAGGCGAGCAAGAGCAAAGGCCCTTGAAGCCAAGCTAGAAGGATTGGAATACACTGCCTACGTAGACGCGGCGGAATACAATGGAAGGCGACTCCTTTGTGGTCGTGGGCGTGAACGGCTCGGGTGAAACATTAATGGCGGTTCGGTTAAAACAAAGAACTCGGGGACAGCGGAAGAGGTGGCTATCGCCATGGCAATGGTCAACACCAAAGCAGTCACCATAATTAGCGACTCCAAACTCGCTATAAACAATTTCGCGAGGGGTATGATCTCCAAGGAGACAGAACGAATCCTAAGGCATGAAGACTGGAACCAAAGAGAGGTGGAACTAATATGGGTGCCGGCACATTCGGGGAACAGGGGAAACGAGTTGGCTCACAGCATAGCTCGAGGTTATATCAGCAGAGCAGTGAGCCAGGTTGAGTCCACCAATTTCACGAGAGATGCATTCATATCCTTTCACGACTACACAAATCACTTTAAACTGGAAAGGAGGATATATCCACCACCAGACAAGAAGCTCGACAAAAGGCAGGAGGTAACGTGGCGTCGGCTCCAGACGCGAGCCTTCTTTAGCCCGTCAAAACTAGCTCACATGTACCCCGACACAATACAATCCAACTTGCAAAGAATGCGGCGAGATAGCCGGATACGACCACATTCTGTGGAGCCGCAAAAAGGCGCCGCCACTGCCGGACCTACTACCAGTCCCTTCTCTATAGAGTGGTGGGAGGCTATACTGGCCAGCTCAGACCCGTTGACACAAGTCCGGGCCACTGAGTGGGCTCACAAGATCGCCGAGAACCACGGGCTCGAGGCCATCTAGTATAGCGCCCACATAAGGTGCTGACAATAAATGTTTTCCAATCCAATCCAATCGCAAATACTATTTTGCAAAAGAAGTGTTGCTTTACAGTCAATATATCCTGTAATAAACTATGATTATGGTGCACTGCAATAAATGAGCAGGAAATCAGACGCGTAAACGAGCACCTAATGTGCCCATGGCGAGAGAGGGCCGTCTCGCCGCCAAATATTGTGAACCGCGGATTTTTTTTTTTTTTTTGCGTTTAACAGGCACACTCTTCAGAGTAAATATTCTTTCAAAACAATTCCTAACGCTTAGAATAGTACACTGTAGCAGCTTCCGTTTTCGCGTTCTGACAAACAGAAACGTTTCATTGGTGTCAAACATATTGACTAACGCATACACAGACAGGGACCAAAGTAAGAGTATGAGAAAGGACACCCGCGGGTGTCCTGTTTCTTACTCTTGCTTTGGTCCCTGTCTGTGTATGTGCTAGTCCTTATGTTTCACAGCTACAACCAACTAGCCCAAATGAAAGCCTTAGCATTTACTGTTGTCATTAGTGTCGTCTGCTATTGCAGGTTCGCGCCCCATGTTCGAGCATAGGCTACATGGTTCGTGCCATGAGAAACTTGCCCGAACCCTCGCTCCCTCGTTTTTCTATGAGAAACTAGTTTGCATGTACTGAGTGCCGGCTCTCGGCATTTCCTGGCGCTGCGCTCACAGATTCTACCAAGAAAAATATGAATTAGAAAGCGGAAACCTGTCGTACCCGTAAGTGACTGCCCTGTTCATGCTGACAAGTGAAACATGCGGGTATTTGCGTGAATTAATTCATGAAGTAGAAGTTGTTCCTGCATGCAATGCGCGGCCAGCGCCAGTCTTCGAAATGAAGCAAACGTAATCCTCGACGAGTACGGTTAACATAATGTTGGGCTTGTCGAAGTACTAAATTTGCGCTATTCGTACATCCGAGTCTCCTACGAGAAATGTGCAGAGTGGTCACAGCAGCACACTGTTGAGTTTTTAATTCCCAAAAAACCGTGTTCCCTTCTTTCATCTTTCAATGCACAGGTAGCACAGGCTTCTGCTGGAAAAAGCCAGCTTGCTGCGTAAATCGCTCCAAGCGATTGGGGCGAACGGACTTCAGCTGGCTTGCAGGCACCGGAAACTGTGCTCAGCTCACTTCGAGCGCCTTCGGATGCCTCGGATCTTACTTAAATTAACAAGGTGCGTAGTTGGATAACTGCATCACCACGAAGCGCACGTGTAAACGAAATCTGAAAACCAAATATTTCACTCCGTAGCATAGTCAACAAGCCATCAGTAGTCAATACGATGCTGACATCTTCCCGGCATGCCTCGGGCGTTCATGGTGGAAGAAGTTCAAGGCCGTCTGCTTTCCCTCCAAGTAACTCTATGGCGACCTTGCGAGGCGGCTTGCGCGGAGAGAAGGCTAGAAATAGGTAAGTCCTGGGCATCTGGCATGCCGCTCGCTACTGGAAATTTCGCGCACGTTAAAGACACCCGGGTGATCGAAATTATTCCAAAGCTCTCCACTACGGCACCTCTGTCTCTCTTCTTTCAATCTTAGTTGAGTTGTATATGCTACAGGTGGGATTAGCCTTGCTTATTCTGCCGGCAATTGCTCCACCATAGCGTCACTTCTATGTTAATAATGCCTTAAAATCTGTCGTATCTACCCCGCTATGCACTCCCACAGTCACCATCTATGCACACATTCACTCACAGCAGAACAAAGTCCACTCCAGAAGTCACCATCTATGCACATATTCAGTCACAGTAGAACATAGTCCATTGCAGTGCCAGAATCCATACACACATTCACGTGATCACAGTATAACACAGTCCACTCCAGAAGACACCATCTACGCACACATTCAATGACAGTAGACCATAGCCCGTTCCTGCTGTCACCATTTAGAAACAAGATCAGTGTCCTGCAGAAATGTAAAAAGAAGGCGTGCAGCCTCCCTTCTGCATGTCTGGTTTCCACTCGGGTAGAGAATGTCCTGAACTGTACTGTGACCGGTTCCTGTCTTCTTGAAGGGAGCGGACATCACATACCTTCACGCGTGGTACTCTGGGCAGTACATAATATAATGTTCGATATCCCCGCACACACTACATAAAGACCATAGCGGAGATGATGCCATGCCCGTCTTATGCATTCAGGCAGGAGTGTGAGCAGAGGCTGCGCGAATTCGATGTAGTTGAGTCGCCTGGGATCTTCTCAGTCCCTTGGTGACACGTGGCTTGTGGGGCGCACTCCACAGGGTACTGAAATGATCGAGCACCGTTTTTCTGAAGACTTTTTCCATCTTGAGGTACTTTTTTTTATGGATTCCTTGACAGAGCTTTATGGGCGAGACTGTTTGCCACCTACCTCATTGCCTGAATTGCAAATTCCATTTGCAACCTTACTCCTTTCCCTTACGGCGCGATTCCGGTCTCCAGCGAGATGTGAGACAATTACTGCGCCATTTCATTTCCTACCGCAGCCTGATCGGTCTTTTTCGCTTTTTGCATCGCAACCAGACGCCGGTTACAAACAGTGATGATGGAAGCAAAGTCGAAGCGCTGCAGGCCAAGGAGATAAGAGCGCTCGCTTCACCCACGCGGGCCACAGCCGCTGCCGCCAGCGAAACCGCGCTGCGCAAGTTCCAATGGGAGAAAGTATATAGTATGTGGCGCTCCAGTGGGAAAGCGAGAAAAAAGAACGTCAAAAGAAACAGAAGGAAAACTATCGCAGACCGGAAGAGTGCACACCTATCTTTGATGACGACAGGCAGACAGAGTAGATCTTTGGCCACACGCTCCGCTGTTCGCATTTTATTTGACGTCGATAGTATACATATACTTCTAAATGTCTAGCAGGGAATCGGGGCTGCCTTCGCGCTTCATCGAGGACCTCTTTGAATACTTCCATTCGCGAAGAATGGAGGCGAAGAGGTGAGATGTCTCGGCAGCAATGCGGGATGATGACTGTAAACTGCGTCTTCATGGGAAGGATCAAAACACCGCAAAGACACAGGGAACGAGACAAACACTTCCGCTGACTAGAAGCGAAATGATTTATTGCGACATGCGAGGCAGCATGTGAAGGAAATAAGGAGAACAGAAATGACAAGGAGAACCACAACCACACATCCGGGAAGAATTATTTAGCGTCACTAAGATATTCTTTCAAATTGTGTTTTAGAGCGCAGCGCTTCCCTTTCCTGTGTTGAGCTGCGTACCTCGGCGTCGGCCTCGGCGTAACCGAGCGAACGAGGGTATCGGCGGATAAAGCCCGTTTCACATGCAAGCGAACCGCTCGCGAACTCCGCCGCGGCGGCGAGTACACCCTCTCTCAAGCGGCGGAGAAAGCCCCAGCGGCTGGAGCGGCGAGGTTCGGGCAAGTTGGAAATTTTCGCGGCGGCGACGCGGCAGCACCGCATCTCAACCAATGACGGCCCGGCGTTGCCACGCGAGTTTGTACGCCGCACGTACGAACTTTTGTTTAGGAAAGAAATTGTATAAAGCGCTGTTTAATGCTTAAAACGCAATAATTACATTTATTTAAATAAACTATGAAAAGAAATGACAAAATAATGCTTTTATATTACGCTTTTTTTTGTGTTTGCAGGCCACCAAAACCGGTTGCAGGCGCATATCTTTTGCCCGCAACATTGGTTTTCGCAGCGGTGGGAAACGCGGAGCGGCGATGCATGTGAAACGAAAGCTCGCGAACCGCTTCGCAGCGCCGCGCCGCTGTTCGCTCTGTTCGCCAGTTCGCTTGCATGTGAACCACCCTTAAAAGAGAGCGAACGCAGAGCGCGAGGGGTAAAGCGGTAGCCATGGCGAAGGCGGAAGGCTGTGACGTTGGCGACCTACGGTTCGGATGGTTCGAGCCCTCTCGAGAAGTCAGTGGAGGGAGAGGCAGCTTGACGCAAGTTGCGGCGCCTGCTCTCTTTCTCTGCGCAGCCGCCCGCTTCCAGAAATTTCGTGCTTGGTTTACCGAAAGCGCTATACGGATCATACTCACGCGTCGACGGCTTGATCAATATGCTACCGCCCTTGGCGATCGTCTCTCCCCTCTTTTTCCCATTATGTCTGAGTGGACTCGTTCCTTATCGATATTATCATGTTGAAGGGCAAATGTCCCGGCCGTAGCAAGTGGCATGTGCGCGCGCAATCGTCTTTCTTCCGTTTGCGGCCGTTTTTACTTAGTGATGGGTGACATGTTGTGTTAAATGATGTAGCGTAATAGCAAATAGTGTGCAGTATGGTGTGTTACGTGAGCAGCTACGTACGCGATTGATCAATCCCTCAAGATTTAAGGAATCTGGAGAAGAGGGGAGACGGCGAATAAGGCACTGAATTGCGCTACAGAACGCACAGAATTCCAATCAACTGCAATAGCCCCTTGCGCCGGGGATAGTGACAGCGATGTTTGTCACACGCTGGCGTTCAAAATTTTCGAAATATCACTGCATTCACGGAAGGATTTGTTCGCTTCTAGTCTCGCTTTATATTTTGCCCTTGCTGAGTTCGGATGCTCTGAAAAATTGGGGGACGCTTAAGCTTCGTCTTCAAGAGTACGCACGCATCGTCTACTCAATTACCTGATTACTAATTAGCATACTCATAATTACTCATTTAGCCATCAGTGCATGTCTCTAAGACACTCCACTAAGTAAAAGAGTGCAACGCATTCACTTGCTCCACCTTTATTCAGCTTGAACCAACAAGCCTTTGTGGCCTATGGGCAGCGTGCCAGTCTCGAAAAAGGTCCTGGGTTTGGTTCTCATCCATACCAAAATGAACTGAATTTTTTTAAATTCTTCGCTTCCATCGGAATTTTTCGCTCATGGCCAACGACGCAGACAACGACACGGACTTTTCTGCGACAGAGGGCCCTTAACGCTATCGCGTTAATCACTATCAACACACTGCAAGGTTATACAACCCACTATGTCGCGGCGTGGGGCGGGAGCAGATATGTGGCAAGTTTGAGCAACATTAAATGACGATTTATTTCAGGAACAGGCGACGGTGTCAGGAAGAGCGGTTTGTTCGGTTCGTTACTGGGGTGCGCCCAAGGGATGGCCGCGCGTCTCTCGGAGTATGTATCGATGATCGATGCCGTTGGCGTCCTCCTACTACGCACTCTTTTCGGCGTAGCAAGCACACCAGACCTGGTCCCCATCGCTTCCGCGCTTGATCTTGGCCTCCCATCCCTGCTTCAGGTAGGCGTAGTCGTCAGCCGAGAACTCCTGCAGGCAGAATAATAACCAGTCCGCGCAGCATGAAAGGAACGCCGTCATTGGAACACCTATAGCTGACCAGCGACGGATTCAAAATTTAGTGTTTTTTCCCCATAAATTTACATTACGGTATGCACCATCAGAAAGGTGTCCGCAGGACATGCGAACTGTAACGAGCTCCTTCCATTAGCGCATTTTAGGTGTTTACCTAAGCCTCATCGCTTTGAGCAACAACTAGAGAATGCACGATGTTGCTTGACGACATTTTTACTCCCCCCCCCCCCCCCCCACACACACACTTCTTGGTTCTCATTACTTTCTTTCTCGCTCTATATGCGATTCTTGCTCTGAATATTTGTTACCTGTTTTTATTTTGCATGCCTATACTCCTTTCTTCATTTGCCTGCGAATTTCACCCATACTACATGAACTTTCTCCTTATGTGATGCCCGATGGAGCTTTTAATCATAAAAAAAAAGTGATGACGGTGTTTGTGACGGTAATGGCGACGAGCTACGATTGGATTCTCAATGGCCATGCCTCTAATGACTATAGGTATACGCTGTCAGACGTGCTACCGCGCACATTATAAACTGCATGCACTAAGAGTTCTATGAAAGCTTACAGGCACGAACAAGAGAGAAAAAACTTGACAGCTACGACAACCGCTGTCACATCTCTTGGAGCTTAACTGGATGCGAAAAAACAGTACATGGGGGGCCTCCCCCTGAAAGCTTTCCATTGTTCGCGTGTGATTGCGCATCAGCTTGGACCTAGAATTTTTATTTCGTTTCGTCGAAATTTGCACGGATGCATCACAAGCGAGGCTGCATGATTGACATATGCATTTCACTTTTAGCTTCTAGTATAAATTAAGTAAATATAAAGCAGAAAATCATTAGCGAGCCATAAAAGCCAGCCCAATTAAAGTGAAACTGGTGCAGCTTGCAGGCAAATAGGACTTCGCAAAAGGAAAAAAACTTCGTCCTAAAAGCGCATTATGCCTACGCACTTCATCGCATCATGCCTACGCACTTCATCGCATCGGGCCACTTGAGCTTAACGCAATGGAGGTGCATTGGTGGCCGAAGTCCCCGCATGCTTCGTGCCTTATCAGCGCGCACTGCACTATATGATGTGAAGCGAAAATTGCAGTATACGCTGTCACCTTCGGCTCGTTCCAAGGAACACTGCCAGTGACCGTATATTGTGTTTTATTACTCCTCTAGGTTCAGAACGTAAGCGCAAATGTAGAGAAGATTGGTAGCCGAAAGGAAGCGTGGTAAGATGAGCAGATGTTTATATTCGTCCATAAAGCTGAGAGAGACAGAGCTTGGAGTGCAAAGAGATGAGGCGGTGAGAAGGATGCGGAGATGGAAGAGTGTATACGACATTATGTTAATGGGATATGTTAATAAGCGCCAAAACGACATCATGAGATACGAAGCATGCCGTATAGCGGAGGGCGTCGGGTTGGTTCTAGACCACCTCTGGTTCCAGAGCTGGCGCCGCAATGTCAGTACACGGCCATTGTTGCAGTTTGCCTCTGACGAGATGCTTCCACTGCGTTCGGGCAGAACCCATCGATTTCCTGCTCGGTATTCGAAAGACACAGTCACTGAGCCACAGCAGCGGGTCAGTATTCAAGTTCAAGGCTGTTTATTGTATACACGTTACTCTAACGGAGCGAGTATAGAAGGAACGGAGCGCGAACATGAGATTCGCGATAGCAGCACTACGCTCTGCATTATCTGCTCACAAATCTTGAACTCCCGAATCTCGTCCCCGATATCAGTAATCTGAGCAGCGTATTGCTCAGTTTGATTAGAATGCGGAGTGGCTGGCGAAGCATGCGCATGCAAGTGCGTTGCATCACCTTGAGAAAATCCTCCTTCCTGCTCTCCAGCCTCTCGAGCTCTCGCTGTAGCGCCTTGACGGTGTCGTCGCTGATGTCCTCGGCCTGGACGTTCACGAAGCCGGACCTTTTCAGGAGCTGCGTTGAGAGCGATCGGGCAGCGAGAAATCAGTCAGGACCAGTCGGTGCACAAGAGCGTTTCGTTTCATGTAAAGCTTGTTAATGCATAATGCGACGCAACGCACTTTTTGCACGGTTACGGATGTCCAGAGGCTTGGCCATGGTTAACGCCCTTACACCATTGTCTTCAAGTGCACAGCCGTTTCTCAGCAGCAGCGCCGCCACCAACGTTCATTGTGTGCGTAAAGGGGTCATCTAGCACTCATTTTGCGCACATCCATTTTGATAATAATTTACATTATCAGCAACGATCACAAGCACAAGTGTCTAGGCCATGAACATCGGGGTTTATGATATACTGAGCCTCAAGAATCTCTAGAGGGTTCCCATTATTTTTTTTTTGGGTGGTGGCTGGCGTGGGAAAATGCTGCGAAAGTGTCAGAGGTGTGTTGAGGAGAACTGGAGGTCGCCACGAGCGTTGATCAGCCCAAAGTGACTTTGTGCAAGAGGTGGCTATCAAAAAGTAAACTAGTGGATGAGTACGAGGCATTGCTTCTGGGCTGTGCTAGGCCAGGACCGTGGGGTGTTCAGAGGGGGCCTAAAATGACTGTGCACGTCAGATACAAATGCGCCTGACCCATCGAACTCCTGCATGCAACCGACAGCGCGATGTGCTGCGGAGAATCGCGATGACAGCCTATTCTGTATACATAGTTTGGCTACGTACCTGCTCGTATTCGGGGACGGTGAGGAGGTTGTACTTCCGCTGGGCCACGTAGCTCTTGAACTCTTCCGAGTAGTCCGCTTTGTCTCCCCTGCAGTAGTCGGTGAAGAATATTCTGCCCCCAGGCGCCAGCCATTTCTGCGTGTGAATGGCGTACAGGCGTGTGAAATAGATTAACACTTAATACCGCGAGCATTAATTATTCGATTATCGACCGTCCAGAAATATAGCCGCGTATAAACGTGCTGCATACGCATGAAAGAGGCGTGCTGAACAACCCTTATGTGGGAACAGCGCGCCAGCTGGTCATGTAACAGAGCAGGAGGGGGGCGGGGGGGGAGACTCGGTTTACGGCACATACCGAATGACATTACTCGAAAATGTTAGCAAAGGTATTGCACCCGTTCGCATAGAGTGAATATAGTTACGAATTAACCGCGCTTTATGCGAGAGGACGCCTCTCATGCATCTCTCTTTCCTCCATGCATAGTGGTAAGGAGCGACCACTGTGTAATTTGAAAAGGGTGGCATACTTATCATTACGTTTCATAAAGATGATTAAGTAGCAGCTACAGCACCCTTTAATGATATGCGCCAGGAGCTACGGAAATTTGGAAGCAGCCACTCTCATAGAAGACCTGACCTGAATAGTCCTTCACATGTTTCTCCAACTTTTTTGTAAACGTGGCGAAATCAAATAGGCACGGTCAAGAGATACAACCACCCTTGAAGACAAAGCCAAGAGAGCGCTACCAGACGGAAAACGCTGCAGAGAACAAAGTAAATTGGCTTCTTGAACTATCGGCTGTGCTCTCTGAAGCGATGACGGCTCCGCGTGTCGCTGACGTGGCGCTTCACTTACGTGGAAGAGCGCGAAAAGAGTGTCCTTGTCCGCGATGTGGAGCAGGGCGTCTCTGCTGTAGATGAGGTCGAAGCTTCCCTCGGGAAACTCCGCTGTCGTGACGTCAGACATCTTGAACTGGATCTGTAGCACGTAAGAAAACAAGCAACTGTAGCATGGGGACAGGTGCTGCACGGCGGTGACTTTCTGACTGAGTGTCAAAGCCGGTCGATCACTTAGATTCTGTCTTCCACAAGCTTTGCCAACTGTCTCTCACAAGCCGATACTTAATTCTTTCTGTGGTTACCACTGCGTACCAGTCGAACATTGTTCGACTGGTACGCAGTGGTAACCACAGAAAGAATCATAGTCGTTTTTTGTAGCGATAGTTACATTACGGTAGCATTTCGTGGTGGCGGAGCCACAGGGTGGTGGCGCCGCCACGCTGTCACGTGGTTGGTCACATGGGCGGAGCAGCTGCCGGCGGCGTGGCGCCGTGGCTGATCACGTGGTTCGTCACGTGACCAAGTTCCACTCAGCCAGCTGTAGCTATCGCGTCACTCCAGGTTTAACCAGAGCTAAACCACCGCCAATTTTTTTTTTTCATTGTTGAATTCGCTCGGCAAAAAAGCAACACATTATGAGGAATATCATACGACTAGCCTCTGTTTTTCCACACGTACGTCTTGCGTGCGGGCAAGGCGAAGCTTATTATTTTCATACGATTTTCGTAGTTTTCGGTATGCAGCCCGCGGACTATACATGTTCAAAGTTAAAAAAAAATTCATCCTTTGCGCAATATCTACAGGTGCGGGATTTACAGTATCTTTGCATAAAAAATTTCCCGCCGTACTATACCACGTGCAACATAATTCTTGCTATTACGACGCTTATTTTTTAACGGTTGAGCTTTCTTGCGTTTCCCTCGCCACCGCGCAGCTGGCCCCAACGCATGCTCGCTGGTACTTACTGCCGCACTGATTTCGAATAATGCGTTTAGATCGACTTTTCTCTGAAGCGAAAATAAAGCACGCGTCTGTTCATGCCTGACCACCGTAATGTATGCACTGCTGGGCGTCCCATAACACAGGCAGGGGCACAGTGAAGTAAGTGCGGTTGAAAAACTTGGCTTAGTCTTTGCGAGAGGGGTGTGGGAGTAAGGGGGTAGGAGTGTATAGGCGTGCGCCCGGCGTGACAGGCGAGGAAGGGTGTAAGGATGGTGTGTGGGGCTGCAGTTTTGGTAGTGTTGAAGTAGCCGGGTTCAGTAAGCAGTAATGGAATGGGGAGGAGTTGGTGAGGCATGCACAGATGACGCCGGCGATGCCATGATTTTTTTTTTGCGCTGAACAACGCACATACAGCTGCCGCCAGCGTACGGTTGAAAGCGCCTATTATGCGCTTTCAGTGCATCTTGGCGCTTGCAAAACCCGCAAGTGTTCGTGTTGCTGAGTACGCTGACACACGATTTCCGAACTGCAAACGTATGCGGTGTTGTATGACTTTCAGAACTAGCAGAATATGAGCCGGTCAATCAGGCGCTCTCTACAAACGTTCTCTAACATTTGCACGTCAACAATCATCTTGGATGTATCTGTTGGACATATTCGTCGGGGACCCACCTTGTCTGCGAGATGTGGCCTCTGGGCGAAGTGCTCCAGCGCTATGGACATCATGTTGACGGACAGGTCCACCGCCATGATGCGAACGTCGTACTTCTGCGTGGTTGCGGATGAAAAAAGGCGCGTGTACGATGGGCGGGAATTAATGGCATCCAGCGATCCGCTCACAGCGCACGTAATAAAGCAACGCCTGGGTCCGCAGAAATATCAGGACTACTGACACAACAAATATAGTACGCGTATATGCGAGAAATTTTAGGGAGACAAATCGATGTCTGTCTGTACTCGTGTAGAAATGCGCTCGCTTGAGAAAGAAGAGATAGCCGGTACCCAGACAACTGGCGCGACTCTGATCGACTAGAGAAGCGGGCTTGCGGTGTTTTAATCGAGCATGCATGCTCGAACAGAAAATAATAAACTAGAAAAACTTACTGCACGAGTGTACCAGGTACTCTAGATGACCAATGACACAAGCACGTAATAATAATGAATCGGCGAAACGAGCACTCGCTAACTCCAAAGGTCGCTGACATATTTGTTGTACTTCACCGCTTGCGGTTATGACTAGGGTAGTTCACCCCTTCCGTATAGAAGCATTAATGCGTCCCTTAATTTCCGAAAGCCCAGGCGCACCACCGCACTTGGCATAGTACAACAGCGCATAAGACATCGGACAAAAGGAAAAGGCAAGGTAACACGGCGCTATTGACAACACAACGCCGTGGTGTCTTGCCTTATATTTGCCCGTCGTCTTATGAGTTGTAACTATGTGAAGGGCGAGCCCACTCGCCCAACTTTCATTGCACCAACGTTGTTACACTATATTATAAGTGCGTTCCTTCAACTTTTCACCCGACCGATGAGGCCACCTTTTTCCAGGGCTGGTAGTTAATTCCCCAGTGCTATCTAAAGGTTACCTTTTTGTAAAGCCTCCTGGACCCTCCTCGAGCATTGCATCCCCTATTCACATATTGGAAAACTTTCCTTCCCACCTGCTACATGCACACCGTCCATCACTATGTCTGCTTTTGGTGACCACATCACCAGCCACCATGCCAACTCAGACTAAAGCCTCAACTATATCCGCCGGCTGGATTTCACTACCCGGATATGACAAGCTTGTTTTCCCTCTCTTTTCCTCTTTCTCTAGAAATGACTTTACCAGGATACACTGTAGTCACTGACTCGTGACACTGGTTCCTTACCTCCGCCATGTAGAAGTCATGTCCTCCGACGCCACAGCCCACGTCCAGAATGCGGTCGCCATCCTTGACTCTCGCCTTCGTCACGCCCCACTGCAGCGGAACAGAGCGCAGATGTGATCGACAGAAAAGCACGTTGCTGAGCAAGTTCATTCAGCATATTTACAAAATCTTAGCACAACAGGGAGAGGACAAAGAGCGCCTGTGAAACTCGTCCTTTGTCCCTGTCCTGCTCACATTGCGCTATGATTTTCTGATGATGTAATCGAGTTCTTTGACGGGCTGAATTTGTAGCAGCACAGCCTGAGAGTGTTATGAGACCTCTATGGCATTTAATTCGTGATATTCTCTCTTCGTCCAACATACTGAAGCTGGCAGGAATTCCTAGGCGTCGCTCGGGTATTTTCACCGTTCGCTGAATTCCATTTCCGTTGGGACTGGAGAGGCCTGTTCGAGCCGAAACAAGCCAACAGCACTGACACGCGACACGAGTAACTTTCCTTTGAATTACAAAGATGCTTCAACCAGTTTACTCTTTTTTTTTTCGTTGTAATAAAGAACCAGTAAGCTGATGCTTGGCCTCAGGTGCCACTTGTCACGGGGCGACACAAACGAGAACTTCTCGTAGGGCAGTGGATGCAAATCAAGGCTTTTTATAACCACTGGGCAAGAAGCACCGCAGTAAGACATGGAGAACCAGCGGATGTTCTATGTTTGTCTCATCCTTGTCTTATACTTATCTTAATTGTGGCCTGTTTTCTTGCGCAGTCTTTTACTAATCTTCCAAGAGCCCGCGCACAAGCCCCGATAAATTACAACGGCTGCTGCCGCCAAACGACCGCTAAAACAGCTAGCGTAGCCCCTGCGTACAAAGCGCGGCGCGAACCCCTTCTTTTCACCTCTGTGGTGGAGAGTCCGCCCGTGCTGACGAAGGTGTCGCCGAAGATCCACTCGTACCGCCGCACACCGTCGCGCGAGTACTGCTGCTGGTCCAGGAACTCCTGGAAGTTGTTGAAGTCCTTCACGGCGCGCCGACGCATCTTCCTGGCTAGAAAGCACAGCTGGCACGGGTTCTGCTTGTGCTGCAATGTGGAACGAATGAACAAATTTTATTATACCGCTCGGCTCAGCGCCAGCTGCGCTGGCAGCGGGCGTGCATGCGCGGTTGGAAAGTAACCACATAAACAAATGGAAAGGAGAGCGCTACACGTTGTGAAGCATTTGCGGTGCCCGAATCACAACGCTGTCTTCCCCGGTAGGGGAGAGGACGTAGGGGGAAAGAAGGCTTATCATGCCTGCGATGACATTTGTTGGCATGATGAACATACAGTGCGTACCATGCGACTTATTAAAACGGCGTACTAGCGTATTAAGAGCAGGTGCCACTAGAAAGCGAGTAGGTATGCAAGCATATGCACGGTGCTATTGGAGTCTAAATAACTACAGTTAATTAATGACCACTTGCTTTGCTACCTGGAGGAGACCTCCCATCTAGAAAACTGTGCAGCGCCAAAGGTACCGTCAAATAATCCAGTCATTTCTCATACTGCTATACATTAGAAACGAGTTCTTTTTCGTTTCCGAAAGGAAGTCCGTAAAATGTCGAAAGGAAAAAAAAAAGGACGCAATCAGCCGCTCTGGTGACCCAACGGCAGCGCTCTGCGCCCAACAGTAATCAATGAATTGTGTATTTAGTCGCTGCAACTGAAAGTCAATGGGCACAGATAGGGCATTCACTGATACAACTATCGAAGTAAAAAAAATTAATGTGCGCAGCAGTTTCACGTGTTTGCGGCCATGAAAAAGAAAAAAGACAGTTTGCACCAAACCTGGTTGACTGTCCAGAGGAGATACGTATAACGGGACGACAACTTTTGAAACCATATTGCTTTATAACATCACATTTAAGCAGCATGGTAGCAATGAAACGCCACATACACTGCGGTAGAGCGAACGGTGCTATGCATTGAATAGGCAACCGCCGGTCAAATAAGTCACCTTGAGCGCAAGCTGGCGACAGTGCGACCAGTAGCAATGCAGAGCTTTCCGAAACTGACCTTCCGTCCGAGCGACCGATACGAGCGCCTGCGACGGTCCCGTGGGCAACCGCAGAAGCTGTCGCCACAAACGGCGCGGGCCTTCCTCCCTCCGCGCAACCACCGCGGTTTAGATCTGAAGCAGTGAGGGTCTGCGGTTGGTCGCGAAAAGGGCTGCACGTCGGCAGAGATAAATCACCGTTGGCAAGTGGAAGGGGAAACACTGGACGCATCGGCCGCCCAGTACGGATAAGTTTAGCCATCTCCATTTTTCTTTTTAGGACGTTACGGGCCGCGCGAAGCTCCATGGATGCTTGTATCCTATCGCCTGAACGAGTGCGCGATGTCAGCTTTCCGGGTTGCGCAACAGCGGAGAGAGCATGAGAGATTGAAAGCAACTGAGCAGTGCCTTATCGTTATCGCCAGAGCCTCCGGCGTAGTCTGCGAGCGTAGGGAAGTACCGCTGGCAGCTGCAATTCAGTTAATGTCTTCACATACAATGCCCGTTATCTTCTCAAACGTTACTGGATAAATACGCCGCACTGTGACTCCTCGTCCGACGGTGACGTGGTATGAAGGTAGACGAACGTACAAGACATCAATTGAGCCCTACTTATCATTCGCTTTCCTTTCGAGCATTTAAAGCGAAGCATTGGGCGTCGCTTATCAACAGGCAACTTCAGATCTGGCCATACAGACCTTACGTGACCCGTCAGCAGACTACTGAGTGGTGCCGACAACAATGTCGCGCATTCCGCGGGATGTGGCGGCTTGACGTCACTGCTCAGGCAATCATGGAAACGTTTCCAGGGAGAGTCGCACACTTTGTGAAACGCAGTGAGCTTGGCAAACAGGGTGTAGCGATAAGGAACCGACTTTCAAAGGTAGCAAACACTCGTGGAACGCGCTTGTTGGCTTGGGCGACTATGCAGAGGAAAAGCGAAGTCGACAAGTTTGCCGCGACCTTGCCCTGCCTTCAGCAGGACGTTTGTGAAACCGCGGTGTAAACACGATCACGAACTGGTCTGATGATCGTACGACCAGCTGCCGCTGACGAAGGCAGAACTTGCTTGTCGAAACGATGATACGTCGCGTGTATGACTTCGCTACTTGAACCACGACAATAGCTTTGTTTCAATACTTGTGTCCGTACACCCAGTCTGGTGCCCATTTTGTTACCTCGCACTTCTACCAGCCGGGTAGTTTTCCCCTACCATTTCCGGCACGTAACAGCTAGCACTTGACAATTCATGCGCGTTTCCTTTGAAAGGACTGAGACTGCACATTCAAGGTGTTAAGCTTGGATTACGCAAACATGGCAGACGATTTTGCACAGCTTCTTCCAGTCGGTGGTGTGCAAGGAGAGCGATTGAAACAGAAACGCAGCTGATGATGGAGGGCCAGTCCTAACGGATATTTTAAAACTCCACATATTTTAGAGACGAATAGAGGCAGAACGCGAAGTGCATTCTCTCCATTTTCTATTCACTTTCACCAACAGTGCATAGTCCCATTAGGTCTTCTGAAATATTTTACTATACTCCAAATACGTCAGCCTTTGGTTTTGTTTGTGCGAGTGTTTTTCGCTCGCGAGCAGCCTCCGTGCGCTCTTTCAGAAGACAAAAGTAAAACACCCTTTCCCCTTTTAAAATTTCGCATAATAAAGTAACACTTACAGCAAGAAACTTTGTGCCTTAGTGTAAGAACAATGACAGAGTACGGTGCCGGAAGGCTGAACGAAGAAGACAACTCTTCCTGTCAGTGAATCTCAGAACTCAAGTGCGCCTGCGGGCAACCAGAGGTTTAAACCGCGCATTCTTATCTGAGCGTGCCTGAAACTAATATTAGCACTTGGTTTTGCACTATAACTGGCGCGAATTGCAATTTCATTTTTATGTAGCTTGGTATAGGAACCTATGACTGCAGCAAACCGCCAACACGTAGTGTTCAACCCGTGTCTGTTATAGCAAAAGGGAAGAAAAAAATAAATACGGTACAATAAGGGGAGAGCAGCTAATGCAAAAAGAAAGGATTGTTTGTTCCGTTTTAGCTATTAGGTGCTCCTGAGAGTGGCAACGGTTAGCGCACTTAAGAAAAAAATTACAGCAAATAAACGTGGAAAGAATCGCGCGGAAAGAATTCGCGCTTGGGGTGGAAGGAATCCTGAGTCACTCCGCTACATCCAGAGAAATTATGACGAAGCTGTGTGTTAAGCGTCGTAAGATCCATATTTGGCCGCTGCTTCTGAAAGACGCACCTTGATGTACGCCTTGACGTTGGCCACCTTTTCTACGACGAAGCAGTCTTCCGAGTCGTCTGCTGGTACAGGAACTTTCTTGATCATGTTATAGTAGTCAGAAAGCCTCCTGTAGAAAGTAGGGTTGTTCGTCCGCTTCACGTCACCTATAAGAAAGAAAACAGTCCCATTCCCGAAGCGCGAAGCTTTTGTGAATTTAGCCGCTCATGAAGTGATGCCAGTCCTATCTTCTACATCCCGCGACGTGGTGTTAGCGAGACGAAATGCAGCTTACTTATCGTCGTGATTATAACCAGAAAGTTGCAATACTCATTTTAACACTGCCATGGCCGCTAACTCTTTCTTTCCTAAAACTAGAAAGGACTAGATAAAGCATAACTGCGCTGTTTTTGATGTATGCTGTTTTAATTTGTTTGATTTTTTTTTAAGTGTTTTTTTTTATGTACGGTATTCCATTGTATCTTGAGTATTGCCTTTGCATTGTATTCTACCTGCTTAGTGATTGATGTTTCTAATAATGGCGTCTTGTACCGAATCTTTCTGATTGTTTTGTAACTGCACAGTTTTGCTGCCTCCTTATTCTTTCTTGTTGTTGGCGCGACCGGCCACTCGTCTGTCCTGATGCAATATTCCGGAGACGAGGCCTCGTCAGGCGTGCATTAAACGCCTTTTGCCTCGTCTACCTTGGCAGTGCTTTATACCAATGTGTGTTATTCGGTCTTGTATTGTAACCAGTTCTGTCAAAATAAAAAGAAAGAAAGAAAGAAAGACTGGAACAAGTTATCTCTATTGTTAACGAGTATGCCTAATCCAGTTGTATTTAGGACCGCACTTGAAAACGCACTTTTCGGATGCAGTAACTTTCGCTCGATTTTTCTTACTATTATTTATTTTTTCACTTTCATCACCTTCGTCTTCAAAATATAAACAAGAAATTTTGAAGATCTGTTACGCCGCTTTATATTTGCGTTTTATATCTTTGTACCGTTATCATCATCGGATGTAAACTTCGAATTTTTAGTCCTTTCTGTCGTATCGTTTAAATTTAGCAAGTTCTAATTTTTTTATTCTTTTAGCCCCTCTAATGCGCTCGGTACCTTGAGCGTAAATAAATTAAATTAAATTGGTGCCTCGCTCAGGCATTTCTGCATTGAAAACTCGTTGCACAAACATCATCTCACGCATACGTCTTCATAACTGGTGTCACAATACACTTTACAGAAGCTAAGTGCTTTGCATGTCACCGTGCCGCACGTGTATCGGGAAACGACGCTTGCGATCTTTTACCGGACGGCTTGAAGCACGACTCGCGCAGAAAGAGCAGACCACCGTCCCTGAGCCAGGAGATTTCTTTCTCGAAGAGCCGCAAGCACTCCTCGTCACTCAGGTACATGTACAGCCAATTGCTGAACACCACGTCGTAGCTGCATGAAAAGGAACAACAATACAAGGAGAGGAGGCGCCCCCTAAGAATTTCTAGACTGGCTCTAAATAGCCTGACGTCTTATGGTGACACACTATTTGCTACTCCAGTACTGCTCCCTAGCATGCTTTTTACGGCATCACTTCGAGGTTAACTACGTACAGCCGTGAGTAATATGAAAGGATCCAAATCTTTGCACTAATTTGCGAATTTTCTGCTTATTTCTGTTCTCAGTTTAGGATTGGCTTTTGGATATTATACGCCAAGAGGAAAACTAGTTAGCAAACAGAAAAAAAACGTGCTTGTCACGCATAATTATGGTGTAATCAATAAATGAACGCTCAAATTTTGTTCTCTCTCATACTGCTCACGGCTGTACATACACTGCATTTTTAAAATTATCAGGACGGTTCCTGTGTGGTGCATGTAATCGCATCGTCGTTCATAGAACACAGCCAAGCAGTATACCAAAAGTTCGCGTTGCGCGGAATGTCCGGAATTGCCCTCGCCTGAAATGCCTGTCCACAGAGCCTGGGAGTGCAGTGACCTGGAAGGACGGCTTCACCTTAGCTGCGGTTTCAGGCGCGAAAGAGAACATTTGAGTCGCTAATCTTGTTTGTGTCGCGCTGTTGAACGCGGAAAGGCATACCAACTTTTCCAGTTATTTTCTTTATTAAGCCTGATTTTAGACGGACGCTGTACAGATGGAACCTAGTTAAAGTATGCATGAGTACGGTGGGCCCATGCAGCCGTACAAGTGAGCATTGCTGTGTCCTCTCATTGGTATGGCTCGCCTCCTTTCACGCTGTGTATGGTTGTTCTCACGGCGCGTTATCCTTACGTCGGTACGGGGGAAATTAGGGACCAAATGTATATTAGAACTCATATGGACGTCCTTTGCACGTCTGCAGGACGTCCTTTGTACGTCCGCAGGACGTCCAAAGGAGTTCCAGTGCCCATTGGGGGGGACTAGCCGGATGCATTCCAACTTGTAGTTGTGTTAGGTATATAGAGAGCTAAAAGTCATAAGTAATCAGGTTACAACGAAGCTGGGATGAAGCGATAGTTATTTTGTCCCATCCGCCGCTTCATTACAACAGTACAACGACTGAGAATAATTGCACCGCTTTCACTATATAGAATGTCTATCTACAACATACCACTTTTCGCTAAACAAAAAGCAAAAGAAAACGCTGCACTCTGGGGCAGCGGGGCTTACCTCTGCTCTGGTTGGTCGAGCTTCATGACGTCAGTCTGGAGGAATGTGACATTGTTTAGGTGTCCATTCCTCCGGCGATTCGACTCCACGTATGCGGGGATGAAGTCTACGGCAGTCACGTGACGAGCCTTGGAGGCCAGCTTGCCCGTGAAGCGACTGCGCATTTTGCCGGCTTTCCGTTAGCAACGTCCCCCCAGCACACTGCGCCCTAGACAACTGCCCGACGACACATACGAACGCAGGCAGAATCTCCACAACGACGGAACCATCGCGCACATTTACGAATCCTAGGAAGCGTCACATTCCCGACGCATGGAAGTTTTTTACACAAACTTATAGAAACATCGACGAACACTTTCCGCTCTGTTCACTATAGTTTGAAGAGGCTGAGGAGGTAACCAAGGTGCATGGAGCGCAGACAATCAAGGCATTATCATCATCATCGACAACAACAGCAACCTCTGTCGGTCCACTGGAGGACAAAAGCTTCTCCCGGTGGCATCTACTTCCGCCCTTCCCTGCGCTTACCGTCAGCCACCATATACCATCCACTCGTGCACCGAGACTGGGCGACCACGTAAACTGCGTTTCCTCTCCAAAGGTATCCATGTTTGCATTCCTTCACTGCTAATATGTGCTGTGTAGTGAATGCCCCGCCCCCACATTAATTTCAGCCATCACCAACTCATGTCTGTTCTCTAACTTACACTTCACTATAGTCTACAGGTAAAATTGTTGAGCGTTTTATTTTTAAAGGCTCGAAATATTGTTTTCAACTCCCCTTCCTCCATCATCATCATCACCACCACCACCATCATCATCATCATCATCCTGTCTACACCCACTGCAGGGCAAATGCCTCTCCCATGTCGCTCCAATTAACCCTGTCCTTTGCCAGCTCCGGTTATTTATTTACGTTTCTCAATACTTCTTACGATTTGCGTTTGCCACTCGTGACTGTCTCTCACGGCATTGTTTAGAGCAGCTTGATGAAGCACTTATAGCTGACCTGGTGTGGTGGTATGAAAAAGTCCTTCAGATAAGAAAAGGAACAAAGATTGAGTATACGGTAAATGATTACTCCGTAGTTATGCCTGAAAAACACACTTAAATTTAAATACACCAAAACTGCCCTATATGATAACATTACCACAGAACGCAAATAAAAAAGTTATTCCTACATCCTCAACAAACGCTCAATGTCGCATAGCATTCTGTGCTCGAACGACTGTCCAGTTCATGCAAAAAAAGAAACCAGAGCGGAGACTTGGCCTCCGCCTTAAGGGTATAACGCGATAGCATTCATCATCATCATCATCATCATCATCATCATCAGCCTTACTACACCCACTGCAGGGCAAAGGCCTCTCCCATGTCTCTCCAATTAACCCTATCCTTTGCCAGCTGCATCCACCCTTTGCCTGCAAACTTCTTAATCTCATCCGCCCACCTAACCTTCTGCCGCCCCCTACTCCACTTACTTTCTCTTGGAATCCACTCCGTTACCCTTAAGGACCAGCGGTTATCTTGCCTTCGCATTACATGCCCTGCCCAAGCCCATTTCTTTCTCTTGATTTCGACTAGGATGTCATTAACCCGCGTTTGTTCCCTCACCCACTCTGCCCGCTTCCGATCTCTTAACGTTACACCTATCATTTTTCTTTCCATGGCTCGCTGCGTTGTCCTTAACTTAAGCTGAACTCTTTTCGTTAGCCTCCACGGTTCTGCCCCGTAGGGGAGTACCGGTAAGATTATGCTGTTGTACAACTTCCTCTTGAGGGAAATTGGTAAACTGCCACTCATGATCTGCGAGAGTTTGCCGTATGCGCTCCACCCCATTCTTATCCTTCTAGTTATCTCCCTCTCATGATCCGGATCAGCTCTCACTACCTGCCCTAAGTAGACGTATTCCGTCACAATTTCTAGGCTCTCGCTGCCAATTGTGAACTGTTGTTCCCTTGCTAGGCTGTTGAACATTACCTTGGTTTTCTACATGTTAATTTTTAGACCCATCGATCTGCTCTGCCTGTCTAACTCATTGATCATGATTTGCAGTTCACCTCCTGAGTGACTCAGCAAGGCAATGTCATCAGCAAATCGTAGATTATTTAGGTATGGGTCAATATTCATATATGCGGAATTGGTTATCCTCTCATTTACATTCATAGGTCGCGGGGAGTCCTAGCTCATACCACTCCTGCAGCAGTGGTGCAGGTGATGCGCCACTTCCCTGGCGGGTGGCTGTTTCAAACACAGCCCACCGGTGGGGCTTGTGATACCCAGGTTGCTCTTCCCGAGTAACATCTCGCCACCAGTCATACTTTAGCTGCCGCCTGCCACAGTGGACAGTTTGCTCACAATCCAGTGGGCAGGTTGCCACCTGCCACGGGGGAAGGCTTTGATGGCGTCACGCGGTCACGTGATCTAGGTGGGCTACCTGCGTTTTCGCTCACAACGCCGCCACCGACGTCGGCGCCAACGGGTTTTCTGAGAAACGGAGGCCTTAGCGCTATCTCGTTAAAATTCGCGCTCTTTCTGTTGAGTCTACAGCATGCTTCTTCGTGTGTTATGTGCGCAGGTTTCTCAAAAACGCGCTCGAATTCGTCCGTATCATTGCCGCTCTAGATTAGGGTGACGAAAGAAGGGTTTGCCCAATCTATAGCTATCTGTACAACATGTGGAGCAGCACAGTTATTTCTCGTCGTCATCCTGCTTATCACCGTCATCAATGCATCGTCGCTACCTAGTGCTGCACCAAGTGGGACAGCGCGTGTGCAGCTCAGGTTGCACTAAAATTCTTTCTTTGCTCGCTCGAATGTATACCGTTGTTTTCCCACATGCAGAACGTGAGTATCGGCCTCGAAAAGTCTGCGCATTCCACTGCATTGCTGCCGTTCTAGATTGCGTCGAAAGTCGGGAGGTTGTCCAGTCTGGTTATCTGCGGCGCGCAAGAACAGCACAATGCGCTGGCGTAGTCGCGCTTAAACACGCGCTCCTTTGAACACTAAGGTGGCGTGAGGCGAAAGACAATGGGAGCTAGGCAGACATTTGCCTTTTTTTCTTCTTGTTTCATTCGTTTGTCTCGAACGGTTATTTTGTTCCTTCCCGAGCGATTGTCGAGCTGATTTAGGGCAGTTGGAGTTGCAGCGTCAGTCGCGCGACGTTTCTTTTTTCTATTTTTACTAGTCGCCTGCAGTGCCATTTAACCTCTGTGTAATATCAAAAAAAAAAAGTGCGGGCGGCAAAACCAGCTTTAAGACTGCATGGTAGTACGCTGTTGATCTCGAAGACATTTCAATACGCGCAGAATTCACCCAGAGCATTGCAGCTGCAATTTGCATCTGCAGTATGGCTGCCAATTAAGCCATAATTATGCTGTGTCTCTGACATCTTGAAAATGAGTCGGTACTGTCTTTAAGCCTTCCGTCATGCATCACCACGCATCACGCTTCGCGTCACGCATAGGCTATACGTGGGCGCCAGAAGCAGAGTGACAGGTCCCCTCTACTCGGGCAAAAGGTAACCAATGCGGTATATAGGCACTAAAGGGGCCGCTTCTCCGCTGATTTTCCTTACCTAGTAGCGGCAATGAAGAACCTGTATTGACAAGCCCTCATTCAACGGTACGGAATCAAGGGTCTATAAGGTGAAGCAGGTCACCCCGATAGGCCCAGTTCTGAAGCTATAGGCGCACTGGGGCGCGCATGTTGGAGGCTGGCATGCATGAGTCCTCCAGTCAAGCTTGCAGCGAACAGGTGGGGAAGGGACGGAAATGCGAGAACGAAAGTACAGACAGCGGCACAGAATGTCAGGGAACCCACCAGTCGACGCTCAATATAGTGGACAAGGTGGGGTTTGACGAGGCAGCACGACTGGCACACCAGGTGTACGTAGTTCCCTCATCGCGCGTGATGAATTAATGAGGCGGGGAGCGGGGGCCTATGGTGCTCGTCATCTCACTGAGCCTTCGGGAAAGATGAAGGATACCGGAAGGAGAAAGGGTGTCGACCACTGAGCTGCGGGGCCTGAGTGGAGCATGCGGAACAAGCCTGCAGGTAGCGAGGACTTTTTTTTTTCCGGGAGGGGCCCGACGTAATTTTTTGCAATGGGGTGGGGGACTTGAAAGCGTGCTTGACGCGGGAGCCTGCTGGAAGCAGTCCGTTATCTATGCTGTATTGCGAAGGATTCTGTTCTGGATGAATGCGACGTGTAGGATGGGAATGAGGTAAGATTGTGCGCGGGACGGCACCCCGTAGATATGTGCGAAAAGCCCTTTGACTATCCGTGCGGATGTGCGTGTCACCTGGGGGAAGACGTGGTAAGCTGGTCGATTCTGCAATGGCGAGAAGTTCGGTGTGCTGGGGACGGCCGAACAGAAGCTGTGGAAGAGGATTATATAGGACGAAAAAGCGCTCAAAGAGACGAAGGCACGCGCAGAAGACACATGAACGCACTGTATGTCTGTCTTTCTGTACATTCCCTCGTTTCTATAAGGCGCTTTTTCGTCCCTGTCGTTGCTAAACCAACTAGCCCTAACCCTACCGTCCCCATGGGAGGGGATGACGCGCTCAGACTCGATGGAAGTGCGGTAAGAACGCCCTCTTAGAGAGACGTCAGTGTAGAAATGGTGCGTATAAAGGAAAGGGAACGCGCTCGGCACACTGACGGTACACGCATACCCGGAAAACACCATTTTTGCGTTCTTTCTTCCTTCACTCCCTTCTTTATCCCTTCCCTTACGGCGCGGTTCAGGTGTCCAACGATATACGAGACAGATACTGCACCATTTCCTTTCCCCAAATACCAATTATTATTATTATTATTATTATTATTATTATTATTATTATTATTATTATTATTATTATTATTATTATTATTATTATTATTATTATTATGGGCGAACAGTGGCAAGTGGGAGGTGCGTCCCCACAACTTCACCCATCCAGCTATGCGAGCCATACCCGTTGAATTCCTGACGTATCTACTCGTCATTGAGCAGTGAATGAGCAGCAACCAACGCGTATATAGCTCTTTCTTAGGTTGAGCTGTCCACCGAGAAGTGAGACAGGTTCGAAACCATTTTTTTTCTTTTAACGTAATCTCGAGCTCTATACCCTACGCGCATGCTTCACATCTTGGTCGCTTCTCCCCATCCGGCCTCATCGGGCTCACCTGACAAATGTTCCGGTCCTCCCCGTCCCTTGGAACACGTGAAATGAAATTGGTTGTTGGCGAAAGGAAATGGCGCAGTATCTGTCTCACATCTCGGCGGACGCCTGAACCGCGCCGTAAGGGAAGGGATAAAGGAGGGCCAGAGATGAAAGGAAGAAAGAGGTGCTGTAATGGAGGGCTCCGGAATAATTTCGACCACCTGGGGATCTTTAACGTGCACTGACATCGCACAGCTCACGGGCGCCTTAGCATTTTGCCTCCATAAAAACGCAGCCGCCGCGGTCGTGTTCGAACTCGGGAACTCCGGATCAGTCTCTCTCTATGGCCCCCGTTTTGCGTTCGGGACAGTGCAGGCGAAACGCAAAGGCGCCCCTGTTCCGTGAATAAAAGCATTTTAAAGATACCCTTGTGGTCGAAATTATTCCGGGGCCCTCCACTACGGCGCCTCTTCCTTCCTTTCTTCTTTCACTCCTTCCCTTATTTCTTCCCTTACGGTGAATTATTATTATTATTATTGTCCGCCGATAGTGAGACAGATACTGCGCCATTTCCTTTCCCCAAAAACCAATTTCATTTCACGTGTTGCAAGGGACGGGGAGGACCGGAACATTTGTCAGGTGAGCCCGATGAGGACGGATGGGGAGAACTGACCAAGACGTGAAGCATGCGCGTAGGGTACAGAGCTCGAGATTACGCTAAAAGAAAAAAATGGTTTCGAACCTGTCTCACTTCTCGGTGGACAGCTCAACCAAAGAAAGAGCTATATACGCGTTGGTTGCTGCTCATTCACTGCTCAGTGACGAGTAGATACGGCAGGAATTCAACAGGTATGGCTCGCATAGCTCGATGGGTGAAGTTGTGGAGACACACCTGCCACTGGCCACTGTTCGCCCAGGACGCAAAAATGGCGTTTTCCGGGTATGCGTGTACCGTTGCTCGCGAATATATATAAGTATATACAATGGCTTTCTCAGGAGAGCAATGAAGGTCGATGGATTGCATGTAGGTATCGATCACGTCGAGGCCAGCATACCAAACAATTCTGGGCAAAAGCATTTATGAACGCGAAAAAGTTTATGAATGCAATTTTTTCGCGCATTGTAAGATTTCTTTATAACAATCAAAATATCCGCAGATCTACCGTCTGCAAGCTTGCATTTTTTTCTATTAACGTTTTTGCTGTCGTCAAAAGTGTCCCCCATTGGTTTTCTATGGCAGTCGATGCGAGCGACGTAAAAATTTAAAAGAAAGATTTCGCTACACATCGGAAGGATGCACCAATACCTTCAATATTTCCATAACAATACCTTACAATTTTCTAATATTCAAAATATTTGCCCAACGATGTCGCACATGACTATGTGCAGCTCCCGCCGAGGAGCTGTGGAAAGGCCGTAGAGCGATATCAGCTGCATAGATGGTGAATCGCAAGCGCTTCGCATGCCTGAGTAGGGGCGCGAAGCATTTCAGATAGCCACGCTGAAGAGATCAGGTTACAAGACGGATGCCTGTGAAATGCATAGGGTGAGGTATCGAGTGGCGTCCTTACCTCCCGCGATAGCGAAACGGTTACGCGGGAATTCCCTGCATACAGCGATAACGGCGCTTCCCGGAACTGATACGCGATGAGGATCGCCTGATGAGAGACGTTGTCAAGCGCGCTTTTTAGGTCGACGCCGACCACTCTGCATAGCGGCGATACAGTCGGTGCGGTGTACGCCTCTTGAGCGATGGCAACCACGAGCTGCTGCGAAAGCAAGCAGTACGAGGCCCATGCGGATAAAGCAAGTTAATGAGCTTGCTGATTCATTTCAATCAGATATAACAGCGCAAATGATTGGCTATCAGGAAATGAAAAGCGCGGCAACTGTTTCACTTCTCGGCGGGCAAAGAAAAAGAAATCAAAGACGAAGTACGAAGAAAAACGAGACAGGAAAGGCGCTGTACTGCGTCTCCATGTCTCGTCTTTCATTTGCGCCGTTAAGTTAATTACCTTACGCGAACGTTTCATAAGCTTGCCGACGCATGACGTGAACAAGACTGGCCGAAGGTCTGACGGGGATTCGCGTGTTGGGGATGGAAATTGCAATGGTCGGTTTCTACGTGCAGGGAGCCGATCAGTAAGCCACTTTTGATTAATGTGCTCAAGCCGTGTCTCCAGCGCAGACTCCGGAAGGTTCGTGAGCGTTTGCTATCTTGTCTGCGCCGTACGTGTTGTATTGATAAAATTGCTTTGAACTTCAGCACAATGAAAAGTTGATCGACTTCGATATGAAGGGAGCACTGGAGCAAGAGGTGGTGCCCTCAGGCGACTTGGATTGTAGATGTTGGAGAGAAGCAATAAATATATCAGCTGGGTCTAGACCATATGCCTGTTTTTAAACGACATACTTATCGATTGCGATTGCTTCGAAGTATAGGTACGACACGTTACACGAAAAACATTGGCAGAAAGCAAAGCACAGATGACTTTAATCACTCTGAGCATTAATCACGCTGAGCATGAAGAGGCCAGTGATGAAAACAGCTATCCTCTTAAATATGACCTCATGCAAAGCTGCCATGGTATGCAAATTACGTCAAATTATACGCTAGGCAAGTCCCCAAACAGAATTTGATTTGACCTGGTCTTTCCTGCCACTGATACAGCTTAAACTGTTTCACCCTGAAAATTGTGGCACGTCCCATCTCGCGCGGTGTATTGTATAGCTACGAAGGCTTTTCGCGATTTTAACTGGCCTTAGCTGCTGTTCAATACTATTTATACGTACACAATCCCCTGTAAAGCTTCGCCAGTCAAGCACTGTAAAAAAGAAGCACGCACACAAGCAAGCAAGCAAACGCACCCGATGCCGGCGCCGAGCTCGAGCACGTCCTTGCCCGAGATGTCGGGCAGGTGGGACAGTATCTCGGCGCTCTCCTCGACGTTGAGCAGCTGCGCCCGGGCGTCCAGCATCATGCTCTCGATGGTCGGGTCGAAGTGCTCCCAGTAGCGGAGCATCGTGTCCCGGATTTCACTGTCGCCGCCGTCTGCGTGCCACGGAGGCGAAGAACTCGGCGTCAGCTTCGTGGCATGCAACCAGGCCGACGCGGTGCGTCAAATGTCCGGGTACTCCGCCGCGAAGATGGCCACTCTCTAACAACGGTCGCCATTTTCGATCTTCGGTATCAATCGCTGTTTTTGGTGGCGCTTTCAGTTGGTTTTGAGTGTAAGCTGGGCTACGTGGTGTTCCGCGGCCGAAATGGTCGCGTAAAGAAACGCATACGAACTCCCAGACATTTCATATCTTCCAACCTTCGGGCAAAGAAGATACATATATACCGGTTCACCTAAGGCGTACTGCACCATACTGCGGATAGGTTTTACAGATTCCCCTGGGCACTTAAACACCTGGAACGCAACTCTCTGTTCTAACGGACTTTCTTTGGTCTAAAAGGCATCCCTTCGCCGTCATCGTATCTTGTGATCCGAAAACTTCAGCGTCCGCCCGCTATTCGGAAATCATGTTCAGGCGAGAAGGATCTAGCGATAAGGGTTCGGGAGATAGGGATCGACCTGTGGGAACGTTTGCGGGAATATGCCATCTTTGGCCACGTGATCTAGGCTATAGTTTGCGAGCTAGCGGAATCGTTGTCGTTTAATTCTTCGCCTCGGAAGCCGGCTAAAAGTCTGGAAGCTTTTCCAGGACTGTCCCCATCAGAAGTTCGGAGTGTCCCTGCACCCGCCGCGATGGCTCAGTGGTTAGGGCGCTCGACTACTGATCCGGAGTTCCCGGGTTCGATCCCGACCGCGGCGGCTGCGTTTTTATGGAGGAAAAACGCTAAGGCGCCCGTGTGCTGTGCGATGTCAGTGCACGTTAAAGATCCCCAGGTGGTCGAAATTATTCCGGAGCCCTCCACTACGGCACCTATTTCTCTATTTCTTCTTTCACTCCTCCTTTATCCCTTCCTTTACGGCGCGGTTCAGGTGTCCAACGATATATGAGACAGATACTGCGCCATTTCCTTTCCACCAAAAACCAATTATTATTATTATTGTCCCTGCATGTCCCTATCCGCAGGCTCATAAGCAACGATTTTTTTTTTAGCAAAATGACAATCTTGTCAGCTGGAATGGCACAGGCTGTTGAACGAAGCCATACAGGGTGCGAAACTAATGTTCTCTGCGGTGATCGCTATTGAACAGAACACTTTCACTGCTTTGGAAGCGTACTTATATGCGCTACACCGCGAGTGCTTATCTGCGGCCTGGTCTGACGCTGACCATTCACTGCTTATTATTCCCGCTTTAATCCTGTGATTAAGTTCATCCTCTTCGTCATACATGCATTTTCCAAGCTCACAATGCCGGCCGCTCACATGTAACCTTTAGTATAGTTCCTGCGTTTAGGTTTGGTTTATGGGGTTTAACGTCCCAAAGCGACTTAGCATATGAGGGACGCCGTAGTGAAGGGCTCCGGAAATTTCGACCACCTGGGGTTCTTTAACGTGCACTGGCATCGCACAGCACACGGGCCTCTAGAATTTCGCCTCCATCGAAATTCGACCGCCGCGGCCGGGATCGAACCCGCGTCTTTCGGGCCAGCAGCCGAGCGCCATAACCACTCAGCCACCGCAGGGGCAGTTCCTGCGTTTAGCGTAATTGGTTTTTGAGGAAAGGAAATGGCGCAGTAATTGTCTCACATATCTCGGTGGACACCTGAATCGCGCCGTAAGGCGAGGAAGGTGGGAGTGAAAGAAGAAAAAGAGAAAGAGGTGCCGTAGTGATGGGCTCTGGAATAATTTCGACCACCTGGGGTTCTTAACGTGCACTGACATCGCACAGCACACGGGTGCCTTTGCGTTTCGCCTCCATCGAAACATGGCCGCCGCGGCCGGGTTCGAACCCAGGAACTCCGGATCAGCAGCCGAGCGCCTTAGCCACTGAGCCACCGCGGCGGGTAACAATTCAGAAATTAAGAACGCTTCCAGCTAAAGCTGCTGAACAATGAAAATAAACCCGGTTCAGTCAAAAGCGTAGCCTAAAGCGCGTACATTGTTCGCCGGAGATGTCAGCATACCGACAAAGTTAAGCTTGAAAAAAGCATTCCTTAATGGGTAACTAAGCTTACGTGTCACTGCGTCCATCGCAAGGTAAGAAGCGGCTATCGGTTTCAGTACGCGATAGATGCACAAACGCGCGAAGGAAAGATGCGGAGAAAAGTGGTTCAGTAAGTAGCCGGACACAATTCAAGAACGAAGCGACAGATACCCGTCAAAGGACGGGGCCCTCCAGCCAAATGCGCCGAACAATTCGATTACGCCGTGGTTAATCCTGTTTCATCTCCTCCTTAAAGACGGAACAGATTAACATTTAATGATTAAAAGCGTCTTTTACCATGCAAAGAGCTACGAGCCGCGCGGGCCAGTTGGTGTGAGTCGAACATACTGGTACCAGCGAACAGACAGTATCACTAGAAGGAGTACACGCTATCAGAAATTTCTAGCGCGCGGTGCTATCGCCATCTCTATACGATAGTACAAGGAGGGATGAGGAGGTCACTGATCAACTACCTTGCAGGTGATTCATGGCGACTCCGTTGACAGTCAAGGTTGGTTCGCTCGCCGAGATAAGACGGCAACGAAATCTTCTTCAGCTGAGCAGTCAAGCAGACAGCAGCGCCGCTAAGTGTCTACAAAGTGAAGTAAACAGAGCTTGGAACGCACACTCGACGCTGCACACAAAAGAACATTCACTGGCTGCAGCGTGGTCCCTTTTAAACCAGCGCCGATGACGTTGGAGTGCGCACACCGCTGGCGGGCTGAGCGCCTTTGAGTCGGCACTCCCGCGAGCACGCCAATGATATGACACAAAGATTCCGACCTGAAGAGGCCCGTGCAAACACACTCGGACCACAGTGGCCTCAGCAGCTGGCCGGTTATCTTGTCTCACTGCTTCTGCCGTCGCTGCGATTATGCATTGTTCTCACCGAAGCGCTCTCATCTGTGTCAGCCCGTCATAATGATCACGAAGCTATAGGGTGAGAAGTCAGTCCGTGTAACTAGACCCAGCCAGAGGGCTCATGTGGCGAAATACTAGAGTCCGAACTGGACAAGCCCTCATCACATTTCTTTGCGAGTGCGGTTCCAAGGTCACCGGGTAGGTTCTCGAAACGTAGCCAAGTTCTTTCTTTACAGGCTGATCGCGGGGATAACCAAGTTTGGTCCGGTAAGCCTCCAGCGAGACTAAGGCTGAAAGCAAAGCGAGCTACGATTGTTAACACAGCCAAGATATTCGTCAGCCAGAGTTTCACCTGGCGGACGCATCCGTCTGCCATTTTCTAGCATGGACTCATTTAGCCACACCAAGATGTATTGGCGGAAATCAGCGTGCCCGCATCTTTGACACATGAGGGCGTCCGATACTGCTTCCAGACATCAAGTATTATTTCGGATTGTTTACGAAGCCTTTTCGCCATTGTAGGGGTCAGAAATCTTGCGATTCAAAACAGCGTCTCCCGATTGGACAATAGGTGTCGCCACCCTACAAACGGAACGATGCATCGATCCGGACCAGGAATCACTATAGTAATAATAATCGACTTTTGGGGAAAGGAAATAGCGCAGTATCTGTCTCGTGTATCGTTGGACACCTGAACCGCGCCGTATGGGAAGGGATAAGCGAGGGAGTGAAAGAAGAAAGGAAGAGAGAGGTGCCGTAGTGGAGGGCTCCGGAATAATTTCGACCACTTGGGGATCTTTAACGTGCACTGACATCGCACAGCACACGGGCGCCTTTGCGTTTCTCCCCCATGAAACGTGGCCGCCGCGGCCGGATTCGAACCCGGGTACTCCGGCCCAGTAAACGAGCGCCCTAACCACTGAACCACCGCGGCAGGTGAATCACTTGGCAGGACGCTGTTTACCCGCTGCGGCGGCTCAGTGGTTAAAGCGCTAGTCTACTGGGCCGGAATACCCAAGTTCGAATTCGGCCGCCACGTTTCGATGGAGGCGAAACGCAAAGGCGCGCGTGTGCTGTGCGATGCCAGTGCACGTTTAAGATCCCCAGGTGGTCGAAATTATTCCGGAGCCCTCCACTACGGCACCTTTCTTCCTTCACTCCTACTTTCCTCCCTTCCCTTACGGCGCGGTTCGGGTGTCCACCGCTATATGTGAGACAGTGCTCCATTTCCTTTCCTCAAAAACCAATATCAAACTTCCTCTCCCACTTATAATCCTTAGCATTCTGACCCATGAAGTATTGTGCACCCTCGGTTCAAACCAGGACAGGGCGTCCGCGTTTCGGAGGCGAAGCGAAGTAAGACTACTTACGTGCTTTAAATGCGAAAGCATTTTTTGTATTTAAAAAATTCTTTCTATTGACACGCATACTCATTAGTATACAGTCGTTGGGCAACGCATATACTGTTCACCTTTGTTCGCCAAGAAGCATCGGGGGTTTGTGGTCTGCGTGCTGTCTCGCAGACAAAGTCCTGGGTTGAACTTCCTGCACCTTCCGAAGGAATTTGATTTTAAAAGCGAAAGCTTTTACTACTCCCTTCCGTAGTTTCTTCGCGGGGAGTTTGACCTTGAAGCGAGAAACCAATATAACGTCACTCAGCTGCCGCCGCCACTGAAGCCATATATGCCGTTGACAACGTTCTAGACTGCGATTATCTTTGAGGAAAGGAAAGGCGCGTACATGGCTCCCTCGGTCAGTGGTCAGTCTTGGACGGGCCTCAATCGCGCTTCGAGGTATACATGGCGGTGGTGAGAGAGAGATGTGGGCTGCATGCGTTAGCGTTGACAAGACAACGTTGTGGCAAACACGCGGCACTGCAGCAATAGGCCGCAGGAGCGAGAGCTCCAAACGCGATGTTTAGCGAAGGTCATCGGGTGTTGCAGTTTGACCTTCAGCAGGTGGAGGGTCGGAAATCTGGCTGTGACGTCAGATTACCTGACTCTGACTCGCATCCGCTGCTCCGCCCGCGGTGCGCCCCCCCCCCCCCCCGCACACACACACACACAACCGCCGCTTTGTCAGATGTGGTCATGTGATTATGCACGTGACTCGGTGTTCGTTGCCCCTCTCGAATGCAGTTTCGCTACGTATGAGGGGCGACTGATAGTGTGTTTGAAACGCCTGCGAGGAGTTTGGGACCACTGCTGCAGGTCAACGCCGACGCCGGGTTTCGTTGCCGATGAGTCATATAATGCTTTCGCATTAAAAAAAGTACCCGTGTGCTGTGCGATGTCAGTGCACATTAAGGATACCAGGTGGCCGAAATTATCTCCCTTCACACTTGTCTTTTGAGATCTAAAACCACTTGACAGACACGGTTAGAAAATATCATGAATTCGACACTGTGTTCAAGCGGCACAGCGAGCTTGTTTGCTAGTTCCACCAACCACAAGCAGATCTGAGCTTGTTTCTCCCTTGAGCTATGTGTAAAATGCTTTTGTTGATGGTTACAATTTTTTTCCCGTGTAGTTACTGCATATCCCATATGATACTGAGGAATCTCCTGTTCTGCAGGCGTGAAAGTCCTGGAAGCACACTGATACCTGTCTAACTGTGCTAGCAGTGGACTAATTTAAATATTGGTCTACTGGAATTCCATGTTTAAGGTCAGCTGATGCAAGCATATAACATTTGTTCAAAAAGACTGCCCGTTTTTTTTTTTTTTTTAGTACAGTAAAACACTGCTTAATCGACCCCTGTCAATTCCAAAATCCAGATAACACAGACTGCCCCGCCGCGGTGGCTCAGTGGTTAGGGTGCTCGACTACTGATCCGGAGTTCCCGGGTTCGAACCCGACCGCGGCGGCTTCGTTTTTATGGAGGAAAAACGCTAAGGCGCCCGTGTGCTGTGCGATGTCAGTGCACGTTAAAGATCCCCAGGTGGTCGAAATTATTCCCGAGCCCCCCACTACGGCACCTCTCTCTTCCTTTCTTCTTTCACTCCCTCCTTTACCCTTCCCTTACGGTTCAGGTGTCCAACGATATATGAGACAGATACTGCGCCATTTCCTTTCCCCCCAAAAACCAATTATTATTATTATTATAACACAGACTGCTGGCATAGTCCAAGCCAACATCCATGTAGTAAGCCTATGGCATCAGACAATAATTTGGAACCTGCTGGTCTCGAACTGGTTAGTCTGATCAGGCTCCCGGCACAACAAGTGATAGTCCACAAAAAATCCCAAGCCTGAATTGCATGGCATAGTGGTGCCTGCGAACAAGTGACATGCGTGCAGTGGCAGGTGTGACGACGACCTTAGGGCCAGTCTCCAAAAAATAGTCAGACAGCACAGCTTTGGTATTGCAGTTCTGAGCTTCATGTAAGCTTGCGGCAGCAGCGGCTATGGGCTGTGCATCAGCAAGCCAATTGAGTCCAGCTGGGAGCAATTCTAAATGTTGATTGACTCGTCACCGATCTGTTTCCTATTTTTTGCTCTCACCCCTCTAGCGTCAAAATGCCTTTCCTTCGCTTCATTCTGTGCGGTTCATCCTGCGCACTGAAGCTGTACACTCACCACGTGCCATTTGTCGCTTGCGCAGTGAAGACTCATCACATGTGACGCTGTCGCTTATGAGGGGACTCTACCGAGCTCACCTGGCAACTCGGTTAGCAATTAGACTTTCAGCACTTCATGCCAACAGCTGGTCACAGATATTCTTAGCATTTTTTCTTTATAAATACAGGTTCACACAGAGGCACTTTCCTCTCATATTGCACAACGAAGCCAACCAATCGTGGCACATACATATTTGCGCTTGCACATACGCATTGCACACACCCACAATATAATGATATGAAGCAGAAAATGGCACCAACGAGTTTTGGCTGCACTAGCTATCACTGACGACTGAATAGGACTAACATGTGAGAAGCATGGAAACAAAGCTGTATTCCAGAACATTCATGACAAGACAATGATGTTCACATCTTGAAGTCAGTTTTGTTCAGTCAAAGCACCAATGCAAGCCGAGAATAAGTTACTACAACTACTGAACCCGTGATAATTTAAATTAATAAGCAGTACAGTTTCAGTGAAGGTAGGCATACAGGGTTTTCCCCTGCAGAGCCTTTACATCATCCGTTCCTAGGTGTGTGAGCTTTGCAGACTTGTCTCGAGACCTGTACAGCTCCACCGTTTTTCCCGTGATTCCAAAGACTACAGAAACCTGAAATAAAAGACGATAATGGTAAGATATCGCTGCTAGCTGCTCAATGTGGTAAAAGAATTACACCACACTATACATGATAATGCGTGCGATAGCAGGGCTTAGGAAACAAAAGCTACAACTGATGTGACAATCCTCCCTACCGGTCAACACAGGAGAACTCAGAAATGGCTTTGGCTTCATAAACATGAGTGCTAAGCTACAGCTCCAAAAGACTTTGTGAATGTAACGATCTGTCTCATTGCGTATCCAAGTTTCAATAATCTAAGAGCGATGACAGAACACGACATAGGGCGTGTAAATAGTAAATCATATTTGAGCTTGAGATTAAGCCACTGCTTCCAGATGCCTCCTCTAAACGCTGCCGTCACTTTTTCAGTCAAACTGGCCATTATCTGTACAATATGCTCAGGAAAAGCAACAGTAATCATCATTAATTATTATCCCCTTAAAGATCCAAAGGGCATAAAATAAGGGGTGATGATATTAGAAGTGAAGACGAATGTAACCCAACATCACACAATTCTTAGCAAACAAATATGGTATAAAAAATGAAAACTAGTAACATTCAAGAAGGTTGTTCACCAGAGACAATATAGCTGTTACAATAGAGTGGATAAATTGCAAATGGTGATAAAAACAGTTAAAAAAGTTAGTGACCACAGAGCGAAGTTTTTCAGGGTTAGTTATGGTAACAAGTGAGTGAGAGTTTTTTCTATGATCAAACAGCCACAGGTAATGGTGAGGAAGAAAACGAAGACGTATGCACACGGAGAATAAAAAATCTACAACAGTTCAGTTGTTGTGGAACTATGGGTAGGAGGCAAACAGAAACAGGTGCTTTCGGTGAGACATATTGCAAGTATGCTTCATGGTAGTTTTCTTTTCCTTTCTTAACGTTGCTTGTTTACCTGCTTGCTTGGGCAATTATGCCACGTATTTAAGAAAGTGGCGGTCTGAATAAAAGTACTCGTTTTCAGGTGGCGCTGTGCTGCACTTCTCCTTAGTGCTTTGTCCATATGCTGTTGTGCTGTTTCGCCATCTCATTTGACTATCTTGCCCAACATTTCATGATGTGCTAACTTACAACAAAAATTGCAGTGTTAGCTCAGTGTTGGCAAATAGCCTTGACCAGAGCAAGTAATCAAGCTAAAATCTATGCATTCAGCTCTAAGTGAGTGCAGAGCAGCAGCACTTGTTACACATAATGGCATGCAAAAGCCAAGCTATCAAATGAAATATATGTGCCCTGGTGTGGCATTTCAGAGATTCTATAATACTAAAGATGTGCACATTAACTTCCAGAAAGGCCAGGGCCTCAAGATGCATGGATTAGTGACCATGAACATTTACAAGGTGATGCATGGCAACAGCATTTGCATCTCAAGCAGCACAGCTTTCAGGTATAATACTTGACAATGCTATCATATTAATGCTCCAAGTGAATGTAGGATTAACTGATATGTAATCAATAATAGTAGAACAACAGAGATCTGTCGCTACATGTAGCCCCAGTTTAAATGCAGTTAAACTGAGCTCCAGCTTACCAGCTGCTCAAGCCTAGGTACGTCAACCAGATTGTGTCCAATAGGGTTTTCCAATAATACAGTTGCCTTCAGTCCATTGTCCTGGCTTCCACCACACAGTTCAATGTTCACATACCTGAAACATTACCACAGAGTGCTTGCTTCAGGCACCGTGTTCATGCACTAGGAATTTGAAACAACTGTACAGCATGAATATAACAAGTAAGAAAATGAACCATGTTGCTTTCCAGAAATGATATGTATGCAGGAAAATTCATCAAACTCTACTGAAGCTTTAGCCGAGGTGCAACTTGCTTTAAAAATTGCATTACTAGCTGCTTCAGGATGTGCTCCATGCATGTCAGTGCTTCTTCCATGCTATTCAATCAGCAAGCATGCAGTTTTTTGCCAGCGATGAGACACAATGCGCTTTTCTTGTATACCTCAGCCAATACAGAGGTACTATACTCTATGTGAAAAGGTTTATAGGTTGATACAGCACAGTTGGGCTATTGGAGAGAGGGTTAACATTCTTATATGTCCCCAAGTCTCGTGCCCCCCCCCCCCCCCCCCCCCCCCCCCCCCCCCCAAAAAAAAACGCAGAAGGGCTGAGTTAAAAAGTAAATGGCATATAACTTCCCAACCACATTTGTTTTAACTCTCTTCCTTGCATGGTATAGGCTATAGCAGCATTTACTACAAATGCAAATTACCATAAATTGCCATAAAATGTTGCCAGCAGTATGTGCCCGGTATATCATGTGTTAGTAATTTCAAATTGCTATGTAAAAACCCATCCAGAGCACACGCTATATGCTTACACCAAATTCACAATCATGATAGTGAGCATGCAAAATTTTCAAAAACGACAACTGTGACGCTCTAGTAACAGAGCAGATAACCTGAAGAGAGAGGAGCATGATAACTGGTGGAGTGCTGATGGTCAGAGCTTAAGGGAGCTAGCGTAATCATTTTCTAAAGATAACTTTTGTCACAGTGGCATTGAACATAGTACACTGTTATGGCCACGCTGCAAAAGTGTCTTGCCTGAACGTGTTGACTAAACACAACTAGTGATTCAAAGGGAACTATTTACAACATCAGCTTAATGTCCTCAACATGGTTGCACCTGTTACGAGAAGTGAAGTGCAAGCACAATTTTCAGCTCACCCTAACCCTTCCCCAGAAGTCTACAGGCATCCTAGGCTATGACAAGAATAATAGCAGTGCTTACCGGCAGTAAGGCAGCACACCCGAACCCGCTGGTTTGCCGGCGTGTGCATCAACTTGCTTGCCTGTAGCTCTAGACTGAGTTTGTTTGCCAGAAGCAGGGGTGCTACCACCAGGCTTAGTAATCACAACCTTCAGCTGACAGCCTTTGAGCTGCAAAGCAGAGTGAAAAAATGTGAGCATGCGAAACTGATGTACCTTCTAGAGATCCTCGTTCGCGTATGAGAGCAAGGATCATTTCACCAAGAGCTTGTGCTGTTTTCAGACTGTGACAACTTTGGATAGGAAGAGCACTAGTGCCACTTTGCGATTACAGAGATGGCTTACTTAAGTCCCTTCCTCTCAAAGAGCAGTTGTTGAAACATTCTAACCAGTTTGATTTAAATGGAACAGGGAAGCTGCATACATGTTAGGGGTTGCAAGACAGGCCTTCGAATCACACTATGCATAAACTGCAGGCCCTTTTGTACTTTTTTTTGCATTAAATATATTCTGGAACTCGGGTATAACATTAGAAGACCATCTAGACTTTACATTTAAGTTATGAAATATACATTTTTCAATTGCTAAAAAAAAAGCATCACACACAGCATGCACTGCAACTTCACAACAAACTCTCCTCCTTGCACTACTGTACTCAACACAGGCAATTAAGCACTAAGATACGAAGACGAACATTGTCGCCACTAACCTCGTGATCCTCCTCAATGATGACTTCAGCATTGGAAGATGGGCTGCCTGTCTTGAGTGGGACCTTCAGCGTACCCTCTATGAGTGAGTGGTGAGAGCGGATCACCTCAGCCATGGAGTGATCTGCAGGCGTCACTGCCAAGTACACAGCTACTTCATCCGTTGGCACCAGGTGAGCCTGTTCATTGCACCATGCGTTGAATGGAAGAAAATGTTGGTATCAGTGAATGAACGGCTGGCACTTGAAGTTAAGGGAAGGAGCAGCGTTTTCTAGTTTCATAGCTGGAGCTTTCCAATTGAACAAACAGGCCGGTTTAATGGAATCTAGTGTCACGTTGTCCTAAACTCTGCTGGCCGACAACTACCAAACAATTTTGTTAGATAAACTTCAAAATGTGGAATATTTACTGGGAGATTTCCTAAGTCATTCAATAAAAAAAATGCATAAACTTTAAATAGAATGCTGTTTTTACAGGAGTCACTTGTAGTGACCATATGTACGTGTAGTGCGCTGAAACACCGCACCAAGCCAAAAGACGTTTGGCTTCAGAAGGTGTACCAATTCCGAAAATGTACAATTTAAGAAGTGTGTATCATCAATCTAGTCGAGAGCCAGTTTAAATAAAAAAATCTTCAAGGCCTGTTGTCACATGTTCAGTATTAAGCAATAAAAACTGACAGCTCGCTGCTTCCTGATCACAGGTAGCACCCAAACTTCTTTCAGGCATTTTCATTCAGCCACAACAAAGGTGACTGCAGTTTTAAATGTTGGTGAATGTATAGTAGTGCACTCCTTGTTTATCTTTTGAGACCAACTAAGCTCTTAGATTGAAAAGATGTCACTCAAAGAGGAGAGGCTGAAACAATGAAACAAGCTCAGAAAAGCGGCGCAGTGTTCAGCGATAAAATTATTTAAAGATGAACCTTTCCAATTTACCACTTCATGTGGTGCCAACTAGGGCACTAATAAAGTTGCTGTGGTCTCATATTGCTGCCATAGCTACAGAAAGAAAATGCAAATTTCCACGTGTGCGAATTATTAGTAAAATGCCAACTTTGTGATTGTGAATAAGGTGGTGCGAAAGGGGGGGTAGGACTAATTAGTTGCACAGTTTAAGGTTGTAATAAAGCTAATGAAATAAAAGCACAATGATTGTGGCAAGCTTTACAAGGTTTTTTTCTTGGCAGTGCTGCACATAAAATTACAAACAGTGGCTCACCTTTTTGCGCAGCTTCTGTACACGGTTTATGACCTCCCTGGCGAGGCCCTCATCCAGCATTGACTGGTCCGGTGAGATGTCCACCAAGATCAGAACCTGAGCCAGAAGACAGCCAAATGACACGTTTGCAACAAACTCCTCTCCTTAAAGCAGCTGAGTAGGCTAACGACTTCAATGCAAGTTCCCTACTCATGACAGTCAAGCAAAGAGCTCCGCTGGAAGAAGTACGCATGGAAGTAATGTCCAGAACGGCAACCTTAGCTTCATTAAATAGCTCATCTGCACTCACCTTACAAATAACGTGCATAGTACAGTAAGTGTAGCACCTTAGTTTGTGAACCTTCAGACTAGAAATTTATGTTAGCACCTGATCAAAAATCAGAAGCTTTTGACAAACAAGGCTATAACTTTTTAAACTGGCACCTTTAAAGGCCAAAAACTAAATGAGGGTCAAGCAGCACTCTCAATTTCTTCCAGAACACAGTGACAAAATATTATCCAGTCTTATGAGGATAAGAAAAGACAATAAGTTCCAAAAAACTCAGTTGAAACCCGATTGTTAATTCTGTTCAGCACATAAAAATGCACCATGTTTAGGATGCAACCAACCCAATAAAGCTTGGCCAGAATTATCCTGAACAACATCATTTGCCTGTGAACTCAAAGCTAAGCTTCTTGATCTGTGATACAGTATGACGTTTGGCTAGTTTGAGTCAGTTTGAAATGTTGCCAGTAAAATAGAACCCAAGCAGAAGCTGATGCAGTGTAAATGCTGTTAGTATTCAGGCTTTATTTTTTGCTGCGTGCACAAAAAATGACAAGGCAGTAGCATGAGCAATGTGGAGGCCTAAGTGCTGTACAATGAAATGAAATCAGTAGCTTGTTTCACATCACTGCATTCAACTATTACAAGCATTTATTGGCACACAGCCAGGGCCAAATAATCTCTGTACTCTCCACATCAGGGCAGCTTTTTTTTGAGCAGCGAATGGTGTGCACAGCTTGAAAGACAGACAGACTCAAAGCATGATGAAAAACAATGCACAGGAAAGGAACCTAACCGGATACAACAATGAACTGGCAGCTAGCACATTAAAAGCCAGCAAAAGCAATTGTCAATACTGTTCATTAAACATCAATCTTTAAGTCATCGATTGGCTGTGCAGGCCTTTTTCCTTGGTTATTAAATTAGCCCTTAATTATGCTGTTTTATAAATGGATCTGAAAGCAATAGAAATCTGTATTCACACCTTTGCATTGTTTTTTTTTTTTTTCAGGAAATGCTAGAAGCGATCTTGTCCTCGTGTTGTTGTGGTCCATTTTTTGATGTGCCAATTTTCACAATGCACGATTACCGACCAGCCCTGACTGATCCTGCTGAAGGACGGTAGACAGGGTCACTCACGTCTCCCTCAGCGTGGGCTTCATACTGCTTGGACAGTTCTTCAGCATGGGCCCCAGAAAAGCTGTACTGGACACGAATGTCTCCGGCTTCCAAGGTGTGCCCGCAGAGTGTGGGCATTTCCCCTCTGAGGTATGCCTGGATGGTTGCATCCTTCAGAGTCTGTCAACAATGGGAAAGGGGGAGGGAAGAAAATGACAGAGTTATAGGAACTCACAGGTCACAGATGGGAATTTATGACAGCAAAGGCAAAGCTAACGAAAGAGTAAAGTTAACGACTAAACCAGCTCCCCACTTTAATTGAAATCATCGATTCTTCTCCCTCCCGCTTTCTTTCAGGAAAAAGGTCAAAGCTTCTTTTCTACCTGACTTAAAAACATTGCTACAAGTTTTGTAGTACAGTGGCGGCGCATATTATAGCATATGCTTAAGACAGTGTCATCTCATCAATTTGTTCATTTCTGCATCAGTGCTGGCTGTAAGCACACGGTGGCGCAATCATGGCACAGCTGTGCAGGTACTGTACCCGGATCTCCTGGGACACAGCCTTAGACTCGCCCCTGAGGCGCAGGCCGAGGGCCTTGATGTCCGGCTCGGCCTTCATCAGCACACCGTACTTCTCCTTCTCCACCGTCACTGTCAATTGCCTAATGTTCAGCTCCTGAAAATGAGCAAAACAAATCAAAAATAGGAGAAAAAGATAAAAGATTTGAAAAGGAACACTTTCACAGCAATGAGTAGGCACACATACCTAAAACTCAGCAGAGCTTTCCATTCTAACAACTACTCACTCTACTGTAAGCAATCCTGTTTTAGAAGCTTCAGTTAAGAACCTGTTTTTGAGCACATCAAAGCACAAGCTATGCTTCAGTTGCTTGAAGAAAGAAAAACCTGTGCTTTGAGTCATACACATAATCACAAGTGAGAGAAATTCATTAAAACAAGAGTCAGTGGTTTGATTTTCAAGACAGTTTGCAGAAAACTTGGAAACACAAAATTTTAGAGGCGGAGGTTTACTAGTTGGTCTGACTTGGAGTTGTAACAAACCTCTAGAATATACTGCTTCAGGGAGGCCACGTCATCAAGGTACTGCTGATCCTTGTGGATGACCACCACCTCTCGCAGTGGGTACTGAAATGTAGAGACACAAAGAAATCACGAGAAGGTAAATGCACTGCACAAAATGAAAACAAACAAAAGGAAAATACTAACAGTTTCTCATCACAGCTGCTAGTCAAAGTATGCTTACACAATTGTTTAGTGCTTCGTATCAGGACAGCCAGATTAAATGTCTGGGTGGTGGTACAGGTCATCTATTCCATTAACTAGGTCTACTCTACCTTGAGATACCCAAACAACAAAACCACAGAAAAAAGTTATGAACCTCAAGCATGCTGTCATTACTGGCCCCTACATTGCAGAAGTGTAAAAAAAGCTGGTAAACACATAAAAAAGCAATATCAGTGTACACCTAAAATCACTAGTGCATTAGGCTAATTTTCGAATGTCTACAAATGAGAAATCTACCAATACATACTCAGATACACACATCAAATCAACAGAAAATTCAAAACCATTCCATTGACAGCTGATGCACCCATAGCTCCCTAAAACTTCAGAATATTTTCGTCAAAAGGGCTAGCTTTTGTAGTAATTTCACAGCACACTTTCTGCAACCCTGGCAGTTGATCCTTAGCTTTGAGAAATACTGTATGTTAGGATGGTATGGTACGGAATGTAGGGTTTAAATGTCCTGAAGCTTTACATGGCCTATGAGAAGCCCCACAGTGGAGGTTGTTTCAGATTAATTTAGCATTAATTTCAATAAGCCGGGCTTCCATAATATGCATTAGCAACGCAGAGCACACCAGCATTTTTTTTTGTATTCCACATCCATTAAAATGCAGCCGCCATACCAGAGATCCGATTCCACGACCTTGTGCGCAGTAGCAGTGCACCACTGTGGCAGGTCCGACAAGTTGGGAAAGGCAATTTGTGTAATACTCTGGTGTTTTTTGCAAGTAAGCAAGAACAAGAACTACTGACCTCTGCGCAGTCTGTACCACACATCGTACGGCACGATTAAGAAAAGAAATGCAACAACTACATATACCGCACACCAACTATTTGCACTGACAAATAGAAACAGCATTTTGCCTAGTAAAAAACCAGTATTACACCTGAAAATGATGCGATGGAACAAATATACTGACAAACTATGCCCGCATTTAGAGCCAAGCTTTGAGCAAGGAGAATTCTCTCTAGGTTTCACTTTTCAAACAGACTCTTCAACCAAAGTTTTGTTCCACACATGCGAAAAACAAGTGGCCACCCTTGGAAGTGGAAGTGTCTTGCGGTCCCTGACAATTCTTCCTAGCTCGATCACAGTCTGCATACGGCTGACGCTTCGCTCGACCACCTCTTCGATGAGCTCATTCCTAGAGACCAACAGAGAGATGTCAGCAGATGAGCAAAGGGAAATTGTGTGCTGGTTAACATGAGGGAGAGAAATGAAGAAAACAAAGAGAAAAAAAAAAAGCGACACTCCACACTGCAAGGCAGCTCTTGCTTTTAAGAATGCCCAAAAGTTTGTTCAGGGCTAAAGTCTCGCAAAACAACAACAGTTAGGCGCCCATACCATGCACCAAATAAAAAGTAGCAAACACTTTTTGCCTGAGCAGCATAAGGTTTTTACTATCAGTTTGATTCTTGGGTAAGGTGCCCGTGTACGTTTTCTTTTTTAAGCGTGCAAAGGCAATTCACGTTGCAGATTTTCTTTGAGCGCTGCACTGGCTGTCAGCCTCTGCCATGACCAACTAGTATGTCTTGTTTTCACAGTTCCTCACACGAGTATAATTCTTCCTTGTAAGCTATAAAACTACAGCCATGCACACTTTAAAGAAATGCATTCTATTATGAGACAGAAAATAACAGCTGCAGCTATGCACATTGTTTCCATTATAGAGAAAACACCAAATTAATGCAACGTTTCAACACAAGCTTACGCGTCCAGCGAGTAATACATAAATCTCCTCACCTTGGCTCTGGCAGCATAAGGTAGTGGATGCTGCGTGCATCTTCTTTGCAAGACAGCTCTGAGAAGAGGTGCCGCAAGTTCTGGTACATGAGCTCCGTGAGGAATGGTGTGAAGGGGGCCTGCATAGTACAAAAGTATAACGTCTAAACAACACGCAATCAGACATAATACTTGGAGAAAAAAGAAAAAAAAATATGTTGTGCAAAAGAGAAGATGCAGAAATACGGCCTCAACTGTGTTTACTTAAACACGAAAGCACCTTGGTAAATGCACACTTGTCATTAAACAGTGTGCCACACTGCTGCTAAGAAAACTGGGCACAACCCTGAGAGAGAGAGCTGCTCAGAAATGCACACACTCATGCACAAAGCCAGTGATTTTGGACACACTCTGACTCAGGTAGCAACCTGGTTGACCCGACCCCCCAGTCAAATGGCATGATACAGACACGCATTTTTACACCTGACTATCAGATACTACACCTCCCAGAACATTGTCTGGAACATCAAAATACAGTCACACTCAGTATGACACCTGCAACACACCAGCAGCAACCATAGTGCAGCTTGCACCTCCCAGCAACTGAACACCCAATGACACCCACATCGTAAAAGTCTGCCCTTCTGACTTTGAGTTAGGTGCACAAATTTTGTACGCAGTCCAGAAAGAGTTACTGCTTCATGAAGGAAGCTCTGAGATACTAATTAAGACCATACAAAAGCACAGTTATTCAACAAATGGTTATTACCATTAGCCTGATCATGGTGTACAGCACACTGCACAGGGTGTCAAGAGAATGCTTGCAGTCGTCCTTTCCACCTTCACCCTGTAACGGACAGGAACAAGCTGTTTAGGTGGGGCCTGAAAACACCACTGTCAAATTTAGCAAGAATGCACTATAATGAACTAACACTATGTCAGCTGCACCTGGCAAAAAAAAAAGAACATAAGCAACAGCCTAGCGAGTTACTGCCTTGCTACTGTTCAGGCAAAGTATGAAATAAGAGCAAGTCTCTTCGTTGGAACACATCTACACTGAAGCGAGACTCAGTGACATAATGGGAGAAAGAAAACATAGTAGCTAAAAGCCAGAATCCTTCAAGGTGCAGTACACGACTACACATGCTGGCAGCTTAGTACAATACACAGCCCCAAAAGCACGGTCCTGCAAAATTAAATTCAAGCTGACATTAACAGACCACAACAAGCCATCGCATCAACACACTATTACACAAAAGCTGTTAATAAAGCATTTGTTCAAAAAAAAAATGCCAGCTGACATGCTTGATCAACACTGCAAACAGTTGTGGACACTTGAAAAAATTACAAAGGAAAACGAGCACACTGAAACAGAAATGTAACAAAAAAAAGGGAAAAGCGGAGGACATTGAACCAGCACTGAGAAAGCTGCAAAGTATATACCTTAAGTCGCTTCCGGTTCATCCTGACGTACCAGTTAGTGAGGTGGTCTACGAACTTGACCAAGCGGGGCACTACAGTGTAGAGCCGGTACTCTGAGAGAAGTAAGAAAGATGGGTGAAGAAGGTAGCATGGGTCCATAGTGCAAGTGAAACTGCACAAAAAAGTAAGCTGATCAGAAATACGACCACCTAATGTGGTTCAGATACATAAGTCATGGCCTGTTTAATTAAAAAGGTAAGCAACAGCGAACTGCAAGCTACAACTGTCACACCAATTTGCAAAGCAAACAACTGTGCCAGACTGCCGCAATTGAAAACGAGTCTAAATCATAAGCTCAGTTAAAGTAAACACAGGCATGGTGCTTAGAATTTACAGCAATATGCTGTGCTTTTTCTTGTGCTTTCACATTTTCTTTGTACTTTCTGTGCTCACACAGTTTTGGAAGACTATGCTGCTGTGGTGCTCATATACATCATATGGCGAATGTGACTGCTGTTGCATCAAAGTAAACAATAAGTTTTTCAAGCTTCTCAAATGGCACCGGTATATTGAACAAAAAAAAGAGAACACTGCACAATACAAACGGAAACACCTTCTGTAGTGCTTACTGAAGCGCACTAACACCAACCTTTCATCTCTGCCTTGACAAAGAGGACTAAGCTCTGCGTGTATGAGAGTATCCAGCGGTCCATGTAGTTGGATGAGCCGGCCTTGGATTCACTGTACACATACTTTTCTCCGTGTTCCTGCACAGAAACCATGTCAGGTAAGGACTCCTCTGACTACGCCTTTAAGCCATACAAAAGAGCATCTTATGAATAGTTTGTTGCACTCCGTAAGGCTAGGCTATGT